>NW_012026854.1:1642646-1738536 GCF_000956235.1 Wasmannia auropunctata
TGATTCCACACAGTTCCATCTTTAGTGACAAAAGTGTTCGCGGACGATGATGATTCGACTTGACTTTCGTTATCGCTGTCGCTGCTGTATTCTTCTTCTTCCTTTCGCTCTTTCTATTTTTAACTAAAAATAAATTCTTCATTGACGTACAATATCATATAAAAATAATTTATTAGAAATTTAACGGCAGAATTTCTAAGCATACTATTGCAATCAACATCTGAAATTTCTTTATCTATTGCTAACTGTTCGATAGCCTTCGGGAACCAATCGTCATCCTCGCTGTCTGAATAATTGGTGCTATCTGATAGAGCCTCCATATTTTTTATATATTGTACACTAAATATTAATTATATACGGTACACTAAATATATTGCTATTGCACAACTGGAGCACAATTTTTGATACCTATAAAGACGTTCTCGACTCAACGGAATCCGTTTTGAAACTGAGCTACACACATTCAAATTTGTTTCTAAGCACAAGAGAAGAAATGGGAAGGTCATAACAACTGAACACACTATTGTTCGAAGACGCGGGAAGCTAGACCGAAGGATCAAGAAGCGATTTAAGGACCCTTTTCTACATTAACATAGAAAATTCCTGCTTGGGTACCCGGGTACCCCGGTTATTGAAATTAAGTGGAATTTTTGGTTATAGAGACAAGGGTTAAAATATCCCGAAAATCGAGTCCGAATTCGCATTGTTTCACTGACATCCCAACATATTGTTTTAAATGTTATTTTACGAATCAGATGCAAAATTATATAATTATTCGTATGACAAATTTTTATGCAACAGAATACTTAATGTACATTAGCGTTGCTATTTTCAAGTTGCGCAGCGTTTCAGCCATTTCAGACTATCACGTCATCTGACAAATTTGACATTGGTAATCTTTTTTTCTAAAACTCATTCGCGAAAGTGTAGTTCAAGTAAGGTGAGGCACTTAAATGAGCGCTTGAGCTCGTTTTACACGAACACAGTTAAGGGTTAAAGGCTAACTTTACGCGCAACGTAAACGTCTTCTTTTTCTCTCGAAAGCAGCATGAAACCGTCCTTGATGATTCGTGAGAGCGGAACTTGCGCAGGTAGACACAAAAAAAAATAAACAACCATTGGGCATGCGAGCGGAAGAGTAAGAAGAGCCGACAAGGGACGAGACGAGGGTCCCGCGCTCGGTAAGCGAAGAAAGAAACAAGGTGGCGGCTGGCCGGGCTAGTTAATCCACTTTTTACATCCGGCCGCACTCCACGTTTGTTTTCACGACGCTTCTCCCGCGGCTCGGCGGAGTAATTGCTGCGCGAGAATTCGAGGATTTCCTTTAGACAGCGTATATGTATGCGTCTCGCGTTTCTCGCGTAATCGACGCCGAATTTCGTGAATTTCGCATCCGACGGGGAGGTGCAGGAAGGGTACGCTACCCTTTCGATGACAAAGCGATTCGCGCAACGTCGTCGACAGCGTGCCTTATCGCGGCCTTATCTTCAGCTCCCTTGCGCGCGAATCTCTCGAGGCGCGAATCGAATTGAACGGTGGCAAACGATCGTGACTAATGCGAGGCTCCGGACTCTTGTTTACCTCAAGTTTTCCCAGTACCAGTATCTTATCGTAATACATAGCCGTTATACCATATAATCTTTTCTGATAAAGCATTGTTCACAAAGTTGTTTCACGGAGAGTAAAATAAGGAATATTTGAGTTCCGTAACTGACAATAATATATATGTTCATTCTACTTTTATTTGAACAAATCGTTATGCCATCACGCTATAGCGAACTGTACCAATGGAAACTATAATTTATCTCTTTTTTGCAAGTAACTGCTTATAAAGTTTATATTCATTCCCACTTTGCCTTTTATCATGCTCCTTCGCTGGTTTCGAAAGGATTAACTTACATATTTCCTATATCGTTCTTTGTGCGGCATATACGTGCGCTGCGCACACGACGATTGTCATAAATGCTTTATTGCAATCACGACAAAAATAATGTACCTTCACTGCGGGAGCAACTTTCGGAGAAAAAGAAAGGAGAGAGTGCGCAGAGGTGTGCGAATCGGCGGAGGAATATAAATAAAAGACAATGTAGCGCGCATCAGGGAAGCAGCTGCAATGCGGCGTGCACCTGCAACCGAACTAGGTGCACGCGAGTTTTTCGTCGGAAGTCCACGCTCTCGATGTGCAACGAAAGTCGAGCAACCGTCTTAACTAATTGCCGTGCATACCGTGCGTTGTCGCCGGCGGCAATGTGTATGCATTTAATCGAAAATGCTTTTTATCATGTCCTTTGATACTTGACAAAAAGATGCGTTTCAACTTAACATCCGAGGACGCGCGCGTCGATCCTCGCACCTGCGCGAGAATCAAGCCAAGAATCGACCTTTCTCTGCACTCGCGCTCTCCTTTTTCCGACGACTCCCCGTAACGGAGAAACGTTTCGCGACGCAGGTAATATTGTTCTAAATAATCTAAATTATATGCGAGATTGCGCGCGTTCGCTCGCGAGAACGTTTAACGCGTCCGAAAACGAAAGGGGGAGAGGGGGAGGGCGGGGAGGGGGGGTTCGGAAGTTTGCCTATCCTTAGACGTGTACGGGAATCGCGTTCTCTCCGAGCTTGCCTGTTTGACTTTCCATTTTCCACTCGAGTCGGCTCTTTCCGTAGTCAGTAAGCGAAAAGTGGAGATAAACACAATGGCACACAAACTACGGCAAATAGAAATTCTTCGTAAAATAGATCCGCCCTACGTGCGTTGCGGCACGGAAATGGAAATTTATCCCTTTAGCTTTAACTTTCAGCACGACGTCACGCGCACTCGGCCGGCCCCGCGCGCGCCGGTAAATGTTATATTTCTTTCTTATTGGCCTTCTCCCCAGGTAAAGCAAAGTACTCTGCCATGTGCGGGCTTGGTTACAATGAAACAGACCGCGACTCCATTTCTGTTCCGTCTTGTTGATTTTCTACACGGTTCGCCGGAAATTCACCAAGACTGGAAATTTTGTGATCTGCACGCGCGTCGTTTGCCATCTCCAAGAGCTCTCGCAAAATTCCTCGCAAAAGATCACGATCCTCTAAGCGTCCCTTCGAGGAAGGTAAAGAGATACCTTTCTTCCAACCTGCTGACCTGGACGAGGATTCCTAAACTATTGCAGGAACGACGACGACGACGACGACAGTCGCGCACCAAAGCCCGCCGTATCGGATCGCGCGCGTAAAAAGATGTGCCCATGACTCGAGGCAAGTTTAAGCGACGTCGCTTTGCGGCGGTGGTCGCGGCACTTACCCGACGGGAGGGATATCGGATGAAACCGAATCCCTTGTAACCAACCACGTGAACAAAGGATTACCAATGGCGGCCTAGATAAGCGCCTGTGCCCAGGTCCGGCGGCCCGTCTAATTTGCATCCTCCGGGTACGCTTCGAGGAAGTTATATCCGCTCCGGTCGACGTCGGTATCCTCCGCCATGTGCGTGGCGCGGAGGAGGGTCGCCGAAGAAAAAAAAAAAAGAAAAGATGTAAAGGGGAAGAGGGGGAGAAACGACGAGACGCAAAGGAGAAGTTAATGAGGGACCCGTTTCGTAGCAGATGATACGGTTCGGGGATTGACCCCCCCCTCCCTCTCTCTTCCAACAGCACGAAGCTCCGATCACTGCTTAGGTTTTAACCGGAAGAAGGAAAGGAGGAGGCGACGGGGGAAGCTGTCGTCAATTAGCCGGCTAGGTTTATTGCTTAATGAGCCAATACCTGAACTTAATGAGCCGCGATTATCTACAACGGACAAGCGACGTATATCGCAACCGACACTATCTGTGATACAGGCCTCGCCTGTGTCCTATATACGAGAATAAACGTTTCCTTCAAGAAAAGGGAAGAGGGATTCTGTGCATCGAATATAGACGCGTCGTATATCTTGAGCCACACGTGCTCGGCAGCGTAGCTGCATGCTTTAATAAAAATAAAACCAATGATCGAGCTCTCATGATATTTGTCGTATGGCTAAAATTATTCTCGGATCGCTCATCCGCGTACGGAAGCGTATATGACTTAATGCCTCAATAAATCCCGCCAAATTCCCGCCGAGAAAGACGAATGGGAAATACTTTGCCGCAACGACGCATATTTTTTACGCGCGACGTACCATCGTCGTTGTGGTTAACCGACTCGCGCTGACGGCGCTGGTCGACACGAACGAGCGTCGTCGTCGCAAGTTGCGACTCACTTTGGGAGATGAGAGATATCTCACGCGTTGTTGTTCCGTGGATCGCTCGACGGCGACGAAAGACGGGGTAAGGAACGACGCTCTCGGGGCTTTACATCCCCGTTGCACGGCACTGTAGTCGGTTAACACCCGCCGCGCGCGATTCCTCGGCTCCCATCCACGTCCGGGATTATAATGCATTAGCGTGATGAGCGGCGAGCAGATTCGCCGGATTTGGCGCCGCGGCGAAATTGCCGCCGAGTACTTCCGCCCGACGGGCGTAAACGCACGGTTCCCAAGGTTTCCGCGTTTAAAGCGGTTGCACGCCGCCGCCGAATCTAACTCCGTGTTCAGCAAGTGTGCCAGTTGTTTGACGCGCACGCCGCGAGTTTCCCGCACCGCAGCGACTGCTTGTTAACCAAATAAGCTAATAGACGTAAACATATTAGCCGCGCGGAGTTGTCAAACTGATTCGGAGATGCGAATTTCTAAATGGATGTAATATGCGAATATGTTCGTACCGCAGCATATGATATGCTACATATATATATATGTATATATATATGTGTATATATATTCTATAACATTTATTTTATATTATATAATTTGTATTAATAAAATTTTTTGATATTTTCTCGGTTATAACTTATATATATATTATATTATATATTTATCATTTGTAATATACCTGCGAATAAAAAATATTGTCTCCGCAATTCTTGATAATGTAACTATACAAAGCTTGATCTTTTTAAATTTAACAGGTAATTAATTATATTGAGGTAACTGGATTGTTATCTTAAAGATAATGCATACTTAATTATCTTAAACTTTGAAAAAGAATATCATAATTTTCAATTTAATTAAATCTATACTGTTCTATCATAAAGCTAGTTAAGAAACTTCTTAGATGTTAAATTATGTGTTCATACCAATTGGCGAAATCTGAAATTAACAATTAATTGGAAGATTTATTACTCTGTGCGAAATTACCTTTCGAAAAGATGACAGTCATTATAACGGGCTGCATCATTCTATTCGAAAGACGTCAGGAAAGAATCGTGGATTAATCGAGCAATGGTGAGTCAAACGAGAGAACAGAGACGGAAACGATAGAACAATAGACTTTAGCGGAGCTATGACAATTAAGATAAAAGTTTTCAGATTCCCTTTCGTGGAAATAGGAATCGATACTTTCCTCGTTTAGATGAAAGTCTTGCGTCCAACCTCTTTTCCCCGCCCCAATCTTATCGTCCCGCTCGTAATTAAGAAAGTCTTCGAAGGAGTTGCCAAAGTCCAGAGCGATCTTTCTTCATCGCGAGCGTTTCCTCTGTCGGATGACGTAAAAAGATCGAAGGTAACAAATGACAATCACGAATCGCTTAAATTCGACTCAAACCCCTTTCGCTAAAAATCGTTCTACACGATTAACGTCCGATCGATCGATTTTTTCAACCATAGATAGCATCTCATATGATCATTTTTGAAAATAATAAAATTCTAGTTGATATTCAAGTATATATATATCGTCTCAGTATTCCATAAAATATAAAAAATAATGATAATTTCGCGACTTTTCAAGAAAGTATCGGGATTTTTACCTCGACGAGAATATTATTTTATCAAAAATCAATTTAAAAAGTTAACATATGTATATGTCAGGGATATATATTTCAATTTACAAAATAAAATAAAAATAATTTATACGCCTTGTATCATAATTTGAAGTTTAATATTGAATAATATAATAAATAACACTAAAAGATAACTCTATCAAGCATAAAAATATAAACGCCATTGTCGATATTTTCGCGAAAGAGGCCATCGTCAAATTGACAGCTACCCGCGTGGTAGCGCGATTTTCAATTTCAACGCATTCGCTATAGAAAATAGGAAACAAGCATATCTATTGCTCGCGGGGTTTACTCAGGAGATAGACCGTTATTACGTATACGTACACGTAGCGCCTCGATTAAATTGACTCGGGCAAACCACTACCTGGATCGACGAAATATGGCCTAATATTGAGGCCGGCATCGAGGGATGCTGGATATATTCTCCGATAGACACGGTCGCATCGACGATTGGTAGCATTGCGTATGCTATTCCGTAATTCATGAATGGAGCACGCAGCTTCGCGCAAAATCTCACTAAGTTTATACATAATACACGGAAAATTGCACACGTTTCAATAATACGCGCACGAAATCATTGCAGTTAAATATGAAACACAAATGAATAATTGTAACGTGCATTTAATTTCAGCATTGTACGCCGCGCCGGAGACAATTTTTGCGCGTTTATGGTTGTTATTATTCGCAAATTATCCATAATTCAACATACTGTTAATACAATCGTATTTATGATATACAGAAACTGATGCATTTTTTATATTTTGAACCATTAATTCGATACGATCTTAAAAGGATTGATATTCCACTGAAATTTTTCTAATTTATCGAATGTATTTAAAAATATTAAACTTCATTAGAACAATTTTAATGGCTTTTTCCTTCTGATTGATTTGTCGATCTCTTAACTTTCTCCAACAATTCTTTTTGTTTTTTTGTTGTTATTTTAATTCTCTGTGGCTCTGAGAGAAGAAATAATATAAATATCAATCTATCGGACTACAGAAAACAATAGGAAAATAAACAAATAGGTTTTTTATTTTCTTTCCTTTTTCTATACGGGAAAAAAATTCGTCATGTAGGAATGGTGATCCACGTGTCGCGTGGGCAGTCTATTAAAAGAAATCTTTAAAAATATCCGTCTTTTACATATAACTTCGCACGTGACAAAAGGGAAGTCATTTACAGCGCAGCTGCTACAAATCGCAAACGATTACGTATACGGATCGAGTTGTGATATAGAGGGTCGGTGGATCTACGTTGCCCAGTTGAAATAGGTTACAATCGTAGGAGAGCACCGATGTTCTGTCCGACACTGAATTGTGCCGTTTGATATCGCAATGCTGAGTTCCGGGCACGTTCTTCGTACAAAACGTTATTTCGTACGTGGGAAGTACCGACTATAAAACTGCCACGATATCTCAGAATAGGAAACAGGTCTCTTCCCGTTGGACAGGAAGCTGTTGAACCCCAATTTGCTCTGCGCGAACAGCACGGTCGGCTTGCGATTGTTAGGTGATTTTAAGAATAGTAATCGTATATATTTTTTAACGTCTATCTGCTGTTTAAAATATCATAAAATACGCGAATTATTTGTCACGTATAAATCAATAAGATGCAATAGATACAATGGTATCCGCGAACGTAATAAAACTTAATTAAACAATAATAAATTACAATAAAAATATTACTTTAAAATATATATTAATAAATGTCCCATAAATTTCTTACTCGATTTCTCATAAATATGTATCAGTTTTGTCTCTTACAATTTTTACCGTATCTTACTCGTGTATAATCTGCTGGTTTTACTCAGCGTAAAATATTCGTTTTTTCCCCTTCCTATACATTATTTATCGATTTAACCTGCTTACAAGGCTCTTACTTAAATGCACTGTCGAGTAGATTTGTGAAATCTGGTTTGCCGAAGGATAGTAGCCTAGAGCACAGGAGCAGCAAGTGCCGTGTCCTGTTATTAAGAGGACAAGCGACCGTCTCGCATGTCGATCGACCATCGGCCGAATCGCCGCCGCAGCTGTCTGCGTCGCGACGATACGGCCGGTTCTCGTGATATCGTATTCCTTCCTCGACACGAATTGCGCAACAAAATTACCACTCGAAATTGGAATTATCCTAGAATTACCATCGCCCCTGGGGTGATCGCGGGATTGTCTGTGTATCGATGTGTACGGAAGCGAAAGCACTGCCTCCACTAACGGCCCCGCGGCACGCACAGGTTTTCGCGGACTTCTCCCCCCGTTCGTTCGACGGTCCGGGGGTAAGCGCCAAACGTTTTGTATTCAACGCGCCGCTACGGCCGTGTTCGCGTTTAGCCGTAGAAAGGAGCGAACAAGAAAACGTGTCGCGCACACCGCAAACGCAATTTTGGACAACGGGCGAAACAGGAGGCCGCCTGGGGAAATATGCGAATTAACGGGCGAGGTAATTGTTATGAAATGTCACTGCTCATCTGGACAATGCAGCGGGAGCGATTAATCTTCCATTGAATCAAATTTTGTATATAAAATTGTCCGCTCATCTTTTAAATAAATGATAAATATGCAATTATATATTTAACTTATACATAATACATATACATATCATAATAAACATATAATTTAAATCGGCCTTTGGGAACATCGCGATTGCAATTGATATTGTGAAGTTCCACTTTTCCACAACTTCGTTTCTTGTCAACAATAAAATGTCACGAGACTGAAAATTGTCATCCAATGATACATTTATACGCGTTTCGCCTTTGCAAATTGTCAATAACGTAACTGGAATTTTGTTTACTGTTAAATTACGCAATCGGTTTGATCATCGCTCTTTCGGCTTAATTTATACGAATAAATTCATCGGGGTGTTCGAGCTCCAACGCCCTCTCAATAGATATTTAATCGTAAAAAATTCGCATTGGAATTGTGTAACAGAATAACCGCTTAATGAATCTCCAATATCAGCATTTTGATTTCCATCGATTTCACAAAATTTCGATAAACGCCACTAATAGTTAGTAATGATTTTATAATTAATTTGCAATTGTGAAAATACAAGTGATTTTCTTTCTTCCTTGAATTAAACTTTCTTTACGTTTAGACTCATGATGTAAAATTTTTATTTTTTATTATCGAAAAATTTTTATCGTTGACAATGTATATAAGTGCTCAAAAAAATTGACAGTAAAATTTAGTTTTTAATTCACAAATTTCTTGGAAACTTTTTTTTGTCAAAAATGTCACAACTGCGATTGTATATTTTTGACATAAAAAAAAAGATTTTAAGAAATCCGTTTCGCGAATTATTTTCATTGTGATATTTACACCGCGTACGTACCATATATACAAACAACAACGTGTACCAGGGGTGAATCGTCGCTGCTACAAAATATTTGATGTACTGTGTAGGATAAAAGCCAAAAATTCCGTGTCTGACATTTCAGTTCTTTTTTTTATAATTGATGTACTATCGGCACTATCGCACATCATATCTAGTGTTTATTTATTTGAAAATAAATCAGGACGAAAATGAAGAAACAATAATAAAGTTCTGTTCCGTTTTTTATCACACAAAACAAAGGTAAACCTCAGTCTTCAAATTTATATATTTTCATTAACTCTAACAATTTTTCTTTAAAAAAAAAATAAATAAATAAAAAATCAAAAAAAGTAATAAAGTAGTAAATCAATTATTGAAATTTTTACTTGAAGAAGATTGAAACTGAACTGCTTGCACGTAATAATTTAAATCTATATTAATAATCAACGTACAAGTATTAACTGATAGCAACAGTGCGTAACATTTGCAAATGTGATATAATATATCGAAATAAGTGCATATATCCATGCATGGCGATTCGTTTAAATAAGAGCCTATCACAAGGTATCGCTCGTTTAAATATCGGTGACGACTATTCCCAAATCAATTTCAACTACAATACGAGACGTCGGAAAATGAGTGAGATCTCACATTCCTCTTGCCGGTACATTGATATCTCGCTCTATCATTCGTGGAATCCCCTGTAGAAATTATCAGAGTGCGAAAGAGGACTCTTCCTCTCAAGAAAATTGCTTGACGCGCAATGACGATTTAAGTAGCATCGAATCTATTAACCGTGCTAAACCCAGGTACAATAATATGAGTACATCCGACATAATTTGATGTTAAACATGCGAAAAAGAGGATGACATGACTGCAAAATAGGAGATAAATGATTTATCGGGCGTAATCCTATTAAATATAATAAAGTATCTCGCCAGTATTTCGCGTCGCATTATAGTTTTAAAACATTATACGCGATGGACAATTTAATATTGTATAAATTTACTTCACGCAAATTCGATGCTTTTGAATACATCGCAAATACATATAAAATTTGACAACAATAACTTCTATTATCACTATAAATACTAACTCGTAAAAATTTAACTCGAAAATGTCATTCTTTTAGCCTTTAAAGTTTTATTAGTTTCAAATAGCTTCAAATATAAATTCTCGTAAAGTTTCATTCATATTTTTTAGCAGTTTTGCAGAAAAAAAACTCGTAATAAAGTGTTGTTGTCAAGTAAAGTTTTGCACATGTTACATTTTTCAATTGCAGACAGAAGTATAACTATCAAAATAGAGATTGAAAAAATGCGAGAATATTAATCCTTCTATTTTGGTTTTACATTTTGTACAAGAAATATTATTTCGTAAATCTCAAATTTTCAAATATGTTTTTCCATGTTTTTTTTTTTACAAGAGAAATACAAAAGAGGCAATAAAAGAAAACGCATAATAACGGCGGATATTGGTTCAAGTATATTTAAAAAGTACAACTTTTATTAATAATAATTTCTCTATTCTCTAATAATAAATTTTCTAACATATGAATATTATATACATTATAAGTGGATTTCTCGTCTTGATTGCGTACGTGAAGTTCCGCACTTTGGGAGAAATATATAAATCGTCCGCGTGGAGACGAGAGATTGGATGCTATAACGAAGAAAGATGCTAGAAGAGAAGACGGAAAAAAAATTCCACTAATATAATTTCCCACGTTTTCTGTAAATGCCATATCTGTGGCACGTGAAGCACAGACTGCATATTTATAAAACGTATTTATAACCGATCGCAATTGACGTTAATTAACATTAACGATGATGAGGTTTCAACCTCATTTTCCCCCTCTCTCGTCAACAGTTAGTCTTCCTCGCTCCTCTTTCCCTTTCTACTCCTGTTCTACCTATGTGCCAGTCTTTTCTGCTAATTGCATTAAGCCGCTTCCCTTCCTTTTAATTCGATTTAATGGCTGATCTCACGATTACTTTGTCAAGCTTCGAGGGGGTAGAGTGTCTCTCTCGGACTAATTTCAAAATTTCATTGCAACACCGACTTATCGATTCGCGCTTTATTTCCGTCCATTCATATGACGTCTCATATAATTACGCCCCAACACGTACTTGGATAATAAATCAGTTTTCAATAAAATTTTAAAAGTAAATATATCGGCTAATGATTGTGAATATCGCGTTTTCTCGCATTCCTCGCTACGCGATGAAATTACATCGATATGACAGCGTGTGAAAAGGGAACTCATTGTACACGCCGTATACCGGCTATTGGCTTTACAAACTAATTAACACATTCCTGTTAATTAAAATTTTACGCCCGCAATGACGTACGCACGTCCTCGCGGACAGGCGGACAAGGCTATTGGAACAAAGTTATCTGCACGGTCTCGCGCGTTTAATGGCACGCACGCTGATACAACCCGTCTGGTTAAGTCAACGATGTTGTCTGGTTCATTTTTGAATTTTCAAGGCACGCCTTTAAGTGAGGATACGTCGCATGCTGTAACTCGCACCACTTATCACGCATCAGATTACTTATATGTTATCCGTAAAAAGATAGGGAATTAAGAATCGCAATTTGCTGATGTAGTGCGTCTTTCTTATCTCTCGCGACAAATCACGATAAGAAACTGGCTCCTTAAAATGTAATTAGCTTGTTGGTACGCAGGTTCTCGTGTCTGAGTCTCTCATGAGTCTGAATAACAAACGCGCTGAAAAATACCGTTTTGCAGCAATTACGCTCCCTGTGAAATCCGGAAATGACAGGCGTCCCGAAGGAACGAAACTGCTTTAAAGTTTTTAATTACAGCAGACACGTGTACATTTTACAGTAACCTCACTTCAACGCTTGCCCGTTTCTAGCGTCATTGAAAAAGTGCGAATATCGTTTTTCGCAAATACGTTCGGCCGCTCTCACGGCCGATATACCCCCGGCATTTAATGGCATTTCGAGAGGACGAGTAAGTGAAGTACCTTTGGCGCGATTGCCTTTAACCGGAATTACTTTATTGGTGGTTCCAGCCGCGAGCTACAATCGAGAGAACGGAACGAACGGACGAACGCGAGAGCGTTGGCGCTCCCGCCCCTCTCCCCCTCCATCGAATTCCCCTCGTAGACGTCAATTCAGACCATCCCTTTTTCCTGAAAATTCAATTAAAATAGACCGTTTGGCCGTAGAGATTGGGCGAGTAGGGGCGAAACGAATGAGAATAGACGATATATCTGCTGGCTTAGGCGGCCGCCTCTTCCGTTTAGGCGGAACCACCTATATATGTAATAGAAATCTACACTTCCTAGCGATATTATTAATCGTAGCAAATCCAATACCAATCAATCAAGAACAATTGAACATTAAGATAAATTTGATTAACCTTTTAATTATAATTTCTTATAATGTCGATACCTCAAATGTTCGAATGTAATAGCGTGACAGTCTATGTAGCCTTCAAATCGCGTTGACTCTTGATAAAAATGCGAAGATCCATTTGATAGCGAGGGAAAAGAAGGAGGAAGCCTCAAGACGCAAACCTTGTAGAAACTTTCACAACGCGAAACGAAAATTGCGCGACGGCTGAAATGTCTATAACGGTGCGGGGCTGAAAGCTCCCGCCGAGATAACTCATCCCGCCTCGTCTTGCCTTTCGTCCGCCTGTCCTTAACCATCCTTTACGCCTGATCGAACTCTCTCACCGTTCGCCCTCGAACTCTCCGAGAATGAGTCCGCGAACTCTCACGGAATCAGATATTTCGTTGCGTTACGCACTTGACTGACGCGGCCTGCCTCGCAGTCTCGCGCGCGCGCCTGCCCGCCCGAGAACACCTTTTTCCTTTTTCTCCGCTCTCTCGGCGCACTCACCAGTCATGCGATTATCCACTTTGCGAGTCCTCCGGGCAGGGGAAAACCCACCGTATACCCGGCGCCGTCGCGTTGGTGCGAAAAGTTAGCCGGGAATTATTTCGTCAGTTGTATTTTCGACGGAAGTTCTCGTCTCGCGGACAAGTTCCCGGCGAGGGACGGACGTGGATTTCCGGACGAGGATAAATGTGCTCGCGAGCGAGGAGATATAGCAGGTATGCGAGCTAACGGAAATAATGACGTGCGCTAATTCGGTGCTAGTTAACGCCCTCGCGTGACGTATGAATATTGATATTACGATCGTACATGTTTGCGGATGACAACGACATGAGACACGTGTAATTAATAAATATATTAATTATCTCGTGCTAATATCAAAACACAGCAATAAGATCAAACTGTATCCTTTTTTTTTTTTAATAACGTTCAAACAAGAACGCATATCGAAAAATCAGTTCCCGAAGCTCGTATATGAAATTTTTCAAAAACGACTGTTTATTCTTAATCGACAAATAACGCATATGTATATCGTGGACGCATATTCGATTTTAAAGCAGCAAAATACTTTTATGTAAATTTAGAGATAGATTTTTCGGCATGAATAGTGTTAGACGTTATTTAAGCTTCGTATTTTGCATCACCGCAGAAAAATATTAATTCCTAAAATATATAATAAACTGACTGATTTTCCGAGCCGCGCTCTTTGATTGTAAAAATTAAAAAACTCGTGCCATCCAAGTGACTCGTTTTCTTAGGGTATCTTACAGTTACTTGCCGCGACAAGAAGACGCTCAATAAGAAGCAGAATCGTTGCCGGAGGAAGTTACCACTAGCTCTTTCTGAAAGTGTTGTTCCAAGCGTGATATCGTATCGGCGAGTGTCTCCGGGAGCGAGATGAATGAGCCAATTTTCCAAGGCTTAAGTTAGAGGCAATATTGCAAGGGCAGGCCGTACGCTTCGCCGCCTCCGCGTGCTCGCTCTCCGCTTGCTTTAAACCCGACAAGACGAGATAGGACGGGACACTATAACGTTGAGGGCTGAACTTTCCGTCTCTTCTTGGACGCGCGGTAGCGTTTAACGTGCCTCACCGTGCGCGGCCGTTGTATCTCTTTATCCATGATATGCGCGTACCGCGTTGCGGCAGTGTGCATCCGTGGCATCGTACGTCTCCACCGGGCGCTCGCTCTCGTCCGGTGCGGATGAAGCGCAGAGCCGCCTCGAGGGGACGGGGATGAAGAGCGTGGGATAATATTATGGTTTCATTGGTGCACCTGAGTCGCGTTACCGCCTGCGCGCACATCTCTCTCTCGCTCTCTCTTTCGCCCTCCTGCTCCGCCAATTTGTCTAGTTTGCACTCTCGAGGATCTTTATTTCAGATTTATTCGCCACTTGAGACTTGTACGCTCGGGCAACGTTCCGCGAGATGTTGCACCACGATGACGTTCGTTCCCGTTGTCCGAAGGTACGCGATGTAAACGCTTAACGATTTATGCGCGCACAATGTACAGAATCTCTCTCAACGTATTTTTAATTAACAATATATAATGAATAAGGAATAAATATCTCAAAGGTGTGAGAAAGAGATTTGTGTAAGTGATAATCGATAAAATCAGGATTCAACGAGGAAAATGTTGAAGTTGGGGGCAATGACAGGTGGCTTTCATCGACGCATAATTATTAACGCTGCGCTTTCAAGATCGTGGAAGTGCGCTGTGCATCCAGATCCGTGTATCTAGAGCTCGCATTTATCAAAGATGTGACGTTTCAACTGTACAGATTAAATGGGGCTAGATGTTGCATCTTTGATAAATGTGTGTTCGGAATACGAGCCACTGTCACAGGTTGACCAGATTGCATCCCGGAGGATTTATTCGTGATCATATAGCATTGGCACAAAATCGCTGACGATATAAAGGAAAACGAGATAACTGTGCGACGTCCCTCCCTCTCTTCCCGACGAACTTGCTCTGTGACGGTTTAGCACAATTTACGAATATGGTAAATTAGAATTTTAGGCGATACATGTTGAATTTATTTCGTGTAAGATCGTAAGAAATTTATAACTTACATAGATACAATCCCAGAATTTATTTAAATTTATTTAAATTTATTTAAATTTATTTAAAGAAATAAATTAAGAGAAAAAATTTTAAATAACTCATAATATTTTTCAGTCATTATAAATTTGTGTAAAAAAATTCCCACGCGACTTGACTTTATTTTCATCATTATTCAACTGGAAAATAAAGTAATCATCATCCACGCAGATATTTTGAAATACAAGTTACGTGAAGCCGCGTGAATAACCATTTCCCAGTAATAGCGATTTAGCCGAGTAAATTAATTGCGGATTTATATCTATCGTAATTTAACTGAATCACACTATCAATGATTCATTCCATCATAGTAATACGTCTAGCAGCTGCGGCAGTAACAGATTCTATCGAATGAAAAAAAAAAAACACAAGCAATCCGTTCGTCCGTTTCCCCTTTTTAATATTTGGAATTTGAATATCACATATAAAACCGAATTCATACCTTCGCGCGTATATGAATCGCGAAGTATCCAGGTGAAATGTGCACGGGCGATTTTGCCATTTGCCCTCTCGGTTTCATCGCGCATATTCATGATTCGGAACCAACGACGTGACGTATGGCGGGCACGAGGTGTATACATATATTTTTAACGGAATTAAACCGGCGCGCCCGGCGATTTATCGGCGATAAATGATCGAAGTTCGCCGGAGTTGAGGATTTGCCAGTAATCCGCTTCGTCCGCGAAGCGGACATCACCCTCTCCCTTCCCCCGCCTGACGGCGCCTAACGGGACCTTTCTCCCCTGTCCGAAGCGATTGCCGAAAACGCTTTCCCTTTCCGCGATCCGATTTCGCCGGCTATCCGGAAACGGTCTTCCTTCCCACCTCGTCCCCACGCGATTGCGCGGCCGCGCCGGGGATGAACGCGGAGATGAAGAGAGCGTCGGATAATATTATGGTTTCATCGCGAGGCATCCGAGTCACGTTACCCAAGGTGTTTCCTAGTCCGCAGGTGCACCGCGTTTTGTTCCACCACTCGGCCAGATTGCACCCTCAAGGATTTATCCGGGATCCGATTCCAACTCCTTCCGCGCGGATGTATTCCCACCCTCCGTGGTTATTTCGCGCTTCGACTTCAGCCTCACGCCTCGGCGCGTTTCACCGCGCGATGCTCACGGATCTCTTTTTTTTTTATTTTTTATTTTTTTAGAAATATGAGTGGCCACTCATGCGGCGAAACAAAAAACGAAAAAAAAAATGTAGACAGAAAGAAAAAAAGCAGAAATAGCAATCAAAGAAGGAATTTTATCGATGTTTGTGAATCTCTTATAGGCATTAGGTATCCGAGACTCGATGTAGATCGCATTGAGAGCACTTCCGATATCGGATCGGCGCGAATCCTTTGCGCTGTCTTGCGCTCCTAATGTTCTCATATCTCATCGCATGTACACGGCATGCGGTATGCGTATATATATGATGATCGTATACGCGCGCGCACGTCCCGTACGGAACGGAATGCAAAATGCGAAGACGAGGAGTTAGCGGTAAGGTAGTGTTATGGTTTCGCTGAATCACTCGAGTCACGTTACCAGCCCGCTTCCGGAAATCGCGGGGAGCTTTGTTTCACGGCTTCGTTGGATTGCGCCCTCAAGGGCTTATCTCGTTGATCCGCTTCTTCCTTTTGCCGCCTATAGAGATATTCCCCCTTCCTTCGATAATTCTTTTCGCCTCGTCCTTTTTTCTCTCCTCTCCGGCTCTCGTGCAGTATCTCGCGTTCACCGTTCGACTTTATTTGCGCCGCGAATGACTCCGCGGTATCCGTCGCGAGTTAGACTCTCGGCTCGTTTATATTACAGAAAATCAGCGCGCTGGAGATGCGGTTCGCTTCTCTCCGTATCCTCGGAAACGTGACTGGTGTATTCGCCAATGAAATGCAGATTCGCCGTGGAAAAAGATGTAGATCGGTGAATCGTAAAAATTAACGTGCCGCTACTAAAATTCACAATGGCTCAGATTAAACGCAATGTACGGATACAGTCGAATGTAAAGCAAAAAAAAACGAAAATTTTCAACTTTTTTGAAATGTCAAACAAGTAAAGAATATTTGTAAAAGAATGTAATATAAATAATAATATATTAATAAAAGCGACAATTAAAGTAATTATGCTTCATTAAAAAGTATAATAAAATAATATATTTTTGTAAATTATTAGAATGTGCAATTTCGATATCGTTATATATAAAATAATAATAACACGAATTTTAAGTGAAGTCTTGCTTCTTTTTCTGTGTTACAAGCCATGGAATGTACCATAGGAACGTGGTAGATTGCCAATCGCATGTTGCATTGCCAATAAGCATAAATGGAACATCGACAGACATGCGGGCTCAAGGCCTAAAATAGTCATTAACGCATTTACAATTTGCCCGCCAATCATTAGCGTTCTTAATGAGGTGTACGCGGCCGATATCCGCGTAACAGATAACGTGCGTCGTGATAGTCGTGCGGGGAACGCCAGGAATTTCTGAATATGTATTATACATAATGAGCAGTCCTTCTCCCCGCGCGCGTGTCTTCTTAACATTCCACAAGTCTGTTTTACGAGCCGCGGTTACCGGCGGAGTTTTTCCAGAATTGTCAAGTCCATTCACGTAGAACTCGATTTATTTCTCCCGTGTAATCGAGTCGCGGCTGCTACGCGCATGTAAAAGACGAAGCGCGGGTGCCCGCCGCCGCCGCCGCCGCTGGGTGGAGGAAGCGGCGGCGCGCGGTGTTCCGCGGAGAGTAACGGGAGAGCGCAGGAGAGTGCGCCAAGGTAGACCGAGATTGGACGTATGTCTATGCGTACGTGTTCGTTCCTCTTTATGAAAGGCAAGTAGCTAAACCGCTTTCGATTTGTAATCCGGACAGAGACGCATTCGCGTCTAGATTTACAGACGGCGTATGTTTCAGGCAGAGCACGAGGAAAAGACAGAGAGAGAAAGAGAGAGGGAAGAAAGAGAAAAAGGTAGCTTCTCGCTCTCTGATAAAGAACGAAAGGAACAACTAGAGAGAAAGAGGACAGAGGAAGGGAAGGAGAGAGAATGCGGGAAAGGCAAAGAGGGATGAGAACGAATCGCCGCGGTATTCCGATTCAAAGGAGCAATAACGGGCGAATCCGATCTGCTTTCCAGCTTCCCCCTTGGTCGGCGGTGTTTCCGACCACCCTCTTTGCCACCGTCAACCACGTCGCTATCCCTGCATGCTTATCGGGTGAAATATCGGCCGGGGCGTACGTACGTATATATATACATATATATGCAGACGTGCGTACGTCTGCATATACCGTACGGATAACAAATTCCGCGCCTACACACCTCGTTACGCGGCGCGTTTCTCCGCGCGCATATCCGACTGCAATCCGTTGCGCGTAACGCAGCATCGCCGTTCTGCTCTCATCGTCGTTTTGCGCGCCCGCGTTTGTTTAACGCATACGTTTGCCGGCGCCTGCTGCAGATACGCAAATTAAAATCTCGAAATCCCTCGCCGCGCTCTCGCTCGCGGATCGCATCGGGAGATATGTACATACGTCTCGCGTAGAACACGAAGTGCTCGCGACGTGAGTGAGTACGTGACAGTTTTTGTGCCTGTCTTCATTACTTCTACTTTGCTTACAATTTTCGAGTGACAATGACGTGTACATAATGTATCGCAAAATGCAGATATCAGTGGCAGAGTTGTGTGCTCATTTATGACGAATTTATTCACTTTAATGGAAATTTGAATGGAAATGCAAATTTTGTTATTATCTTTCAGTATTAACTATTATAGTAATTCAATTTCAAATTTAATTTCTAAAAACAAGATTTAAATCAAGAAATAAGACTTCGATATTTAACTCGTAGATTGATGTTCTCAAAATTTTCAACGTTAAATAGCTTCGTAATTATCGCATATTTAGAAAAAGAATCCCGTGGGATAAATTTCGATATAATGAGATTATTAATGAGCATAGATATTATCGATGCACACTTTTCCGAAATTTATCGGATACATAAAAATTAATATTCATGAATACGGAAACACGGTAAAATAAATAATGATTATTTATTCAACTCAGGTTTTATCACGTTGGCTGATATACCTGAAATTCGATTATTCTTAATTTCGAAATTCAGTACATTTCAATCGTTATTGAGCTGCACCTCTCTGTATGCTTGCAAATTCGAAATATACATGAAATCTTTTTCCAAAGCACATTCTCGCTCTTCGATTAGCGTTGAAATATTTTTTAACTCGTCTCTGTATGTAAAATTGTATTTTTATCCTGCGATAAAAACAGCAAATGTAAAACTCGGAAATAAAATAGTCGTCCAATAAAACAAGCATGGTGTTATGCAGGCTCTTATATACGTTGTATCGAAATTAAACGCAATCCACTGGATTCAGCACTGAATGTTGATAAATATAACCGTCGGCTTTCAATATATGTTCAATATACAAATTTTTTCGGTTTGATTCATTATGCTTTTAGTAATTGCCGCAATGTCGAAATGTTTCCGTTCGTGGCAAAAAAATGGTCGTACCATTTTATCTATCCGATCATTTAATTGTCTTAAAATACAACAAAAGTCTATATATCTATATATATTCTATCGCGTATTACGTTTCCATTTTGTCAAGTTCAATTAAGTTCAATTTAACTTTCCTTAATCGGCCGAGAAAATTGAATATCGCGCCCGCCAATTAAATTACTCCGAAGGTATGTAAGTGCAACGGTGCAAAGTTCGTAATGGGAGCCACGACATAATCAACACCCACCTGTACAGAAAGGCAAATGCACTTTCCACGCTACACCGGGACTTTCAATCATCTCCGCTTTTCGTTCCTTGAAAAATGTAGCTACGCTTCTCATTAAAGCCGCGCGTGGGTATGCAACCGCATAAGTATCATACTGAAATACCGATTTATTCAGATGAAGCAGAAAAGGGAACATAAAAGAACAGAGACGCTCACGATGCGAAATTCTGGGTGAAAAGCAAAGGCGAGAACGAAATTCTCGTCCAAGGAGCATGACGAGAGACGCGAGTGTCGTGCGGGAAAAGTCGGGTAATCAAGTCGCGTATGCATGTGTAAATGCGATGAAAACGACGGGTAAGTAAGCTTCTCAATGGATCGGCTTTTCCTTTTCTTCTCGAACATCGCGCGGGTCTCTTTCATGTTCTTTTCATAGCCTGGCAACGAGTGTATGTAAAACGACGTCGGGGTCTAGCAGAATGTCGGTAATGCGTTCTTTAGCGTTTAAGTAATTAACGCGAATAATGAAATGCAAATTGAAAATCGAACATTGAAACTTTGAAGAGGGGCTCGTATCGAAAAATTAATGTTTAACGCTTCCGGGATTTCTGATACGTGCAACACCGAATGTCTCTGAAGTAACATAAAAAATTAGAGCAATAGCATAAATACTCATAAATATGCTATTAATGTGCAATTACTTTCCTTACGACATTTTAAATCTCTAATCAAATTTATTATGGAGGTTAGTTTAATTTATCTCTTCAAAGATCTTAATCTTTTTAAAGAAAATCTGTCCTAAGAAGAAAAATAAGGACATGACAAAAGTAATTGAAAGTGTACGGTTTGCTTGACAGACATTAATTGTTGCATCCGGAAGTGCATAAGGTTGAAGGTTCCCGAAATTGTTGTAATATATCCGACACATATTCTCCACTCGACAGTTTGCTCCCAAGTATCGGCATGTAACTAACATGAAGGATAAAGTATCGAACGCAGTCAGTATCGGAAGTAAACTATCCCCGACCGTGACGGTGGCGGCGGCGGCGTCAGCTCTTTCTTCATCCCGGCGAAAATTCCATCCGTGCACACTCGATCGGTGGATTGTCAGTAGGTGTGTATGTACAAGCGTGCCTTAATCACCAGCCTGATTTACGGCCCGCGATCATGCGAGGCGATCGAACGGGGCGCGCGCGTGTCTCGCGCGAGTATATCCCGCGGCGCTTCATTTTTCAATGAGGTCTACAACGAACGGCGGCCGTTCTCTTAATCTTGCGAAGAAAGAGAAGCGAACTGCAGTCGAGAGAGGATTATCTAATAACGAATCGGCCGTCCCGTGACCCGCGATTTCTCGATCTGACTTGAATCGCGATCCAAATCGTTAGACAAATATTCCATCCGTATATACGTATATACGTAATGTATTTGATTTATGTATTTAATTACTTTAATATATGCCGCAATACCTGCAACTCATCTTTCGCTTAGTATATATGTTCTCGTAATCCCTTGTTTGATCTTCATCATAATAATCTACTGATTAATTAAATTACATGTCGGAAACATTGCGTTCCGAGAACAATCGGATTAATGCGGCTCTTAACTCGTCCTTTTCGGTTACACGAACTTGTATTAGCGTGACTTACGGGGAGAGAGAGAGAGGGGGCATGTCGAGAGACACGACAGAAAGGGCAACAACAATGGTACCCTGAAATGACCGCCCCCTTTAAATGACCGCTGGCCTGTGGCGGGGTTATCCGCGCACAAAGATCCACGAACGAGGGGAGGGAAGGCAGTTTGCATCCCCATTTGCAAAGTCCGGCATGGTCCGGACCATCCGTTTCAACGCATCGTTGGCCGCTATGAGCCACCCTCGGTGCGGAGGCTATAAACAAAACTAGGAACGATATACACGACTCGGCCTCCTGCTGTCATGTATCCTCCTCTCAGTCGCCAGTACGGGCACGAATCGCTGTAAAGTGGAGACTGGAAGCGAAAAAAAAAGAGCGACACAGGAGTCGGTACCACTTCAAGTAACGTGGTTCTGTCCCCATCGTTTGCTCTTTACTACTCCACGGTCCCGTCGCTTGTATCTGCCCTCTTTTCTTTCCGCTTTCTCTCCACGTTTACCTAGCAATTTCTCTCTCTCTCTCTCTCTCTCTCTCTCTCTCTCTCTATTTCTTTCTTTATCCCAGTCTCTCTCTCTTTCTTTCCTTCTATATTCGTGATTCTCTATAGCTCACCCGAAAACAAGAAATGTATGCTAAACTTATGCGGCTTCCGCGAAAATTTGCATACCAGATACTAGGTATTCGTAGCCGTAGGAATAGAGCAAGCTGCGCAACCACGATAACACCCAGACCGTAGGTAAGATACGTTACGTACGGCGAGTGCTGTACACATGGACGCACATACGCGCACTTACACGGCACGACTGATCCCGCGACGTCGAACGTATAGACTTCTCTTTCAGCACATGTTGTTTCCTCACCGCTCCGTCAGATTCTATTCGCTGGCCGTTTAAGGCCCCCTCGCGTCAGAGGGATCAGTATCGACGTCGTCGGAGATACATCCTCTCCTGTAGTCCCTCCTTCTGTAACGCGTCTCAAAAGCGTACTCGTACGGTTGAGGATACGTGTCGGAATGATACACAATGGTGCACGTCGTCCGGTGAAGAGAGAGACTGCTGCTACGTTGCAGCTACAGGATTCGCGGGAAGCACCGCTGAATAAAGATTTACCACTGAACAGATGACCGCGCCCGGGAATGTTACATCCAAATATAACGCGTCTGTAAAGACGTGACCACGCAATCGATGTAAACGGAAAGTCCTTAGTCGACAGCGTTCGCGAATGATAGATAATATTTATAATTAGAAAAGAGTTAAAATGTTACGAGAAGCTTATAAAAAAATTGAAGAGACGTCGAAAATTCAAAGTCCTAATTAGAGCTTTTCATTCCTATCGCTTTCATGAAAATTTAACGAATGCATTCCAAAAATCGACGTAGATGAAACGAATAACGATATATATAGAGAAGAGTATATGAACCGAATATTAAAGGAAAATGGTGTTAATTCGAGAAGCACCAGAATCAAGACGCTCGGGTAAATGGGGTCGCGCACAGGCGTATACATACGTCAACGATTTCTATGGGTTTGAGGTAGGTATTTTACCACTGCAATGTAACACTGGCGATGTTGCGAAGCAAAAGTTGGCAGGATTTATGAGGCCGGAAAGCGGTACGCGTACCGTGTTCCAGTAGAAATCGGAATGAAAAGTTTCCTGGGTTTTCCGACCTCCTTCGATATTTCCGCTAACCACCTGAAGCCGGCCATAAAAATGGGTAGCGAGATTCCGTCAGTGATAAATTACACGTGAAAGAATTATTCCGACTTATCACAAGTCTTACAATAACATCAAAGAATTTATCGCGCGAGTTTGCAGTTATATAAGTAGACAATATGTTTAAGAAACAGGAATGTGTGCGTTACAGTTGTATATATATATGATATGCCGTCAAACTAAAAACGCATACGAGGCTATTTAATCTTACGATCGTGCTTTCTTTATATTCCCTGCAGCTCTCGTAATAAGAAACGTGTAAATAAATCTGGAAAATTAAAACAATTTCTCGACGGCTCGAGCACTTTCGCGCAATTACCGAGCCGCTGCGGCAATCCATTGTAAAAGTTCAAGAGAATAAATAGAATATAAATCATGTCTCATACACATATCAGACAAGTGCAAACGTCACGGACGCTTAACATTTATTACATCACTGCAAATTTTGCGTTCCATTTATCACGAGCAGAAAGGGCTCCCGCAGTTTCAACGCCGGAATAAATCGCGGTACGCGCGCGCGATGCGCGGTGTGCGCATAAATGAAATTCGATTCGTATTTATCTCATTTATGTCGTTTCACTCGCAACGAAAAATCAGGAGTAATAGGTAACTCTCTCCGCGCGCGCGGTTCGGCGGCTATTCGGCGACGCGATCGTTTTCTGCCGTTTTTATTTATTTTTTTTTTTTGGTTTCATCGTCGGTATCGGACTGATACCGACAACGCGCGTATTTCCGCAGTTAAAAAGAACCGCCATGAGGGGAACATTTTATGAGTGCGATACTGCTTCGTTAGTATCATCCACCGTAGATATCGGTGACTGTCGTGCGCGGTCGGTCGCGCGGGGAGGGAAGTTCGATACCGTGCGGAATATACGATAATGGTGCACGGAACAAGCGCGGCAGCGAGCGTAAGCGGGTAGATTGGGGCGAGTTCGCTCTCTCGCGAGTATCCGATTGTCACCAAGTTTTGCTGTTATTTCGTCAATGGTCGCATTACGTTGGGTCGATAGCGCATTGACTATCGCGGTTGGTATAGCGCGGCTACTTAGATTGCAATTTAATAGCCGGCTGATCGCACCTGAGCCGTGCCTCTACACTTGAAACAGGGACTTTATTACATTCACCTCGTCTAAATGTAATAAAGCGACATTTTATTAATAACATAGGCATGGATCAATTTAATGGAATAATATAAGATATTAATTTAAGATAATATTGATCATACATAGTTCATTAAAAGTCTTGAATCTGACGATTATAAAAATCTAGAAAATGAAAATATATATAAAAAAACAAAAACGCAGTTATTTCATTTTATATAATAATATTTAAAACAACACTTAAATCATGAAATGATTAATATTGCTGTAGATCAAAGCGATCGTTATAATAAAATTTATTTACAGTAAAATTCATTTCTATACGAATCTTAATATTTTCTAATCAAACCGAGCTTGAAATGTTCGCTAAATATATAACAAAAATATAGGCAAAGAAATTTTATGATGTATTCCAGTAATTTTTTTGATATAATTTCTGTAATGTGACCAAAAATAAATAAAAATGTCTGATTTAATTAAGTTTATTTAATTAACTTTTCCAGCGCAAAAAAATTGCAGCAATATGCATATGTATGGGAACGAACCAAAATTTACCTTTAAACGTTACATTTTAAAATTTGTACGTGCACATGTCTCTCAGTTGGCACAATCGATACACGCGCCTCGTTATTCTTACGAGTATATGTAGCATACAGAGATCCTGTTGAATCCAGGAGCGTTCTATTATTCCGCCGTATCGAGCAACGAGAAATAACAAAAATGTGTCGCGCGAATTGCACGGCTCGACGAAGAATCGTAGTAAAACGGGGTATGTGAGTAGCAGGTGGCGAAGGAGATCGGGGCCGATCCAGTTTGTCCTACTATTCCCGATATAACATCTCTCTAAAAGTAAACCGGCGCATTTCTAGAGTTCGAGGATGGAATTTTTCATTCGTATTTTCCCTCTCAGTTGGCTTTGCCAAATCCCGTCCTCTCGCGTAAGGTAGGGAATCACATTTATTGTTCATGTAAGATGAGATAAGCCGATGTCACAGCTGGCTGGTACGATTAGGAAAGGTAACTCATCAAAGTACTACGTACAACTTTGCGAATAAAGAAGTATGGCTACTTTGAAATATGTAACAAAATATGAAATATGTAATAATATGAAAAACAAGAATATCTTTTTGCACGCTAGTCATCTTCATAATATCATGTTTTAAAATAATAATATTTATATCATTTCATGTTTGAGCTAAGGATACTAAATTTTTCAAAAATTTACGTTGATATTTTGAGAGAGCATAATAATAAAAATATACTATAATTACATTCGGATGATAATTGAAAGATAACAACTGTACAGATAAAATCGAACGTTTTATAATGCGAAAATTTCGCCGAGCCAAACATAAGTCGGCTACGAATTAAAGCAGCAAAAATAATTTGCGTCCCAAAGGACTGATATTAAACGCAAGCATCGCAGATAAGCTTGCGAGCATAATTGCGGATCATGCAACGGAGTCACCACTCATTTCCCAAAGGCCGGAGGCCCATTTGTCAGCGCGAGCTCGAATCTCTATATCTCGTTCTCCCGGCATCGCCCGCGGAACGACGAAGATTGGCAAGCTGCGATTCTGGCGCGGCAGAGGCGATTTCCATCGGACGTTACAACGAATGGGGCCAATCGAAGGGAATCGATCGGATTTTGCAATCAGAGAACCGAATCGCCCGTATGGCCGGCGTACAGGCTCCTGGCTTTATATAGGAAGCAGACGGAGCCGTCGCCGTTCGTGCCGTTTGGGGACTGCGAGATACACCCCATAACTTTACACCCCCGAGCGATCGCATCAGCACTTGTCCTTGATTCCACGATTACGTTACGCGCGCGCGCGAATCCTGCCGTATACTCAGCGGCAGTGATTTCTTCTGGGGTTTACGTAGAGAAGACGGCGCGAGCGAGAAAGCGAGGATCGCGAAAGCGAGGGGAGCGGGAAAGGGTGAGAGAGCCTGTAGGTAATTTTCCGGGCGATCGTCGAGCTGCGTCAGACGGGTGGGAAAGCACTTGAGAATGAAACAGTTCTTCAGTGTCATTCCGTTGATACCCTCGCAATTCAAACGGAAGCTCGAGATGAATCGAGGAGTAACGCGAGATTTCTCTCTCTCTTTCTCTCTTTCTTCCTCTCGCTTACGAAGCAAAGATTATTCACGAGTATCTTACGTTGCAATATCGCAGCGCGATAAGTTTATGCCAAAATCGTATCAATTCAAATCGGATGATTTTAAAAAATATTCGTGAAGAAGACATTCGCTTCGATCGAACGCGTAGAAGTATGCAAGTCACAAATGGAAGAACATATAGGTATAAATACTACTACTAAAATTAACATTTGATACAGGGCGTATTAACATAAAGCTATTTTTCTTTTAGAAAAAACTTTTAAGAAAAATAATAATCAACTATAATAACTATAATAACTCGTATTCTTAATAATTTCATAAACCTGTTATTCTTTCCGTTATTTTCTATCGTTATCATGAACTCTGAATATTTGAAATAATGATAATATATTAAAAATTCACGTTATTGATTTGCGGTTACGATTTTTACTTGCAGCAAACGCATTTGATTATCGTGGATTCTCGAATGCCAAATGTAGATTGGATTTAGGCGGCTCAGGACGTGCAGTATCCACGGCCTACTTTTCCCCTTTCGGCTTTCCTTCCCACAATTCCCAGTATTCATGATTGAGAGATAGGATTCATAGCCACCAATTCAGCATTTCGGTTTCGGCATCAGGATTAACAAGTATAGATAATTTTGTATTTAGTCTCTGTTAACTTTTTTACGCCACTTATCTGCTCGCGATAATTCGCCATGCAATCTAATTACATTCAATTGTGCGCTGTTCCACAATGTTCGAATTTGAAACGCTCAACTGTAACTTTGTTAAGCAGATTGCGTGTATGTTTCTGTACTGATATCGTTAATTGTCAAATCATTTATCACATAGATGAGGAAGTCTGTAAAATGAAAAATCTGAAAAAAAAAACAAGTGTTTCATTATGCGCATGTTATTTTACGATATATTGCATTCAATTTTTTTTTACCTGTTTCACTGAAAGTTTTTTACACTCGCGAGATGAATAACGATACAACGTTGTTTGAAAAGCAACAAAATTTCACGTATTTCAAATATAAATTAATTTTTTCCGTACAAAGTATTTCCCATAAAGAATTACATCACAATTTTCCTCGCAAAATTTCAAAAAACACAATTTTAAAAAGCCGTATATTCGCTAATATTAAAGAGAGAAAGAGAAAGAGAGAGAAAAAAAGATGGAACGTTAAAGGCGCGCTTATTGATCGCGTCAATCGTCGAAGCTTTTTATTCGTTCCGGAAGCTGGAGTGCATCGCTCCGTATACAACTCCACGCACGTTAATTGCTTCTCGATACGCTGCACTCGACATACGACCGAGAGATAGAAATTTGTTGCGACACAACCGGTGAAACACATTGTCACCTCCGCTCGCCGGGTTTTTTCACGCGTTTTAATCGGTTAGTCGGCAATTTAACTTAATATATGGTCGTCAGCGCTGAGGATATACGTGAATGAAATAAAATAAAATATGTGAATAAAATCTCGTAAGAAAGCGACATACTGCGAAAATAAAAACGGCAGCTATGAAAAGCGATCAATTGCCATTACGATTTTAAAGCAAATATGGATTGTCCCAGATTCTCTCTATTATCGTTATTGTAAATTTTACATCTTGCATCGAGCCCGCAAAAATCCTGGTCGATGAGTATCGGGAACAGACTCTCTCTCTCTCTCTTCCCGTGATTCGCGCAGTGATTCGAAAATAATCGGATGACTTTTTCAGTTTGGCGCGACAGTCGAGTACGAAATGAGCTTCGACTCGGATACAATGAAATACGCTTTATTATGCCATTTCATGAAATCGTTGCCATTAGAAGTCCCCTATCGATTTGTCAGGAGTTACCGATGAGAGAGGGGAGGGTCGAGGGGAGAACACACGGAGAGCGGGGAACGGAGTGCGGATCAACGGGCGGACTTCGTCTTCGAATACGACGCAGGTAGAGAGGTAGGAATATAAATAATCGTCCAATTTGCTCGACTGATACTCCTTTCGTTTCTTTGCTCGTCGAATCCGATTCTGAGAGGTAAAGGTGAAGAACAAGAACAATCTCCTCACGAGAAGAAATCGCACTGTTGTTTTTCGAATAAATCTAATACTATCCAACTTTCTCTTTTCTTCCTTTTCCTTCCCTCGCTACCTTTTCTCACTCTCTCTCCCTTCTCTTTTACTCGTTTTCTCTGATTAAAATCGACTCATTAAGTAAATCTTTCAAACACGTTCTCTTATCGCCAAACATATCGAAAAGACGTAATCGTTAATAATCTAATTCAATTAATTTATCACGCCAACAATTTGCATTTTCATTTCGCAACTTAAACTTGATCTCTGAGATCGATTTAAAGATTAGCGTGTTTACTCAATTCACATGCACTCCGTACTATTCGCTTTAAAAGAAACTTTCCAGACAAAAAAAGGTTATCTCTCTCTCTCTCTCTCTCTCTCTCTCTCTTTCTCTTTTCGCTTTGCCTCTTCTTCTCACTGTGGTTTTGACTCTCCTTTCTCTCGTTATCAAGACACCGCGCCGTGATTTATCGCAGTACGCTCGTGTATGCGACTAGTGTAAAGTGGCTCCCTTCGGAATCTTCTTGTCAGAGCGTCACGCATCGCCGATGAATTAAGGATTTACCAACGCCATAGTAAGGGATGTGTGTTTTGCATTAAGTGGTTTTTATTCGTCCCGTCAGATCACTGCGATAACATTCTCCCGATCTCTTGTGTTATTCTTTAATTATGTCACCCAACGAACGGCTGGGTATAGTAAGTGCGACGTGTACATATTGTTACCATCGCGTTTACAGCTCGAATTAATTATGAATAATGAGACTTAATACAGATGCGAAAAGTGAATCAGCTGTTAATAATACATTAATCATTAACAATTCACGTCCGTCGGGGGCTTTCCGAGCGGTAACTGTTTTATGGAAACGTGTGATAACGTAGAATATTGGTCGCGTCGCCGCGTCGTGACGATTAGTGCGATGATTAATGCAATCACTGGATTTTCGAAGCGGGCCCGGCATGCAGCTCGTTCGTGCGAAAGTAGAAAATCGAAAATCTGCTGTACAAACGAAGAGACGGATAGAGGCTGGTCGGGTCTCTACAAAAAACCGGGAATAAAAGCTGACGGACAAAAAAAATAGAAGAAGGGTTAGAGCCGCGCTCGACGGAGATTGTATTGACATAAAAGAATATAGTTAACATTTCAGCCGTCGATACATCGCCGATGAGTCAAGTATGCCGCGGATTGCCTAGGATCAGGCCAGTCGGGGGGGGAAGAAAGGGACGCGAAATCGGGGACGAGGGACGTGGCAGAGATACGGGAGGGGGGGGGGGGGGAGGTGGTCTCGACTGTATGGTTATTACCATCAATAATGGCAATTTGGTTTGCAAATGGCTCGAAACGCCAGGCAGAACCGTTCCTACCTACAATTTCCCTCCGTTTTGCGGCAGGAAAGCACTCGCCCTCTCTCGTGCAGTCAGCCACATTGAAATGCCTTGAGTCAACATTTGCCTACGCTCGCGCAAATTGATTTTATTTAAATCCCAAGTACGAGGGTAGAAAGGCGTCTTTGGCCAGGCACTTAATTGCGTTATCGCGAATCTTTAATCGTAACGATCGGACATTGGATATCGGCTGCATCGACCGCACTGGCAAATTGGCAGTCCGTCCGCAAATCAAACTTTGAGGTATAACCATCGCAATGTGTAGTCATGTTTCTTTCATAACGCTTGGCCTTTCGCTGTTCGTGAAGGTTGCCGTCGTGTAGAGGAAAACTTTAAACATTTTTCTTATCCTATATATACTTCTAACTTTCTTCTTTATATATATATATATATTTTTTTTTTATTAGACTCTCGGATGTAATGTTATATGTAACATGTAGCGCTATAACTTGTCTTCTTATTTTCAAGTGCTACTTTTACTTACAATCTGGGCCAGGTATCGGATTTCTTAAGTCGTAACATAAATCATTATTAGACATTCACACATTGATCATACGGATAATTTTACATTTTACATTCATATCAGGAAAATCTCTCCTTCCTTTTACCTTTCAGTTTCTTCCTTAACTTTCCGGTTTTCGTGTATGTTCAAAGTTGAGCTTGACGTAAAAGGTAACATAAAAGTCAACATAAAACATCTCGCGTTTTACAACGATTTTTCATATGCACTATACGGAAATGCACGGAACAGGAACTGCATACACGCACATATGTATGCACACCTCCATCGGCCCTTCCGATAATCCCGACCGTCTTGCTGCACACGTCATACTTCTATTAGTACAGAAAGTATTCGTATTTTATATATCCCGGATATCCGGCATCAACATGCGCGCCGCATAGCGTTATACAGAAGTACGAATTCTGTATGCTGAAGGCAAGCGAGATATATCGATGAACATATCGATAGGCGGACAGGAATAGCGACAGAGGAGAGACCGGAAGGAGGAAAGGTTCGGGATTATACCTCGTGGACGGTCGTAGGTGGTTTCGGCTTAACGAACCCCCGGAAGCGGACTCACCGCCGTCCCAATTTCTCGAACGGTCTCGAAAGGATACTCACCCGATTCGGGAGCTTAATAAGGTTAAGAGGCGGATGGGGCGTAGAGAAGCGTAAGTGCAAGGCACCGGCCCCGGAGTCGAGTTAATCTCACGTGTTGGGAATAAAGTTAGCGGCTAGCTTCCCGTTTACCCCGCATGGAAGCTCGACCGAGCCATTTTCACTGGCTATTCGATCTCGCCCCGTCCGCCCCCAACGGCACGACGGTACGATAGCTCTAGCCATTGGACGACACCGCAAGAAACTTGGACAAGAAACTGACTCTGCCGTTCTGAAAAGCGCGATTATGAACTCGCGACGGCGAACCTTTTCGAAAAGCTATACACCGGTCATCCTCCGTAAAAGATACACAGATCAGCGAATAAACCATTAATTATATAAAAAGTACTCGTACGTAGGCAACTTTGAGAAGAGTTTTTTCCCATAATTTATAACATCTTTAGAATTTTTAGAATAATTAATGTATCACTGTGTATCAAATATTCTACGGGAAAAAAGGAAAAGAAATGTACTTTTGCACATACTTTACAAAACTCATATCGATGTAATGAAGAAGACATACATAATAAAAAAATTACAATGTTAGATAGTTTGATTGAAAATCATCAAACGTACTCAATATTTTTTGCAAAATATTTATGTAATTCTCTTCAGCAAGTTCCTAACTTAAATCTTTTCCTTCATACATGACTCGTGTATTCAATTTCACTATTCATTTTCACTATTCACTATTCAATTTCATTTTATTAAAATTCTCTAGCAATAAATATATCAAGAGATTGTCCTGTTTCACTTTTTTTTTTAGTCGAAAAGTTATTCGTGACAAAAATACATACGGATCACATCTAAGCTTTCCACAGAGGAATCGCCGGCGGAGAAATAAATAGAGTCGAGACGTTTGCAAAACGAGCGTGAAACGAGCTTTCTATCCCTTGGCTTTCAGGAGCGTCGAAGCCCGCTAAATTAAAAGGGGTGGCTGCTTGATCCGGCTAAATCCTTTTGAGCAAAACACTCGAAACTTTGCTTGCCACGCTCAAAGTTGGCGCATACCTTCGTGCTAACATCCGCAAAAAGGTTTTTGTCTATTGAATCACCGCCGAAATGAATCAATATAAAAAGAGAAATACAATCTTCCGACGGAAACGAATATCGGAAAGAATTACACGCTATGCTAACATTATGTTCTCCACATGTACGATCGAGCGTAATGAAAATTCCAAATATTTTCTCGCAATTAAAATATTTATTGTTTATATGTTCCGTGCGGTATAAGTTATAAAATAGAAACGCGTTAAAATCAAAACAGTGCTTTACCTCACGTAAAACATTGTAAAACAAACATACGGATATTTCGTTGTTGGCTTTTAAGCATCGCATCACACGAAATTTTGCATTAAACTTTCCAGAAGTAATCCCCATATCCATTTAAGCACAATGAACGTATTTTTGTGCTAATTGTTGTTCCTGATCCTCTAGAGCCCGCGGCTAGGTGTACCTCTCGCCCCTTTTGTCGATGCACGTCTGGCTTGTAATGGCTAAAAGCTTTTCGCGAAGCCGACGTGCGGAGTATTCCCTGATAAACGATTGGTATATTCGCGGTATCCATTTAGCTGCTTCAAAAGAAAAGCGGATATATCATATGGCAAAAAGAAGGGGGAAAAAAAGGTTCCATAAAAGTTGAATGATCGTTTACGTATAGCACTGCCTCGGACCCGGAGAGAGGCGGCATACGTTTAAGTTAGTTTTATTTCGGACATCTGTCGTAAATAACGCAGTACGGAAAGTAGAAAAAATAAATGGAAAAAATTACCATTTTAACTCAATTTAGTTAAAAACCATTCATGAAAAACAAACCGCCCTGTTTGCCGGACCGGCATTTATAGAAAAACGATCGTAGCACAAAAATTTCAATTTGAGCTGCAAAAACCTGCACGAAGTTTCAGTTATATACATGTATCCGGTTATGCCGTATACGTAGTACCGGTATAAACTGCCAGCTCAATTGATTTCGCTGTTGCCGAGATGCGCGCCTGCAGTTCATCAAATTCACCACGTGTCCCACACGCACCAAGTAAGCGCGCGCCCATCGCCGCGTGATAAACCCGCAACCGTCGCATTATCATGGGAAATGTATTCCTCGCATAAGAGGCGTAATAAAGTCCCAGGGGAGAGAACGGCGGGACGCGTTCTTCCCGCATATTACAATGGGTCTCAAGATGATTCTTCCGCGCCATTGAGTTATTGCACCTTCGTACGTTCGTTCCAAACTATTCTTCCTCTTTACGCGTCGTGCTATACCTTTTAGTTTAAAAATACCTATCCTCTCCCCCCCCCCTCTCTCTCTCTCTCTCTCTCTCTTGTCATTATAAACGTGGCAGCTTTACCGGAAAATATGTTTCGAATACTCTTGTTATTATATAGCAACCAGTGCCACGGTATATTTTAATTTACTGTAAGATGGTATAAAACGCGCGCAATAAATTTATTAAGTTTTCCTCGAGCAAAAGAGTGTTACGTGTGAGTAATACCGGTCCGTTCACGATCACGTGGTCACGTATGTTGTATGTGCTAACCTTTATGGAGCACGATGTGCACATTTAGAGAATTTTGACGTAAAATTAATTCGTTCCTTTCAAATAACGCAATCTTCTCTTTTTATCCTTATTTTTTTATTTCATATATCAGATTTTAAATTCTATAGCAGAAAACAATGTTGCATTAACAAAAGTTAACGCGTATGCGTTTTCCGTGTTTTCGCTATTAAACGAAAGAGATGAGCTTGACAGATCATTGCGTGCCGGAAATGTGTTGCGCGGTCCGTACAGCGCGCGAAATACGCACCATCTTAGGCTTCTCGACGGTCTTGGCGGCAGTTCTGGACGAGTTTAGATTAGTTTAGTTTAGTTCGCAACGAGTTTCGCTCGGCAATGCCGCCGCCGACACCGCCGCGATTAATTCGCCGCACTTGGATTTATGGTTTGGTCTAGCTGGTCATTTCTCTTCGTCAGGTACGCACCAACGCCGTGCACGTATCCACTTCCGGCTGCGTGCAAACTGTGCGAATTCGCATTATTGGACCCCTCCTCCCTTCCCCTTCTTGGGGACGACTTCCTTGACCATTCTGATTTAGCGATGAAAACAAGCGATTGCAGTTGTCCACAATTTCTACAGGTATTATATTACAACATTGATTATTCGATAAACGGAAATATGTACATACATTTATTTAAAAAGAGAAATTCTTCGAAGACAATTATGATATAAAAATTTTTACTTTATAAATATTTGGTTGTTGAATAAAAATATAAATAACTGATATTTAAGTTAAAAATACATATTTTTTATATCTTAATATCATGCTGTATCAGACTGATATAGTGATATATAATTTTTATCTCTCAGCATTAAATATTAATTTTGTTTTTGTGTCTCAATATTTAGAGATAAAATAAATAATAGTTTTTTTCACAATGGAAAGACGAGTTCCTTTCAACAAACATTTTCCCAAACTCCCGCAGTAAAACTCGGTCGAAGTCGGCGAACTTTGGTCGTCGTAAGCCAGAGAACGTTATCGAGAACTTCTGGTGTCTCTTATCGACGCGACTTTACTAGATGGCTTCAGGTGCGGAGTGCAAATTGAAAGACTTCGTCGTCTTAATAAAGAACAAGGAGACCCGGTATATACGTATATAATACGATACGGTATAATACGATCCACCCTGTCGCAGTACAAATTAACTTCGTTACTTTGTCGAGAACGATGGCGCCGCGACGGCGACGCGACAGTGCTAAATTAATGAAACATTTTCCACCTAGCCGGCGCATAATAGGCACGAATCGCAGGGAATAGCCGATAAATTCTACGCTCCACTTGGAGCGAGATGTCCGCAGCACTGCAGAATGCGCGTCGAACGTGGGGATTATAGGCGGAAATCGATGAAACCTCCTCGGGGATTCGTTAAGACAGAATTCGTAAGAAAGAGGTCTGAGGAGGCCGAGGATGAGATCGGGAAAACGAGGCGGAAAAACCGCGAGGGGCTGCAAAATAGTAAGGGGAAGGGGGTAGCGGGAGGGAGAGAAGGAGAGAGAGCTCGCCCAACGGCTCGGAAAGAGGACACTTGATAAACGGTTGATCATCAGGGTAGGCCGTTAGATACTCGACGGAATGCCATGGTTGTCGAAAAGGCCGGGGGTTTCCCCGGGGACTGGTACACGGGCGGGTTAAGTTTCCATAAATAGCCAGCCAGAATGCCCCAGCGAAATCCTGGGATTGACGTTTCCGTCCTTGCCCCGTGCAACGCGCGACCCCCAAGGGGGAGATCCTCCCCCGACATGCGTCAGGAACGCGCGTACATTTCTCTTCGTACATTCAGGGTTCCCGATTGCACGTGTATTGCGCATTCGAGGCGCTAACACAATGCGCATTGTGCCGCCCGCTGCTGGAATCGCGCGCGGCGCGGCACCAACGCGCAAATTCTGCAGTACGGTTTTAACGGTAATTGGAAACTGCATCGCGCGACACGTATATCTGAATAACTGTTAGGTTGTTTCGCGCGTTATACGCCCGGTATGTTCTTTACCGTTTCTGTCCCGCGCGATTTCATCAACATGTTTTCTACAAAAATGTAATCAACATGCAGTTTCATTTGAATACACGGAAAATATTTGCAATCTTGATATTAATCGTGTCCGCTTCACGAAGTTACATTTCAAAACACACGTTCTACACTTTCATTATGTTATATTTTTCGTTGTTGGTATACAATATATAAATATTATATGATATACGATCAAGAGAAGTGATAATAATATAATTATGTCACATAATAATATAACTATAAACACATTTTATATTAATTTTAGACATTTTTTTTAGTGTTCTGCTATTTATATAAGAAATGATTTAATTTCTCACTTTTTTATTTGGTGAAATCATACGACATCAATTCGCCTTACGGCAGTATGAAAAAGACATTGAGTATTTCCTGAAAGGATATATTGTCTTATAACATATCAACTGTGATGAGGGCGGACAGTGTCACTTCACTTTATCGGAGCAGCGAAAACAGCGGGAGGTTTATAGCCCTCATCGCTGCTTATGAGGCATTTCTGACCCACGAAACTGTGTACTTCGTCTCGAGACGACGAAGACGAAGCGTCGGAAGACGATAGCCGCCGCCTTTGAATCACCTAGTCGACGAATTTCAGCACCTCTCGATGACAAGTCGAGAATTCACTGCGGCATTTTCTGCGGACTTCCGGCGCGGCGCGGCGTTCTGAAGTTCGTCGGGCGTCGTATAACGGTAATAAAACCCTTCGGGATTCTTGAGAGCTTTTTCCTACCTCGACATTGTCCCATCCCTTTCGCGCGGAATATTACTATATCTCTTTACCCATACGATGTTTCCATGAGTCGTGTGATTTGAAATTCGTGTGAGCGAATGTGAAAATTGACGGCGTAAAAAAAAGAACTGCATTAAGCGTAAGTCGTAAAAAATCGCAATGTGCGAACAAATAAAATTTTCTTCGCTCAAAAGACGAGTTTTAATACGGTCATTTTTATTCGTGATTCTTTACATAAATTTTTTTCTACATTTGATTAATCAAATCTTTTGAAGATTCGTAAAAAGCTTTCCGAGATGTAATAAAAAAAAATCGTCTGACACAAGTTCGTTCTGTTCTTTTAGAAATGTCATTCTGTATATAATGTAAAATATAAATCTGTTTTTGATGAATGGCTCTTTTGATCGCAATGGAAGTTTATATGTATGTATTATAGTAATTCATGTAAAATGTGGCGGTATTACAAACTTTACAGCCTGTTTCGTGATGATAAAATGGATTTTAATTCACATTGATCAGACTTTCAATAAACTTCCACCAGACAGTTCCTACAAGTGTTGTGCATGCTTATAATACAAAAAAGCTTAATCAAAATAATAATTATTTCTTAAGAATCACGCTAACGGCTTTGGAGAATCCGTCTAGCAAGAGAATTATATATTGATCTCAGTAAAACTTTTGGTCTTCCAGTACAAATAACGACAGTACTCGGAAGTTAAATCGATTCCCCGTTACCAGCAGCATCCGGATAATATCCGACTCAAAAAGTGATAAACTTGTGGCACGAAGTGTCCCGAAGTGAAACTTGATAATAGGACGACCCACCTCGAGGACGCGACTGAACGTAAACTCTTGTAACCAGCGTCCGTTAAAAAATGAAAGTTCGTACGACGCGCGCGTTATACACCCGAAGGAGATACTCGCGAGGATCAGCGCGTCGGCTTCCGCGCTCGGCGTTGAAAAGTCCATCCTCCGGTAGTCGACAGCCGCCCCTCGTGAACTTCGACATCGCGAAGCGACGATGGATCCCTTCGGGGCTTTCGCAAGCTCCCCTACTTTCCGTATCGTACGTCGAATCCACTTCCTTTTGCCTTCTTCTTCTTCTTCTCCTCTCTCTTTCTCACGTTCTCACTCTCCGCTCGTTAAGACCGCGTTTCGCCTCGCCTGCTGATGGTGCCGTCGACCGCCCGTATCCCTTGTACCGTCAATTCAACCGAGATCAAATAGGACGTAAGAGAACGGCGGTGGAGGGTGGCGAGGAGGGAGAAACCGTCGTCCTCCCGCGACCCGGGGACGATTTGTTTCCATTATGTCCGTGCGCGCGCGCGCGCGCACAAATTCTCGCTGTAGAGATGCGAGACAAAGAGGAATGCTGGCCGCCCCTTGTCTCCGCTCTCTCGGATTCGTTCTCGCGCGCGGCTCTTTCTTCGCTCTCCACAGAGCGGTGCGAGCAGTGCCGCGTGAGACTCTCGAATTGATCGGGGAATACGTAAGGCGACCTTGATCTCATCCGACAGATCGAGACTCGAGGCAGTAAGCGAGAAGAACGAGGGAGGGGGGCAGATTGGGACGCTGTATGTATGTATGAGGTATCGAGTGCGCCGAGAGCCTCGTGAGAAATACTGCGGGACGACGCGAGGGGTTGGCAGGGAGTGAAAGGGAAGGGGGGAGCTTAGCCGGATTTCGACTTCGCCTTATACCGTATGATTTTTATTGCAGATACTCGGATTAGCATTGCGGTGTATTTGCCGGATGCACGATCACACGCGAGAATTGAAGCGAACTTCAACAATACGGTACACCTGTTCGAATGTTCGATAGGGTATTAAAATAGATGGAAATGGCAAGAGAGCGCTTATTTCTCTATGATATATGTGTTTGTTTCAGGATTGTTCTCTTATTTCCTATATATATGTCGCGCGCTTGTTAATGTCACTTACTGCGTAATTTGGAATTCACAAGTAAATGAGAAATCGATTCATTTCCCTTATTTCGCTCGAATTTCGAGCTTGCAAATTTTATGTGATTAGTTCGTTGTACAAGACCTAATAATGTAATATTAAATGAAATTATAGAACGTTCAATATCGCAGACGTTATTTTCACAGAATTTTTAATCAAGTCAAGTTTTTAATAACACATCTTAATTTTGTTAAATTCATGATAATACCTACTCATTAACTTCTTTAATAGAAAACAAAATGAAAATTGATTAAAGGATTATTTTAGTCTATTATTATATATAGTATTAGTATTATTATTTCATATATGATTAAATACTAAAGCAATTTCAGAAATAGCGAATGGATTAATTGAGTTAACAATAGATTAATGCTAAAAGCCAGACTCAAATAATTATTTTCATTTAGCCATATACCTACTTTGCATTTTCGTGCTTTATTTATAGCCTTGGACGAGCGTATAAACGCGTGTAGAACGGATGTAACATTAAACTCTAACGTCACCTCGAATAATCATGACTGACTATAATCTCGCGAAATGCCGCAAACCACGTGCAACGACACGCCCGAAACGTCACGAGTTAAATGGGGACTTGCGGACCACACCGCTAGCGCGAATATAAATACATGCGCGCGCGAAACAGTCACGTATATACGGAACGACAAAGTGCACTTGCATCCGGACGCGATTGATTTAAGTGGACACTTGAGCAAATAACGGTGCATAACCGTCAGCATTTCACCGCAAGCGCGGGCAAGAAAGGGTTGATCTCGGCGACCATCGCGGAAACGGATAGCGTTTGCCTTGTAACGCAATTGCCTCGTATTCCGCAATTTCGCAGAGCCGGAGCTCGAAGGAGGCGGACGGAAAACAGGAGCAAAATCGGGGGAGGAGGAGGCGAACGAGAGCCCGAGATCCGACGGTAATTACCAATTATTACGGTGATCCGCGGAGCGAGATCGGGGGTACTTCGTGATCCCGTTCAACGTGCGTGTATTGCGGAAAGAGCGGCGGCGTTCTCTTCGTGCGGCACGCGTTGCACGCGACTGACGATTCAACGAATGGATTCTTCGCACTCGTATATTTACATATTACTCGGCGCTCTCTGTACATCAATGTAGCTGATGACAACAGACTTTCTTTGAGCCCGTCATTTGCGCTTCACACAATTCCGTTTACGCTACGCTGAAAAAAATGCAAAATTTTTCGAAAATATCATCTCACGCTGCATATCTATTTGCATTTAACATCTTCGTATGCTGATACATTGCGGAATAGCTTCAATACTATTTTAATGTATGATATGCACATCTATTTGAAATTGCGGAATAGCTTTATACTATTTTAATATACGACATTTTAATGTACGTCTATTTGGAATTATTCATAATTATCTACATATAGAAAATAACTCAAAATGCTTGATTTTAATTTCGGTAGTAAATTTTCTAACAAATCTGAAGTAGATTTTTTATTCACAAAAAGATTAAAGCGAGCCATCGTTGTTGTAATTTTTAATACTGTACGTTTTGCAACGTTAATAATTATTCGAATTGTCACTCTAAAAAATAGTCTTACCTTATTTTATTTAAACACTGATTTATATACGCTTTATTTGGAAATAAATGTACTCTCACTCTTGTCTATCAGTCTCAATATTGTGATTCGCGCTTATCTAGTGCTAGATTATGGTTCATCGATAGCGACGTGAAATTATTGACAACGAACACAGGACGTTGATGTAACTTATCGCAGGCTAAGCGAAATCGATCAGGCTTACGCGCGTGTCGCGTGAGCGTGTATTATACTTTCGCGTGAGCGGATAATTAATCGATGCATTATTAATGCGGACTTTCACAGATACCCCCGGTGAAGCCGTGGCAACAATCGTTCGTGAGTCTTCACCTGCATTCACGTACGCGTATTCCATGAATATTACAGCGGCGATACGTCGTTACAGTCTGTTATGGGCTACAAGTTAAGCTTACACCATTAAATTTGAAATGAAACTGCTGTCGTAGACGCGATCGATGTTTCCGCGCAAAGCCGGGCGAGAAATACCTGAGCGTGAAACGTGTAATCAGCCCCGGAAAATGCGCAATCGATACATAATTCAATTTGATCGAGACATCGAGACGCGGCTGAATTAAATCGCAATAATCAACACAATCATATAAGATAAAAATGCGTGATAATTAGAATAGCCTAAATATCTCATCTATAATTAGCCTAATAATATAGACCATACATGTTTTTTACGTTATTTTGTGTATATTATGGAATCTACAAGTTCTTGAACTTTGCATTACATTTCAAGAACTTCGATTCTCAATTCTTCGAGAAATAAGCTCCTAAAATATAATGCAAATATATTTTAGTATCTAAATTAATTTCATAAAAGTTATTTTATTTTTTTGGGAGAGCTTTCGTGATAAACAATGCAATTTGCTATTTATCGCTTTTTAAATTTGAATTTGAATAGTGGTGATACTGTTTCAAAAACTACCTTTCTTTTTATAATATTATAGATACGCATAAGCCATCTACAAATCAATATTTATCACACATGCGTACGACTGATCGCACGCAAAAAATAACACATGTAAACGTCGTGTTGTTCAATATAATTAATTTAGTGTACAAAAGCTGTTTAAATAAAATCAATTTCTTTATTAATAAATTAATGGTAAATTAAAAAATGGCAAAGCAAAAAAGATCTTAAATTAGAAAGCAAAAAGTTTCTTTGCTCTTTTAAAGTAATTTTTTTCTTTATGTCATTAAAATATGATTGTACTTCACGTAAATGAAATAATACTATAAAATATTTTATCATGGGAAAGAGCCGCGCTTTTTGCAGTACGTAATTATTGAATAAGGTAAGTTCACAGAGTCGAAGATTGCCTCCCAAACGAAACTGAGAACTGGACGTTGACAGTCGTCGTGAATATCTTACGTTGTATCGCGTTAAAAAAAAAAATCGTGAAACGCGGACCGAATGCATCTCCGGTTGAGCGCAACCGTGTGAGCGCATTTTTGTGAAGTGCGTCGAATGCCGCGGAAACGGACGGCTGCGCCGACAGCGAGACCAAAGACACGACCCGGTGAAAGGAACGAAAAATCGCAGAAGGGAGAAATCAGGCTGAAGTTTGGCCCGATAGGAGGCCCGAAAACTTGATTTGTAGCATCCGGCTATACCTGCATGTGGATTACGCGCGAGCGAGCGATCCACCCCCGTTCCCCGCCCTCCCTCCTACCGCGCTGCCCGACTTGACATTTGTTAATGCGTTTCCGATGCCGGATTACCACCGCACGTCTCCGCCCCGATAACCCGTCCCGTTCGCGCCACCCTATCGTAAGAGCGGTCGCTAATTTATGCGCATAATCGGCCGCGCTGCGAGGCGAGCCGTGCTCTTCCACGCCGGCCAGTAATCCGCCCTGCACGCGCATCCCCCATTCTCTTTCACGCGCGACGAAAGCCTGCGAACACACGCATCTTGCGTTTAAGATCTCCGATTATTTTTTCAGTAAATTATTATGTGCGCACGCATATATACACATTATTATATCAATAATAAATACTTTAAATTACATTTTTAATAAAATTTGACGTCCATTTAGACCAAAATAGATAGTTTTACTTTGCCATTATTTTGCCATTATGATTTATCCTGAGGTCTAAAATTGTTTTATTCCGTTTTCAATAAAAGATATAAAATTGTACCGGCTATTTCCGTAACGGAATTGCTTATTCATTGACAAGCTTTATTGTCTAGAAATATGAAAACAATAATGCAGAGCTTTTCATCTTTCAGAATATATAATTCACTTCATACCGGTAGAAACCGGAGGGAAATTCAAAGGAAATATAATAAAGCTTTTTAGCTGTTTACACATATAGCTAAAATCTGTCTCACATTCAATTGATACTTTGAATGATAATTTGTTTAATCAATGTGAGCAATGCAATCGAGAACAAATGCAGAAGTTTTAACAATACTGGACATAATCATATAATTTTCAATCATTTTCGGTGATTTTCATTGAATTATGAGAGAAATGCCGATGCTGTTTTTCGCCGCATATTAATAAAGCTACCAAATATATGGTAATTAATGAAGAATTATATTAAAGAATTAAAAAAAAAATAATGAAAACATCAAGTCAATTTTCTGCGTGTATCAAGGACACTTATCAAGCTGCATGAATGTGAAAATGTCCCCACGAAGGGAAAACACCTCATGTAGGAAACTTACTTCAAACTTATAGGTAGGATCTTATCGGCACATGCACGAAGAGAAGAAGTTTAATGCTTCAATATATCCACTACTCTTTTACGATCCGGCATCTACTTTGCGCGGGAGCCTAGGGTTTATGGAAAATAAAAGCTTACTTTTGGCGTAAACGTGTGGAAGGCGAATTCGCCGTAAAGGAAAAAGCTATCGTAAAATTAGAATATGATAATTCCCATAAAAGGCGCCATTTCTGCCGGCGCGGTCATCGTCTGCAGCGTCAGGGAAGGCGCCCTTTCCCAGAGCGTTGCCGAAGGTGGCCTCGTAAATTTTCAATCGGGGTACCAGCTCAAATGCATCACGCCGTGATAGAAATCGTTTATCGCTCGTTTCACGACGGAATGTCTCGGATTTGTTTCGATCGCTCTTCCGCGCTGCACCTTCGCACGCATGGCATATGTTCAAATACGATAAATATTGAAAACGTGACATCGCGCGACACAGATTGGGCAACAGACCGCTTCAAAGGAGAAAATACAAACTGTGATAAACGCGTTTGGAGTGCTGATATAAAACTTGACACAAAACATTTTACATGCACTAAAATAATTCTAAAATAATAACTCACTAAAATTCACTAAAATAATAACACATATACATTCTAAAAAGGGTATAATATTCCATATATATATATATATATATATAAATATATAAATATATATATATAAATATATAAAACATGTTCGCTATTATATACCGCAAAGGAAGGTAGAGCGAGGGGCTTTTACACGGGCGAATACCGCTGAGAAGACGATTAATGGCGCGAGGGTTAGGTGTTAACGTACGGCAAAGTGTTTTATAACTTCAAAGCGGCATGCGCCTTGTCTTGTCGCGAGCGCCGCCTTATTTATTCTTCCCTTCGAGGACCGATGGCGAAGAAAAAGGCGAGGACACGGTACCGAGTCGTTGTCGCCGAGAAAAGCGAGAAACGCAAATGGACACCGAGGCAGAAAGTGGCGATGCGTTTAGGTCCTCCGCGCCAGCACCGTCGCCACTTAGGAAGTCGACGCCACCTCCCCTTCGTAAACGGGACCTGCCGGGTAATTTATCACTAATAATGGCAAACCGTGTATCGAGTTAAATTTAACGTTGCGTCGGCGTTAATCAATTTTATCAGCGAAGATAAACCAAACTGACTCTTCCTTCCGTCCGCGCACTCCATACCCCATCGCTTTTCGTGATAAATCACGTCAAAAGCCAACTCGCGTCGCGGTCATCGCCAAGAATAGACGATGAATTCGATACTTATACCGGATACGCAGCCTCCGAAAAATTCATAATTAGAAAGGGGGCAACATATATCAAAAATAATTAAACTAAAAATATTTCGAAGAAGAATTTCTTGTTATCTTTTATCTTGTATTTATCTTGTTAATTCTCTCTCTTATTTTTTTTTCATAATCGAACCATTTTTTAATTTAATCTGATCTATTAAAAGATAAATCATAATATAAGTAAAAATAACATGAGTATAAAAATAGATAAAATAATAGGAAATACAATGTGTCAAAAATCTGGATCTCTATTGAAAATAATACCAATTTTAAATAGTAACTTTTATATAAAATGTATGGAAATTGGAAAATGTCAAACTTACTTCAGATTCCGATGCTCTGATTTAAGGCGTGTCTATATTTTCTGTTATTTCGAGACATGATATCTGACACAATTGACATTTCAGAATAATCTATTTTCTCTGTATGCTGTTCTATTTTTCAAATTTAATGTATTATGGAATTTTGCACACTGATGTTGAGATGGTTTTATGGTTGAGACGATAGGTATACATAAAATAGTTATTGATTAATGTAATATTATTCGCAATACAATTTGAGAATATTAAAATTTTTTTAGTTACTTGAATTTTTTGAGCAGCGTCGTGACGTTGAGCAATAATTATATTTTCACGAAATGTACGGTTATATTTTAAAATGTTTAAAAATTACTATCTATATTATATTCTGTTTTTAAATGTAATGTAATTTCAATAATAAACTCAGCAACAAATCGTTGTTTTCATCATAACTAGTTCCTAATTAATAATCTAAATTTTTAATTAGTAAGCTAAAATTTAATTACCGTTTATACTTGGTCACACGTAGACTTTGAAGATGGAGAATTCATATAGAATTTAAATATTTCCTAAATATCCTAAATTTCCTATATTTGCAGCAGAACTATGTATATATAATCTTTTGCGATACGTGACTCCGCACATGCAATCGGGAATTTTCCACTTTCCATGTATTTCTATAAATATTTACGCGCGCGCGGTATAAATGCAGTTTACTCATTGGGGGTGAATTTGCCGATAAATAAAATCACGCTACGGTCGAGTGGTCGCGCTGTTGGCGCGAGGAATGTCTCTATACAACGTAACTCACTTTTTAACGGCCCTTGAACACGAAATAGCTGCGACCAGCCGCGCGGACGACGATGAAAGAACAACGCATCCGGCGGCGAGATAAATCCCGGCTAATAATTCGGCAATTAGACGCCGGTCGAGCGGATAACAAGTTGGTCCGGCTCTCGTCGGTATAGAGCTCTCGTCGAGATCGGACGGGTCGTGCGATCGAAAGGGTGTAACGGTGAAACGTCCCGTAAAGCGGCGGGCTATCGAGCGACGAAGTCGATATCCCCGATTGGAGCAAGGCGATAAAACGGTCGTGATGTTCCCAGGGGTCTCCCTCATCATCTATCCCTCTTCTCTCTCTGTACCCACATCCCCTGCTCATGATATGTTCTTGCTCGTTTTCCTTTAGTTTGCCATTTTCTATTTCGGCCACGCGCACTTTTCCATCATTTACAAATATCTTTCTCAGCTTCTATAGTCTTCGATCCTGCGACACGAGAGATTGCCTGGATCACATCTCCTCCCGGCTCGCCTCCCGGTCTGTCAATCCCTTCGTCAAGCCTCACCCGCATAGTCGGTGCTCGCGGAACGTCAGCGCGATCTTGTTTGTCTTCATTACTTAGACCGCCGATAGGCACGTCTTTGGCGTACCTGGCAAGAAGATGCATGGCAGCTCGTAACTTCGCTGATGATTGTCAAGAGAGGATTGCGGGGAGGAAGTCAAGAGGGAGGAACACGCACGCGTGGATACGATTCGACGCGGGTGCGTCTATTACACTACCGTGACGTAATGTTTATTCTGCAAACACGAGTCGGGACTCGCGAATCTGAATTCAATTCCGACCCTGTCGTAAAACGAGCGCCTCCAGGTGCCGTCTTGAGACGAACGTGGGGCGCCTGCTACACGCGAACTACTACGCCTTGAAAACGTGCAAGCAGCCTCAAGAAATCTTCCTAAGGATCGAGGAGTAATACGAAAAATTATTTCCATAATTAATTATTGGAATTATATGGAAATAGAAATGTGCTATTATGAATTCGGACGCAAAAATATCGACTATCCACAAATCATTTAAATGACGTTTTTATCTGAAGACGCCTGATCTATTACGTTGAGTTTTACAAATACCACTTTCAGCAGGAAAAAAATGGAAGGAATATTTTCCTTCCATTTCCATCAAAACAGAAAAAAAAATAGAAAACGAAAAATTGTATGTTTTTCGACGGCGATGTAACTTTCGCATTTGCCATTTTAACGTGTGAAACAGAAAATAAATCGCAAGATATTTAAATCACTGACGTTCAAACACCAGTGAGAGAAATTGCGCGAGATCTTTGTGCGGAGAAAGAGAGAGAGAGAGAGAGAACGAGCGAATCATGCCAGATTCACATTTTGATACCGAAAGGATAAAATTTACCTCCGATATTGGACCTCCGGATACGATAAAATTTATCAGCGGACAGACATGTCAACGTGTTCCCCTCCCCCCCCTCCCTCCTCCCGACAAGGCTTCTCGCCGAATGTCGAAAGCAATTAAATAATAACCGACCTTTCAATTCTAGCTTGATCGTAAAGAGCGACGCTATGGTTGAACAGAGACGTGCGCGCATGCAAAAGGTACATTCCAGCGGTCGCTCAAAGGGATCACAGTACGCGATGCCGCACGTGACTTCCGCGGATTAAGCTACATACAACGGCTACGAGCGAAATCTGCCCGTGACGGCTGCGTCGGCGATTGCCATTTATCCACGCGAAAGGGCGTAACTGCTTTTCGCTGATCAAAACGCCCAGCGTATCCTCTTCCGAGATATACATATACCTATATATATACATACGTGCAGCGAAACGTTACGACCGTGTGCACGCGCGCGGCGCGGATCTCGGCCGTCCCCCGCTCGAATGGCGCATAAAATATCAAATGCAAACGGTATCGATGGCAAAAGCGATGCGAGGCGGGGAAGCCGCGGACAGTGGGAAAGTTCAGGAACGCGTGCAGTAATTAATACCGTTTCCGCAGCAGCGCGAGAACCGCTTTCCGCTCGCTGCGGAAAGGACAATGAATTTCAGAGTATACAAAGTCAAGCCAGTATATCAATCGTACTACAAACAATCATCGGTTACCAGTCACGTTCTCCCCTCCCCTCCCCCCACCCCCCGAAAGTACTTTCCGTCGAGATACACTCAATTATGTCGCGCAATCTTCGAAACCGACGTTGAAGAGAGGGGACGAAACGATCGACGGTTCAGCAAACATTAATGTGTGTCGCCTCTCTTTGCCGACTAAATGAATTTCTAAAGCGACAATTTTCACATACATTTAATATAATTCTATTCGCGAAATTAATAAAAATAAAATTGAAACAATTATTAAAAGATATCGGAATATTATGTTTTACTGTTATCGCTGCTCTGCTTGAAAAATGTAATATCAACGGTAGCGTTATTATATATAGGTACAACAAATTTTTAATTTAAAATTAAAACGTTTTTTCTAATATAAAAATCGGTGAATATAAATGCGGATACTCTATTTGAAAGAAAAAAAAATAAAATTGACCGATATATAATCATGAATGTAATTATACGATTTCCAGAAAGCGATTGTCATATCGATTCAAGTGCTAGAAGATTCATTCGAAGAGATTCCGTAACGTGGAATATTGATAAAATCTAAGATCACGGATCGTCGCATACTCGATGAACTCTCATTTTAAAGACTGAATTTGAACTAAAAGAGAAGAGTGTCTAAATGCAATAGCCTGAAAGAGGGCGTAAAATTTAAAAAGCGTTGGCAATAATCGTATAAGATCAATGACATCCTTTTTCTGCCATTATCAAGATTTATTTATGCCGAGTCATATCTCATATTTTTTTATTACTAACTCGTTTGTTTCCAGATAAGAATTCCCAATTTTATTGCATTCAGACGCTGGTAATATATTACAAAATTCGCTATGTGCCATCGATAAAAAAGATGCGACACATGTGTGTGATTCGATCGTAAAAGATGTGTCTCGAATTTCGTGAGCCTACAGTTTTAATTAAAGCAGTGTAGAAACACCAAGTCGCGTAGGAGTTTCGTATTACAAAGCGAAAGGCTGGCCGTTCTAGTGAACAATGTAATTATGACGGCGCGTCGTCGAATCGAGCCGAGAAAGAGAGAGAAAGAGAATTGTAGGTATAAGACATGTGTGCCACATGCGGAACACAGTTAAAGCGACGATAAAGCAAGAGAGAGAGAGAGAGAGAGAGAGAGAGAGAGAGAGAGAGAGAGGGAGAGAGGGAGAGAAACGCAAACCGGATGGATGAGGGGGATGCGAATAGGAAAAGAGACAGAGACGGGAAGAGACCTGTACGCGCGCGCGAGAGCCGTTTTTATTAAGGATCCGCCGAGGAAAGACTGACGACGCGTAACCTGTTGATAGCGAGAACGAGACGGTCCCGGTAGTCGCTGCTAATTGCGAAAGTGGGACAATAAGACTGAAATTACGAGAGCGGCTCTTCTGGGACGATATCACCTGGATTGCCGGATGCAGGCTGCAGCTGCAGCTGCGAGGAGAGGTTCAAGCGCGCGCGTTACAGCTGCGAAACGGCAATCTCGGAATGGCGTTTACGATTATTACGACGCTCCCTCACAGCACCGGCGAACGACATCTCCGTAGGATTCCCCGCGACGTAAAAAGCGTCTTTATCCCTTCCTGTCCTCTCGGTCGATTCGTTTCTCTTCACCCACTCCCCTTCTCTCCCTCGGTTCCGCGTAAATCCTCCGCGTCTTCTCCCGCCACTCAGCAAAAGCGCCGCTATTCCTTCCACCACCGCCCCCCCCCCCTTTATCGATCCTTTCGCGCTGGTTCGAATCTCGAGGGGTTCCTATCCAGAAACTCGATGATGTTCGGCGGGAACTTCGCGTTCGATGGAATTCGCACAATTGCGAGATAATGTCGGGATGCCATCGCTTTCGAGTAATTTCTCTCCGAGCGCGCAAAACGAAGCGACACCCTTCGCCCCATTTCGTTCTTCCTTTCCTTTCATGTATACAGAGTATATACAATATATTGCTTATATAGACACTATATATAATAACGAGAACGATAAAATGGGTTTATCGGCGCGATTCTTAAGTCTGCATTTTTATAACTTTACTTCCATTTTTATGTCGTTATTATACGTTTTTTTTTATATGCAAGACATATAAGATATCGTCTCTGAAAAAAGTAATTACTTCAAAATTGTAATATCAAAAATGCATACAATAAATCAATTTTGCTACAATGTTAAAAAATAATTTTGTAATTATAATATTGCAAAAATAAAAAATTTACCTCTGTATTTTCTTTCATTTATAGAAACACTTAAAACTATTCGAAAATGACTTATTCTCAAATCCATTAATATATTGAAATAATTATCAAAGAATTAATGTAATTTATTAACTTCATAAATTTGTTCTTCATTGAATATCAAAAGGACTTTGCTTTATAGAATTTTAATTTAAATATAGAAATACAAGGATACACAAATATTGAATAACAAAAAATTGTGTGTAAAAAAAGCGTTTCCTGTAAAATATTTGCTTTGAAAAAGTAAACTTCAGATTGTTCAAAGAATTCTTATGTGAATGGAAATAGAATGCTGCAACGAACCCGCTACATTATGTAGGTATATTACTCTCGTGTTGCATGTAATGAGTTTCTTTTGTGAACGCCATATGTAGAGACTGACTTATATTTCATCTTTAGCTTTTCATATTTATTTTCTGGTTTCGTTGAGACATATAAGTACATGTACTACTAACAAGAAATTTGAGTTTCTTATTTTTGAGCATTTCTTGTTTAGAAGATTCGCTTCTCTACAACTGGATTTCGTGTAGATTAAATGACACATTTCTTCCACTCATCCTCTTCTCTTTCTCTCAATTTTCATTCTTGCCTCTCGTTTTCGATTTTCGTGTGCTAAATATGGACACTAGCCGGCCGGTACTGAAGCAAAGTGTTTCGTGAAATCGAAGGTATATTAAAGTCCATTCCATGTGGAATATAAAGCATCGAGAGGTTCGTCGCAATGGAGAAAGCGAGCGAATGGAAGTGGCAAGGCGGGGAGGAAACGAGAGGCGGAAGATCCTTTGATAATTTAGGCCACGCTGCGAGTAGGAGCGGGACCGACGGTATTATTACGGTAATGTTATTAAAACTTCGCTTCTTCGACCCCGGCGCCGCGTTACGCCGCGCCGCGCTGCGCCGCGCCGCCCCGCCCCGCCGTCACGCTTTCGTCCTTAATTAACGAGTTAAGGACGAAAAGTTAGGGCCTGTAAACCTTGAGGAACAACGACGGGGAGCCCGCGGGACGCAACGAATGACGAAATTAACGACTCGTCCTTCCCACTCGAGAGAGAGAGAGAGAGAGAGAGAGAGAGAGAGAGAAAGAGTCCCGTTCCACGCGAGGCGAGAACTTTCGGTTAACTTTCCGGCTGATGCGCTCCTCCCACCCGATCAATGTGACGGTCCGAGAAGAAAAAAAGGAGTTTGCTCCCTTTTTGCCTTTTCGGTCTTTCACATTTCCCGCTTTACATGCGTTTAACATAGGAAATCCAGGTCGTTTCGCGTTGAATTCCCTTCTTGTCGGAGCTCGCGAGGCTTTCGCGATTAATGTTTTCGTCAAACCCGTTTCCCGCGTTTCTCGCAACGATTCCGATTAAGATGGAAGAGTTTCGTTCAAAGCGCAACGAACGCGTCGCGCGCCTGCATTCGGGATTTTCGATCTACTTTCAATCTGTTACCACGCTTACGGTTCAAATCCGCGCGCAAACTAGCAACAAAATGAAGAAAAGAAAAAAAGATCTCGCCTGTCACTTTCTTCCTCGTCTTTTTCCGCGGTACTCCGCGGGTACTCCGGACTCGTAAAGCGCCACAGTTTATTAAGTAATTAAATCATTCGTTGCCACTGGCGCAGCGCAAATTAACTTTCTTACGGGTAAATGAAACTTGTTTAAAAACTTTCGAGAGAATAATGAAGATTCTTGTTTGGCCGAACGTATCTATCCGGGGAGCGCTCTTGCGAGACAAGAACAAATAACCGGCCGTGGAGGAAAGGTCGTATTACAGTCGGGGGTGAAGTATCTCTTTTATAACGCGGCTCCCTTGATTAATTTCAAGGATCGTAATTAACTCGCGGGAGCGAGCGTCGAGTGAGAGGGAGACAGGGACTATCGAGTTCTCGTGCAAGCCCTCCCCCCCCCTTCTCAAATCTGAATGTACAATTTGTCGAATTAAATCTAAATATATAATACGTGTCGGAACACCTGTTACACACATACACAGTACACACATCGCGAGTCGAGCACACATTCGCCGATTTTCACGTAACACGGTTGACGATTTTCGACGTAATGAAAATCGACGCGGCGAGTCGCAGAGAAAGGGGGGTCTTATGGAAATTCGATAATAGTAACTGCTAATTTCCGAACGAAACTTTGGGAACCGTTACCTAACCAGCCAAAGAACGCGTCGATAATAATTTTAAAAGTTCTTTAAACGTCCAATTAAACTTTAAATTACTTGATGATAATTAATAGGAATTTACTTTCCGAAGTGACTGTAAGATTATTAGAGGGCTGCGCGTCCCGTTAATTGTTAATTAACGATGAACTTCAATCGTCCTGTTTCGTCGCCTAATTTTCATCGCGGCGCAGTTTTGGAAAGGTTGTAATTTCGTCTCGGTTATCCAATTTAATGCGGGGAATACAATTTTCGCGTTATTTATTTTACAGCTGTAGAGATACCGCGTGTGTACCTTGCTAAATACCGCGATTAATTCGCGCATATATTAATTGCCGCCTCGTATGATCATCGTTTCGGATAATCGGTGCTCAAATGAACGAGAATTTAGTACGCTTGCAGATGCATTTCGCAACAAATTTTTATTTATTACGTAAACAGCGCGATACACGTTGCAAACGGCGATCGTAGTCGAAACGATTACCATCAAAATTGTTGCAGAAAATTCTTTTTTAAAAAAATTTTAATCGGGTATTATCAATATCTCATTAATATTAATTATTATATTCGTGGAAAAAAATTAAAAATCTTTATGTATATATATATACATATATATATATATATATATATATATATATATAAAAGTGTATTTATATTTAAAATAAAAAAAATGTTTATGTACATATAAATGTATTGTATCATGTTTCGAAAAATTGCTCATTAAAATTTCCTTTCAACCACAAAAATATTAGCATCGGTTTGCATAGGCAAATGCGAGGGAAAAGTAAAAGGATGAGATCCGCTGGCGAAGAGTAACGGCATACCTCTAATTAGCACGCGCTTGCGATAGCCGGTGATTTAAATCGGCAAAGAGGAACCGCTCCTTGGGTGATCCTTCCAAGAGGTGCTCGCTCGTTACGAACTAATGTTGATACATCGACACCAGCGCAAGGGGAGAGAGGAGGATCATTTCGTGGCTCGGTCGATCAGTCATGGGGAGCTACACCGTCTAATTAAGCTCGCGTTAAAATCCCAACAGTAATCAAGCCGAGGAGTCATTTGTCAGCGCTGCGCCGGATGGGAATCGACCAACGAGATTATATTCCCGTGCTCGACTCTTATTCCACTGCGCCGAAAACACGGTTTGATATTGACTTTATGCGAGCGAACGTGGAACACCCGAGCCCCGAGCCCCGAGATTAATGCGCGCCGGTATTTACACGCAAATACGGCGGATAAAGTGCTTCAAAACTCGGACACACTACATTTGTTTCCATTAGGCTATTTTTATCCCCTTCGTAGTGTGTGCGACGCGATTAACTCGGACATACATTCACGTGACATAAGATATAATTACGTAACCGTATTGGCCTTCTTTAATTCGATGCTCACTAACATATTACCTTCACATGATTTGTAAATAATTTATTATACCTCATATATCTTACGTCTAACAAGACTGAGCAGCGATATCGAAGCAGCGTGAACGGAAACAAAGTGTTATCTTTCTAATAATATCTGAAGCACCATTTTTTTTTATAGAAATAATGAATTAGCAGCGATAACGATTTAGGTTCAGAACGATATTATTAAAAATTCATTATTCCGTTCTTTTTCGTTATTTGTCACATATTAATACTTTATTAAGTGGAAAGTTTAGTCGATATTATTTTACTTTTTATCCTAAAATATATACGGTGGTTATGAAGCACTAAAAGCTTGTGGTTGCAACATCGATAATGATTTAGGCGAATGTAACTAAAAGGCAAGATATACTTAAATAGGAATTTTAGAAAATACATTATTTTTGTTGGTAAAAACTTCAAAATTTTCGTTTACAGAGATTTCGCTAAAAAATTGAATGCTACTGTATTATTGTTTTTCATAGATCTGTCAATACACTTTTAAATCATGTTTATTTTCACTATAACGTTTAAATGGCATATTAACTAATTTTTATTACCATTTTAGTCGTGCATTATTTGCACGGGAAATTAACAACGGGAATTTAACCTGAATGGAATGTTAAATATATAGTTCATATTTCGGTTTCCTTGATCATATTATATTACTGTAATAGTAATAAAATTATGCCATTTGTTAAAAAATAAAGTTTATATTATTTCGATTTTTCAACATTCCCTGACTCCAACTTAATTGCCGTATATTTAACAAATTGCGTTGATCTATGCACGGAAAACAGCTCGAGAGAGGAAAAAAGGAAGATACAAAAAGGAACGGTGAGGGAAATTAGCCGGTGTGCACGTATAGAGGACCGGCAAAAGGGGCAGTAGGGGACAGACAGAAATCGTGAAAACGAAACGGCAGCGCGTTTCCGATGTTCCAATTACTTTTACTCGTGCAGCCCCCGATGACGAGATTGGGCCGTGCGCGCAAAGTTAACCCACTTTATTCCGGGGGAAGGGAGTAGAACGGGGACGCGCAGTGGAAATTCGCTTTTCCGGCCGACCCCCTTCCCCTCGAATCGTTACACGCCGACAGGTATATACACTCGGCCTCGAAATAACGGCCGGAACTAGAGAGAGGGAGTGAGCGAGAGAGAAAGCATTGCCGTGTGCAGATAGGCGTTTCGCGAGGTGACGCGAGGCGACGGTGCCTGGCATAATTATTATCGATCACGAATTACGCCGCCTGCGGGAGCACGGCGGTCTCTCCGGTCTCGCGGTGCCAATCTGCCGGAATATTCATTACCGCGAGAGCTAATCTCCGCCGTAATTATCATCAGCTCGCGCCCGAGACTTGGCGCTATCGCCTCGGAATTTTCCCGGTTACTGCGGAACGAAAGTTTCGGGCGCAAATGTTTGCGCGATCGTCAATCGTCAGGGATGACGGCTTGCCGGAGTTTGGAGTTCTGTAAGGATCATATTGAGCTCCGGAATGCTGCATTTAAGAAAGATGCAGTATTTTCATCGTTTTATTACTTGCTAATAATCAAATTCAGCTGCACGAAGGAAAGCGAAATTCGTCGCAATGCAAAATTTATTTTTAAGGCTCTATATAAATTATTGTAATAATTGTCAAATAATAAAATATTCGTGTTTTAATATGGAAGTTATATCATCAACTTGTACGGAAAGAACGAGTTTGTTGGATCTAAAAATTTTGATCTGAAAAATAATTTTGTTGAAAATTCAAAAATGATAAGCGTTGCTGTAAAACGGTTTGATATTCTAGCAAACAGAATTTCCAACTAAATTATTTTTGATGGTCCAGCAAGAATTATTTTCAGATCCAGCATTTTTAGCTTTCTAACAAAATCGTCCAGCATTTTTAGCCTTCTAACAAAATCGTTCCTTCCATGTGCAATTAGTTAAATTTAAAAATTCAGAAAATTTGAATTTATCCAGATTTTTCTCTTTTCTCGTTTTTATTTTAATTAAAAAAAAATGCATGCCGCATTTGTATTTATATACACTTCTACACCGTCATATTAATCTAACGCATGCAGCGGTGACCCATGTCATATGGCTCTGCGATTCGAAGTTCGCCTTAAAATTTCGCGCACGAAAAACTCCGCGACATGTCGACAGCAAACATAACTAAGGGAATGTGCTCGAGCCACATGGGAAATATGTGTCCGACGCATATACGCGTGCGAATGCATCGAGGGTCACACGAACGCGCGCTGTCCACTACAGTTTGTCTATCTCTCGATCATCATCCACCGAACCCCTCGGCACTGGCCCTTCGCCCCTCCCCACAATTTCCCCCGTAGCCTCGAGGAGGTACGCGAGGGTGGCGCACATTCATCCCCGATGTCGGACCTTGCCAATTAACGCGCGCGACCCGCTCCGCTCTCGGGAGGGCTAAAAGATATTTGTACTTGGCACAATTTCGTTACTAATGACGTGTCGTCGGAGCGAGCGCTCGGCTCTAGGGGTGTCCATTACAAATATGAAAAAGAATCGTTCCGCCATATTAAAGCCGGTTGCACGAATTTGACTGCGACGAATTAAACGAAATTACGCGCTTCTACCCGTGTGCAGTGCGTATATACCGTCGCAACCGTTCCGCTTGAACTTTCGATGTAACGATCGTTACCCCGCGTTATTGGTTTAAGCAGTCGTCAAGTTTCCAGTTTGAGAGTGCGTAGTTTGGCCCCTGAGGCATCGCTGAGGATTCGCGTTCTGCCCGGGTGATGATTAAAGTCTGACAATCTCTCGGTTTACTCAGCGCGAGATATTTCCACGGGAATTGAAGACGTCTCTACTTACCTGAAACACAAAATTACACAAATCATTAATCAATGCTATGTATTGTCAATATATTCGTAAAATAGTGAAATTAAAAAAAAAATAGTCTATCAAGATACACCGCACGCACACACACACAGCATTCTTCATACTATTATATTATATGTGTAGTAGCATATGACATAAAAAATATAGGAAGTATAACAAATTTATCAATAATTTTATATTAAAATATGTATTCATTTCATTAGTCATAAAATTTAATCTTCGTTCTTTTCGAATGGCGCGAATTCTGTTACTAAATTTCATTAATCTCAGAAATATTAAAACGTTCTGAATGAAATTATAGACTGCAGAATATTAATACCTGCTTATTATCATATATTAAAGATTAATCATATATGACGTAGATGGGAAACAAATTTGATTATGATATATTTAATGTGCTGCTTTAATTCATAAGAATGAAGCTTCAAAGATTCAACGATTTAAATTTAACTTGAATATTGGAACAGTCAGAATGAGTATTTCGCAAAATCATAGATAATCTCTCTCTGTAAATTTAGTTACAAAAATAGATATTTGATAAAATCAAGCTTTCGACTGTCGCGGATATATGTATAGAGGCACGAGTTGACAGGAGCAGAAGTTTCCGCGGATATACGCGCGGTATTGCTTTCCCTTTCATCCGAATTCGTCCATTGTGACGCGAAAGTCCGTCTCGATGGTCGTGCTCGACTGATTTTCGCGAGTCACCGTCGTCGTCCCAATGAAGAACCCCGCGCGAATTGCGCGTGTAAGTGTTTCCGTCGGTCATGAACAAGAGTAGTTTCGGAGTTCGGAGACACGCCGGCGCGACGGCAATGAGTCTTGAATAGTTTTACGACTCCTGCTACTCGTAATGTTATACTTGGCCTTCTCTCTCTCTCTCTCTCTTTCTCTCTCTCATTCTATCTCTTCCCTTGCATTGTTCGCAATTCTTCTTCGCATTCTTTGCATCGCCGTAATCATTTTCCTTCTTTCTCGATGTATTAACCGTTCGGAGAGACGTTAAACGAAAATGTGAATGATCCAACATCGCGAGCCACATTGTGACATAATTGTAGAATGTACGTTCTAATTAAGTCGTGGCTTGTACTAGCAATATCTTATTAGCAATGTGTATATTCATATAAAAGCTATACAGACTAAAAGCAATAACATAAAAGATTTACACAAAAAGAGGCATGTTATATTGTAACAATTTATTGTACATACACGGAAAGAACAATTTTGCTGAATCCAGATCTGAAAATAATTTTTGTTCAATAATCAAAATAATTTTGTGTAAAAGTCAAAGTGATTGCTAGAATATCAAAACGTTTTATAGCAATGCTTATCAGTTTTAACATTCCAACAAATGATTTTGATGATTTAATAAAAAATTATTTTCAGATCTGTTTTTAGCAAAATTTTTAGATCTTTCAACAAAATCGTTCTTTCCGTGTATGTATTGTAACAGCAGGTCGTATCTCTTTTAAAATTGGCAATATTCTATCGCGAAGCAGATGAAAATGAAACAGTGTTGTGAAGAAATGGATGAACCTGGGGCGAAACGCGTGTCACCTCGTTGCACAAATCCGCGATAACGAAACCCGCTCTCACTATCTCGCGGCAAGTTCCCTTCTTAGTAATAAACTCGCCTAATTCTCTCGACCGCAATGTCGAGTCGTGCGACTTGGCACGGTCATTTCTTACTTCGTTGATTCCCGCTCCGTTATCTTCCCGAGGAGTTCCTCGGGCTGCGGACCTGTCAACGTGCGTCCGCGGGATAATTTGTTCTCTTTTACGCTGCATCGGAGACAGCGCGATCGTCGCGAGAAAACTTTTCGCGCGAAGTTATGTCCGTTACTTTCTTTCAACTGTGTCATCAAGTCTCGGGGAAAACTAAAAAGAATGTTAATCTGTGTGTTGTTATCGTTGGAGAAAACGGACGGAGAAAAACGCGGTTTTTCTTAATAAAAATAGAAATGTCCCAAGAAAGATTGGAAACGGAAGGCAAGCAAAGTGCAGATCTTTCGCAAAGTTTTATGCTGAAAGAAGATTACGTCATGTGCAAACTTAATTTATGTCCTGACGTAACAAAAACCGAATGCTCTCGTGCACTTACATCAAAGCTCGTGTAGGAGAGAAGAAATTGCACTTTGCAAAAAAAACGTTAATAAAATTGTGTTACGTTTCATCAGTTGACTCTCATTATATTCACGAAATTTAATTAATTAATTAATGACGTTAAAAATTAATTAAGCACAGCATATAAAATTATCACTTCCAACAATTTGTACATGTAAAAACAGATTTGTCAGCTTATAATTGTATGGTCTAATCGATTGCTAATTCATCATAATTAAATTTTACAGTGTAATCTAATAGCGTCTTCGCGTTAGAATATCACTTCCGCATTCAACGCTCATTGACCTATAAATCCGGCGTTAATGCCGGCATTTCCAAGGATCGCTTTCGGGAAAATCCTGTTTAAACGGGCTGCGACGCGGATTGGAACGCATAATAGAGGGCATATCGCGGAGAGCTTGATTGCCCTTAGAGTTCGCCTCTGGGAGCTTCCCCTAATCGTCTACGGCCGACTCGCTTGATCGAGCAACCGTGTCGAATTTTCCGCTTGAGGTAGCCGGAGCTTCGTAACCCCGCCTCCGAAATCTCCTAGGATTTCGCGGGCGGGCGCTACGCCGAAAATTCTCGCGGAAAATAGGAGAGACACGAACTTTCGATCTGATATCCAACCGAGCGTGCACACGTTGGCTCTGGAGCACGCGTAACTCTCTGCCGAAAAGGGTGCCGCACTACGTTCACGTTCGAGTCTCATTTAAACGCGTTTGGAAACTTTCTTCCAGATTCTATCTACGAAACAGTTCCTATATCACGCTGGAGCATACTGTTTCTCGCGGTTTCTATACATCTTTATAAAGGATCCATGTTCTTTGTCACTAGTATGTGGTGAGTACATAATATAATACACGTCTTATTGGATAAACATGTCTCGTGTTCCAATATTCGTTCGGATCTATATAGTTTTACGGTGCTATATTCTATTAACGCATTTCTCATAAAAACAATGTAATGTATAAAATAATAGTTATCAATAAATTAGTAGTCTTTTTTATAATTGCAATAATTTTTGCTTTTTCTTATAAGAATCTTACCTACGCATCACTTATTGCGTACAATATATATAGTGTAATTTATGAAGTTAAAATACAATCGAATTAAATTTTGTTAGGCCATGCTGTCATAACAGCGCATGTTAATTTATAGGATATCTCCAGTGCATTTAGAAAGTCGAGACAATTTGCCGAGCGACTCGTTTGGGGAGTAGAAAGTGTCTTGTACTATGCTATTTAATTCACTCCTCGCAGAATAATGTATGGCATAAAGCAACAACCGTCGCACGTGACTCGCACGCATCTACATTTTGTAAAGCTTGCGGCCGCTTTCGAGGGCGACCAAGCGCACTAGCGGGTAAAGAAGAGAGAGAGAGAAAGAGAGAGTCCACTGTGTAAAGTCGCTCCATCGTCTAAAATTAAGCATCAGTACGAATTCCATAGCCGCGTCGAGTAGCTACCGACATGGTCTGTCCATTTCTCGTGACAAGCAGACAAACAAGCATTGCTGTCGGGGCGAAGGAGAAATTCCGGAAGACAGGTCGATCCTTCAAGTTACCAAGGAGTGGAAGCGGGAGAGGGAAAGATGGAGAAAGAGAGAGAGAGAGAGAGAGAGAGAGAGAGAGAGAGAGAAGGAAAGGATAAGGAAGTCGAATAGACATTCATCGTATAAATTCATCTCACATGCCAAGGATGAATTCGTATTGACAAGAATAGAGTTTATTGACGGCAGGATAGTCGTTCCTAAGAATGAATGTAAAGCAAAATCTTATAGAAATTGATTATCAATAACAATCTTCATCGCGAAACTAGAAATTATAAATAAATTAAGAAGATTGGTAATAAAATATGTCAATATGTCAGAATCATATCCGTCATGTTATCTATAGCAGGTATAATAGTATAGTTATTTATAGTAAATTACGATAGAATAGGATATAGGACAAGGAATATATATTGCATATCAAATAACGGCCGTATATTCGCAATATTGTGGCGGTTTGCTTTAAAGGATAATTAAACACCGCGAAGTGTGGCCATTGTCACCGTAAAAATCGTGATGGGACTGCGGTCTTCGTGGTAAACCGCAAATCTGGCTACGGTTCATATCTGGACGGCTTTTACCAAATCGATAGGGAACGGATTTAAACGATGATGCAATTACGAGTGTGAATCAGCTCAAATAATGGCCGATATATTAATGTGTATTACCGGTAAAAGCGAATTGCTATTAAACGACCTATTTATCTCGAACACGAATTTCGAAGATATATTCGGCAAATATTCCGGCAAGAGAAGTAACGTGAATCGATAACGTGATTTAGGAAAAATTAAATATGTTCGTGTAAAATATCCTTCTTAGATATTTAAATAATTATTGCACTTTACATATTGCTTATATAACGCAATTACCTATTCGTTAAATACGATTATCGTATTAATGGTAATGCAAAAACTCTCGAGTTAGTTTGCTTATCGCATTTTAAATGCTCTTTTCTTGAAAATCTTGAATTGCACGTAAGTAGGTTAGCACACCTAAATTCTTAAGTCTAAATTCTTAATTCCTCATAATTCCCAGGTGCACGAAAGTTTCGACTTTTTCCAGCACTGTTCTCGCGACAGTACATCCTTACTAAAGTTCTGAGAATTTATCGAGGCGTAGATTTAAAAGTTTAGGAATTACGACAAGAGAGTCGAAAAACTTAATTCACACACCGATCTCATTTCCTTACGACTTATCTCGACCGACTTTTCGTTCATCTTTATTTTATAGACACGCCGTAAAAGAGATTTTGCTATTAAGACATAATGGTGTGCAATTTTACGTCAAGTACTTCCTTCGTGTATATTTTTTTACGCTGCACAAGTTCATAGATAATTTTAAGAGAATATTCTTATCAGTATATACGTGCTATTAATACTTGCGCATTTTAATGGGTAACCAGACGTGAATTTAAATTGATCGTTATATTCATTGTACTTGCCAACCTCAAAGAATAAGTTCTTTAACAATGATATGAACAGGGTGACGCGATTGGCAGAGAGACAATCTTCCGAAGTGATCGTATTATCACTGTGAACAAGGGTCAAGTAGGGACCAACAAATACACTTGGTGCTCCAAAATTATCAAATTTTATAACAATTTTATGACGATAATATATTTTATTGATTTCTTGAACAAATTTAGAATTGAGTTCTAGATGAAAAAATTATCGATATTTTTATAACTTTAAATTTATAAATCTTAATCTTTGTAATAGTCAAAATCAATAATTATTAAAATTTTAATAAAGTTGAAAGTTAAACTTGAAATATTAATATGAATAAAGTACAGACTTTGGCTATTCCAGAAATTAAAACCACTATTTTGCACTATTCATTTTTGAAAGCTATGCAATTTATATTAAGCACTTTTTTGTTGAAAAGAATTGATTTTATATCGATTCTTCAAAATTCAAGAATTAAAGACAGGACAGCAGACTTGGGACACCCCATATATACGGAGCGACGTGAAGTAGAATGAAGTGGAGTTGCGCCGAGTTGAAGTGGAGAAGTCTGAGGCGGGACGGAGCGGGTAATGCATCATATTAATGACGACACCAACGGGGATCTCTATAAATTCGAGAGTGTTGAGTGCTGCACCAATTAAGTTCTATGTCATTAAGAGGAGATAAGGGATGACGCACGCTTGTGCGTTACCATTTCTGTTACGCGAGGAGAAAGCGTCTTCGCCTCCTGAAGGAGGACGGCAGTCTGCATCCAAGTTCATCAGCTATCCTTTGTAATTTCTGGTGCTGCGTAAGAACATAGCGAGCTACCACTCGGGAGAGGAAAAGAGTTGAAGGATCCTTTGTGCGCGGAGCGCTGTAGCGGCGCTTAAGAAGAGCATTCCATTGTGCGGCACATCGCGTTAACACATACGGAAACGATGTAATGGGGACTATAATGAACTGAGTTACCGAGGGCAGGAGCTATAATAGAGAGGGATTCGCTAAGTGTGGCGCTAAATACATTTAATAGAACTTAAATAGCGATTAATGTAAAATGTGAATCTGTAACAATTTATGCAACATCAAGAAAATTGCCAGAATATCTCGTTGCTAAACAAATGTTGATGAGTATTGTGACGCTTCACTTAAATATATGTAAATAAATATAATTTCTCTTTTTATCTCCCTCTCATAAAAAAATAAAAATCTAAATATCGTTGATTATATAGGTTAAATGTTAAAACAGCGCAAAAAAAAAACATGACAAATATGGAGACTACATTTATGTAAAAAGACGTATGTAAAAAGATCCCACAGCAAATGTTGGGCGATTATATTACAATAAAGGAAGATTATCCGTCTATTACGTCATAATATAGAAAAAGATATTCCACGACTACCGTGCTATCGAGCGCAACAAATCACCCGTCGCTTTTCAATTGTATAGCGCAGTTTTGCTGCAGATGCGTTTTTCCGGCGCATCACGGTGATCGGTTTTTTCCCCTCCGATACAATCCTAGCTGTCGCAACTTGGCCAATAAACGTGTCGACAATCCCATTGAAACGAGCCGAGAAGGCGACGCGACGCGCAGCATTCGCGTTGAAAGAAGAGAGAGAGAGAGAGAGAGAGAGAGAGAGAGAGAGAGAGAGAGAGAGAGAGAGAGAGAGAAGACAGCCGTGCACCACGTGCATCAGACCGAAGAGCGTTAGGTGCAATAATGTTGGTGTGCCGCGTCGGCAGCCCGCACGTCGGAAGAACATTAAAATCTCTTCATACATATGTATAAACGAACTCAGGGTGGAGCAATATTAAAAACGGGTTCGGAGGAAAATAGAAAAAAAAGAGAGGAGGAAAGGGAACAAGACGCAGGGGAACGAGGGAACACGCCAGGGCACCGACAGTGCGTAGATCAAATTGAATTTCCTCTACTTTTTATAGTTTATTTAATCGATTAATTCGTACGATTAATTCACACACAGAACGAGATGTATACTGGCGAAGAAGATTTTAAAGTGAGATCAAGAAAAAATCAGCGGAATATCAATTCGCTTAATAGATAGGGAAAAAACGGATTGACTCGCGGAATGTAACGTAAATTCAATATCTACTGTGCATTATACAGAAATAACAAATCGTGGGAAATATTTACTCTTTGCACATTGTTATAAAAAAATTTTCCTTTAATATTTCGTCTTTGCATGAGAAATTTCGAAGTAAATTTTAATGAAATTAATCAAATGCGCATTTTTTAAATATTTACGTCGACTTGTATAACTGATTCATTTTTCATTTACACATTTACTCTATTAATGTCTCCAGGTACTTTCATAAAAATGAATGAACAAAGTTAGTGAGCTACTCAAAGTTATATATAGTGGTAAAAAGTCTCAGAGGTTAACGGATACTCCTGTTCCAATCATTTACTAACAGGAAGTAAATATAAAGTATACGGCTTCGTGATATTAAATTTCAGTTTCCGAGAACTCAGAGAGTAAATATATAACGTTGATATGAAGATAAATAGTTATGATAATACTATAATCGTATAATAAGATGCAATATAAAGAATACTGCAGATAAATTTAATACATAAAAAATAATTGTCCTCTTAAATTAATATTTAAATATTAATGCACGAAAATTGCTTATATTTGCATGAGCGAGAAATGCGTCAATGTTACATCAAATTTGAATCACTGTTCATTGATTGAATTAATTCAGATTTTTTTCTTTATGTTCTAATAGTTATTAATTAATACAATAAATAATTGGACTGATCATTAAATACTATTATATAATATAAATATCAATTTTTTATTAATTTAACATGAATTTTTAAAAATTAAATTATGATGAAATTATTATAATAAAAATGTAGAGAAAATATACAGACTTGGTTATCATTTAATTAAAAAGTATTTTTTTATTATTGTTAATTAAATGTTGTATCAGCATCAAAATAGAAACAAAAGCCATCGAATAACAATGTCCTCTAATATATAGAAAAAAATATTCCAACACTCTTGGTGTAGATACCTGCACTCTGTCAAATAAAAATTTATCAAAGATAAAAGCATTAAACGTCACCATTTTTTATTTGGTTTTTAGAGCGGAAACATCTGCGGTTGATCCATAAAACAAAAGCCTGTGACTATGAACGGTGCGAAACAAAAGAGGAACGCCTGACAGAAATTTACCGAAAAATTCCAACAAATTGTGGTTTTCTTTCTTATATGCATATTAAACTATCATCATGGAATATTTATGAAAAATAGTAGCACGTCCATGTTCTATTATTTTTCATATATTTCTGTGTTTTTCACTTAGAAATATACATATAAAAATATAATTTTATATGTTGATTAGATAATCAACATACACGCATTTTCCTAATCATAGTTGATAGCTTTACATGTTCCGTATAAGTATCCCATTTGTCTTCGGCAATCTTTTGTGCAATTAAATCAGGTAAGCGTAAAGTAAAACGAGAGTTTAAATAATTTAGTAGCGTCAAAGTTGTGTAAGTAATATGGAAATCAAAATATAGAAAGACATTTTGTGAAATATAATATTATTAGACAGTTAACATGCGTTCCGTATCTTCGTGACATTCGTACGCGCAATTAAATAGAGAACTTAACGGTAGCTTTACCTTATTTCTTAACCGCGACAACGATGCAATAGTACTAGCGATAGCGCACAATTCTACGGTCTAAGGTGCCCCAAGGTGTCTTCAAAAGATGTCTGCTCGCAACCACCGGGGATATAATGTACACGGCCGTAACTCACCCCCTTCCCAGCCTTATTCAACCTGGGCCGCATGCTTCTCGACAAGCGTCCGTATTACATTACTTTACGAGGGAGGAGGCTTTGCGAAATAGGACAATGCACTAAATATGCTCGCTAGCCGCGGCATACAAATGTCGGACGTGTTTCTTCTGCCGCTTTACTTCTTCCAGGCATCTCCTGTTTATGCGAATACCCGCGGATACAGTTCGGCTCGAACGATTCAAAACGAGCGGCGCTAGCCTAGATCTGTTGCGGAGCAGAAGAAATATACTTGAAGAAGCATTTACCTGTTTCTCTTAACATTATTGCTGCCTACGAGAAGTAAAAAGCAGCAGTATAGCGTGTGTCCTAGCTTTACTGTATACTTTCTTATGTATTCTCAAGCAAATGTCACAATTTTCGTTATATGCATATGCCGGACCATCAATAAATTAAATCAATATCAATATAATATTATAAGCAATTAAGTATTAACGTGTTTCCGTTAATTATTCTATAGAAATACAAACAAAAAACACAACGTACTTTTTACTCACTCGTACCTAAATTTTAGTAGAATTTTTCATTTAAAAATTTGCAAGAATAAAAATTGGATATTAAAAACTAATTAAAAAACACCGACATCTTTAAGAAACAATAAACTGATCAGACAAAATTTTAACTAAAACAGAAATAATAAAAGCTCGTCATATTCTACAGAGAATATTAAAAGCAAAAATAGATTAATAGAATATCGATATTATAATATTTTAATATTCGTATCTGAAATATTGAATAATGGAGTAGTCGGGTGTCACATGACTGAATACATTTGGAAATATAAGAAAATTTATTATGATACACAAATAGTAAAAGAAATATGATTATAAATAAGGCAGTATATTAATATAAGCTCTAAAAAAAACTTGACTCTTTTACTGGATTATTTCAACAATATTTTTTAATCCTTGATTATAAAAATATTTAAAAAAAATTATGGAGCTACTGTCTAATCAAAAGATTTCAGACAAGACTAAGGACAAACCACCTTGTCAAACCAGTTGTACAAGAAACATATCACTGCCAGAAATTAACGTTAATTTGAAGATCCTTGTATGAGATTACAAGGCCTGCTTCCCACTCTGTTCAATTGGAATTTAGAATCAGGACCGTCTAAGTGCATGGGTCGAATCTATATAACTGTTAGAGATCAAAACATCGAATTCAACTAGAGAGGATTTCAGTTAAAGTCTTTGACATTTGAAGTCGAATGATCGCTACTTGACAAAGCAAATAATAAATGGAACAGCGTAATTATTTACATAAATGAATGTAGAAAGAAGGACACCATTTCGCAACGAGATTTTATATCACATCGATCCCAAAAGTCTCACTTATAACTCGAAAATTTCGATTGAGGAAAGCCATTAAGTCTAATGTACCGGGAAGTACATAAAACTACAGGAAAATTGGGGGGAAAGCCTGCGGAGGGCATCCATGAACCCACGGTCCATATCTCATGCTGCTCCGCGCACTTCCCAATAAAATTTTATCCGGTGCTTTGATATTAATTCGACCCATCTCTTCCTGGTGTCAGCTCGAAAGATTACTACATTGCTATTCGGATTGATACTTGATGTTAATGTTAAGAACGTGCACCTTTATATGAGCCTGTCAGAAGTTATCTCGATCAACTCCACGCTGTGCAAATGTCGTAATTTTATATTAGAGAACATAATTAGTTTACAATTTTATTAATTTTTATTTTATTAATATTGATATTGCGCTACTAATGATATTATTTCTATCACTTTTAGAAGATGTCTAGCGGACAGCATCGTGATAAAAAATATTCCTAACTATTCATTCGCGATCCGCTTTGACACGAGGCAACGGAATCGCGAACGCATCATGATGAAGCCGTCGCGGCATGCGAATTCGCCGTATAAATGCGCGCTGTGTATGTATAGACCTAGTTGGCCGGGTAATAACCATTCGTTCCGCTTATAAAGGCATGCATCAAGGAGGCAATAAAAGCGGCGCGCACAGGGAAAGTATTTGTTTTCATTTACATGGGCGCCCTGCCAGAATGGGACGTCGGGGGGAGGAGGGGAGGAAGGGACGAACACCCGGCGCGGGAAGGGACACGAGGAAGACGAAGACGGGACGTGGTGAGCGTGGAGTTTTCGTGCGGAGGGACCGCGAAATCCCGCGAGCTATTTATGGAACGGTTATTGAAATCCCACGGACGGGCCCTGCATTCGCAAAACATGTTCGTACGCGCGACTTGCCATCGCGGGAGAAACGGTCGTCCCCTCGCGATCGGGACAAGACCCGCGCGCTCTCGTTGTTTTCCTTGGGAGGAATAACACAGAAATGCGCGATGAGCAGCTAAAAGATTTGCCGGAGATTCGACGATGCTCCGTTACACGAGCCGGAAACCATTCGCATGGAATGACTATTTGCCTGACTTCTGAATAAACCAAATGAGCAAGCGTGCCACGTGCGTTTGCCCAATCATGTGTACTTTCACATTTCGTTATTGGTACTTGGTTATTAATTCAGACTTTTTTGGGACAGATTAATTTCTACGCGATATAAATTGTGTTATTTATTTCATTATTCATAACAGTTTTATTACTCTCAATAAACAATTGAACTTAAAAAATAATTATAAAATGATAGGAATCTTTTAAGAAAATAATCAGAGTAAACTTTCTACTATCTTACAATCTAATAATTAATACAGGAAAAAATTATTTTAGTAATACATAATTTAGAAACCAAATTTATTATATATCCTTTTGCAAAATCTCTTTTGCAAAATTTGCCAACACCGCTCGTTAAACCAAAAGATACTTCATCACGTTTTAACCTGATTTAAAATCAAGAAAATTTTAAGAAAGATTATTATGTAGATTAAGGAAAATAAAATGATAGATAGCAAAATCTGACAATGCTCTCAGATACAACTTCCATCCGCGTTACATTCACGCACAAGCTTGTACGTCGAACTATTTGCCTTAAGACAATAAGACGTATCATAAAATTTTCTGTCATGGACGGAGAAAAATTCAGTTTTGCTATCTCGACTCGACTCGCATAACACTGGCGCCGCGCATACACATTTCCCAAGAGGGGGGAAAAACGGCGGTGCGTAGAATTTTTCCTCGTGGATTTAGCTCGCCTGCCAGTCTCCATATATACCCATTTCCAGAGGAAGTTATTGTAATAAAGCATGGCGCGCGCGCGCTCGGATTTGGCCCCGCCGCCTTCTCTACCGTCGAAAACGACCACATCGCGCCGTGTGAATCAAATAACAGAAGCGGAAAGAGCTGAGAAAAAAAATCCGATTTTTTCGGCGAGAATTTCAGCGATGTGTCGAAAAATCGTGGGAAATGGTGGATTCACGCACTTCACGTTTGGCGCGTTTATGTTGCGATCCGCAAAATGCAGAATCGCGCCGAAGAGAAGAATTTTATTTCCATGGATAAGCAAAGCGCATATGGAAATTCCTTCCACTTGTATACTATATAGTTGTTTTAGCACGTGTTGATAAGTACATTTGCTCGAACACTTAATCGGTATTTAGGAATTTTTCTTGTGATCATACAATTTCACTGAGTTTTAATAAATGTCAGTACGTATAGAAAGTAATTCACACTTTCAAGAAATGCTGTTGTACTGACAAAAAATAGATACGATTAGAACAGTTCGGTGTTCCAACTTTAATGTAACGATTGCACGTTAACGGCGTGATTAGTTTTGAAATAGTATTACGGCAACAGGTGCAAATGCCTCTTCATAATGAAAACACGCGATATTATTGCGCGTGTTTTCTCAATTATGTTGCCAATTCGTAATTATTTAGATACCTATATATAGTTTGTAATTACATAATTATTTAAATATATATGCATGTCTTATATATTTAGAAATTAGAAATAAATTGGAAAAATAAATCTGTAATATCTATTTAAACCTTTCAAATTTAATTTGCAAAATAGCAGTTTTTAATAAATTTCAAATAATATTTTATTTTTAATAGCATTCGCAGACTGTATAAACGTTATGGACTGCAATTCACAAGTCCAAGAAGCAAAGCGAGCGTAACATGCTCGAAAATAATGACGCGAGTGTGTCTGCATGACACCCTCGAGCGAACGTATCTACCTGCTCAAGGAGCGGCTGGAAGCTGGTAGCATTAATTAGTGGCGCCTAAGCGGCATAAATTAAAGTGGAGTCACACCTCGAAGACCGTGGACCGAAGAACACCCGACCGCTGTACCGATGATAAAAGAGAAGGCAAAGGGTCGAAGGGCCATAAGAGGGAGAGAAGCGAAGGAGCGAACGGAGGTAAAGGGAATGCTGCTCTTTGCAATACACCGTTCATTTCACGTTAAAAAGAAAGGCGCGAGGGAGACAGCGAGGGGAGGGTGCAGGTGACGTGGACAGAGAAAGAAAGATAGGTGGGTCTTCTCGGATGACAATTATTTCTTGAGTACACGTCGAGACACGGCGAGAGGGACGGCGACCGAGAGGTGGGCGCCGCGTTTCCCCCCTCGCCTGCCTTTTAATTTATGGTAAAAAATTTATGTCCCGTCGACATTGTATTCAGATGTCCGGCGACCCGAGAGAAACACATGTTCCGTATCCATGGGCTCCTTCTGTCGGGTTCAGAAAGAAACGCGAATAAGGGGCAGGCGGGGTGGTCCGTGAGCGCTGCGACGATACGCGAACACGTACGTGCCTACGCCTTCGCCATTGTGATGTCGCTGTCTGACAGGACGCTATACTACCGTGCGACATACGGACCGGTGCATGAATTCGGTCGGCTCTGACGCATTCATTAATGAACCCCACGCGCTTAGAAAAGTTAATCGAAAAGAGCCACATTTATAAGTGGAAAAAGCGGAAAAGAAAATTTAAATTTCCCTGTTGCATATTCCTTCGATAATTATTACTAAATTTAAAACAACAATGATATGGATTTTTAATGTAGAAAGTCTTGAGCGAATTCAGCTCGAAGTCTGCAGCGAAAAAATATAGATTTAAATATGCAGATAAGATATCCGTGTGATTTCCATTGATAATTCATAATGGATGGAAGATGTAGAATTCAAATTAGGAAATACTAATTCGCTGACACAGATTTTTCTGAATGGTTAATTACTTGACCGAGTTTTTACGCGCTAATCTGAACTCAAGGTATTTCGTCTTCTTTTAAAAAGTTTAATTAAAGACTCCCCCAGTTTTTCTCCAATATAAAGTTCGGATAGCAATTAGAAAAGTTTAAACATCATTAACTGTATCTTACTGAAAGGGTTCAAAAAGTGAAGACGAGAAACTAAACTAATCTCTTAATGAAGTAAATGCAAAGTTCCGCTGAGAAACTATTGAAACTACGAAAACAAACCTGATGAAAAGAACATTTCTTACGGAATAAGAATTTTGTATTGTAAATTGTTATAATTCCTGCCGGTTTCATTACAATTTTTAAACAGCAATAGTAGTTTTCGTAGAACGCAATAACTCGATGGTACACACTTCGAGAGAAGACCAACAGAATCAAATATACATTACGTTTTCGCTTAAATTTTTTTTCCTAAAAAAAAAAGACGTGCAATGTATTCACAATAAAAGCCAACAACGTATTTTAAAATCACTCTTAAAACGAGTAAGGTATAATCACGTACGGGGGAACTTGATACTCGGGGAATTTAATATATTGCACAAACGTTCATTTTTTATCAGAGTTCGTAAACGACCGAACGAGGAGGCCATCGCTTTTAATTATCGAGTTTCAGAGCTTTCACTTTTATGTTGCATGCGCGGCGTCTCGCATTCCAGCGCGACCACAAAGCTTTTTTTCCACGTGGGTATTTCCTTTTACGAAACGTACCTACGTACGTGGGCGGGCGAAAGTCGATGGGATGCCGGAATACGAGATTCCACGTACGATTGTAAATTTGTCAACGCGTCCGATATCGCTCTCGCTCGATATCCTCCATCCATCGGGAAACCAAATGTCTCCCACATTTTAGCGCTATTCACCCGCCGCAATTGTTCAGCTAACTTTCGCCAGTACCTGGAGGGAGAGATGTAAAGGCAAAAGTGCCGATCCCTCCCCGTGTTTGTCGCCCTTTCGGCGGAAACTATTGATTTCTGCGAAACGTCCGTCCGGGCCTTCTCCGCTGGTGCGAATCATTCTATTTGGGGGGAGGAGACGACGCGTCATTGGGTGGAAAGAAACTACCACCATCGTACGTCGCTGGCTAAGTTCGGAATAAAACGCTCGCGGAAGCACAATTGGAATTCCAAGGGGAAATAATTCGTTCTAAACGAATCAGCTGTTTCGGACAAAGGAATCGCGCGCTCCGCTCTAATTGATTTGATAACCGTGTCGCCCATAATTGCGATACGTGTGAAAAAGCGGCGAAGTGTCTTTTATGGAGGCGGGTGGACGCATCGGTAGTAGCGACGGGGAAAAGTTGATCGACCGGAAAATTGCTCTTCTAATAACTGGAACGTTGGGCTATTAACATTCTCGATACGACGCTGCAGTGAATATCTCCGATAATGGATAGACTGGAGGGTAGGTCCTAATGATAAATAAAAAAAAAAGTATAATTTTATTGCAATTAAAGATGAATATTACTGTACGTAAATTTTCACAGATATAATTTTACATAATTTGCAAACGTTACTGTTTAAACGCGTGCTATTTTAAAAATTTGATAAAAGCTTAGTTATTTGATAAAAAATGTACTAAAAAATTTGAGCGGTTAAACTTTGGTAATAATAATTAGCTTGGCAAAAGAGAGATATTGTATTTTTAAAAATCACTTTTGAATAGATTTTATAAAAAGCTTCATTCATCGGATACGTCATGATATCGAGTATCATGAATTAGTATTAGTATTAGTATTAGGTATTAGAAAATTCGGTATTACTAAATTTTAACCAACGGAGAAGTCACTACAAATTTTTTGACACAGCAGCAGTTGCTTTATATTCTAAATGGGAAGCGATAATCATATATGCATGCCACTTTTAAGAATCCTCTTAGCCTAAATTGCGCCTCCGCACTTGTCAATTAACTAGAAAGCAGGCAAACATTTTCGCGCTCCATTCAGCTCGTTTTACACCGCGTGCAAAGTGCGAGAGGAGGGGTCCAAAAGTTTCGCGAGAATCTTAAAAACTAATAGAGTAATGTCTGACGAACGAAGAAGAGCGTACTAAAAGCTCCGGCGTCTTTACGGGTTGTTTCGCTAAAAAATGAATCGGATCGCAGCGCGAGCGGGAGAAGAAGCGGGAAACCGAAAGGCTTTCGCGTTAAAAGGCGAAGAAGTAAGCTCTTTCTCTTTCTCTCTCTCTCTCTTCGATCACGTCTCGGTAGGTGACGTGTAACCATCTCGACAGTGACGGCATGAATGGCAAGGGAGTAAGCGGCGTGCACAATAAAACGGTCGGTTGGCGTATCCGTGCCCGGCAACCTAAACGCAACGTACCGCGCCCGGGTGGACATAAACGGCGGCATTCCGCGGGGCCGAAACGCCAGACAGGTAGACGGCAAACAACGGTCTCGCCGAGGAGCTGAAGTATCCCTATTATACATAATAGAGAGTCAGGCCCTCCCGAAACGACTCTTGGCCTCTTGGAGGCAGGTGACCCCCCGGCGTGTATGAGATGGAGAAAGCAACGCGTATACAAACCGCAGCTTGTACACACATGTACACACGCACGCACGTGCAACGTCGCGTGCATATACGTGCCCGCTTATAAATTTACTCGCGTACGCGGCTGACTTTACGGCGGCGTGGCGCGGCGCGCCCCCTCTGTGAGAGGGTAAAACGCTGCGGCGACTCTGCTCGTGTTCAAACGAATAGACATCAGCGTATACACACGTGTACGCACGTATTCGTGTAATGAAACGTCTATCTGTAGAGGAATGACGCACGCTTACTGAAAGGCTTATGCTCGAACCCCTTTGTACAACGACGTGTTTCTGCGCGAGAGGGGATTAAACGCAGATTCGCGAAATCGGTTCCGCACACTAGCGTGCCGATGCGTCACTACGTGTGAATGTGTAACTCGACATACACACACACACACACACTTGTGACAGTGTTCTATACGAACGCGAAGGTACATAGACTATCATATACCGGAAAGGATAGTCGGTGTGTGCAGTCTCTGTATACAGAAAGCCATTTAGGAAGATATCGTACCTTTAAGGGAAATGGTGAACTTGGTGAATCCTCACCACCCATGGCCATCCATCCCAGCTTGATCCACACGACCCAGTCACAGCGGTCATTTGTGGTGGTCATTCGTGGCGGTCGCCCGTGAGGGCCGGGAACCATCTATCCATCGTGAGAGGATTTAGATAAACGAGCGGAACTCGCCATTATGGATTGCTCGTAAAATTCCGTTTTAAATAAAAACTCGGGCCATGGCAAAAGCCTTCCCCCCCTCCCAGACGTAAACTTGATTTTCCTGCAGGATTCGCATCAGTCAATATCGCTTGGATAATTCTACAGATTTTAATCCATTTGTAATATTTCAGTTCATCAAGAGGATCTGTACGTGAAAGAACCTTTTAATGTTCTTTCGTTCCTTTTTTTTTTCAATTTTATTTTTTCAACGGAATCGCGAGCCATCAAGCCACATTTTGCAGCAGAGCGCGAGCGAATGCTTTTATATTTCATGTAGTTATAAAACGAGTTTATCGAGCTAGATTAAAAGTACAGAGGCATTAGTCAAATTCTCTGCACATTTATAAAATAATACGTGACAGAGATGTTCAATATTTAAGGAAAAAAAAAGTAATCGGTTTTTGACTGATATATTAATCCAATTTAATTATAAATTTAATTAATAACTAATTTAATTGCACGATTTTTGCGGTTTGAAAAATAATGGAGAATCTGGACTGACGCAAATTAATCATCATAGACGCATCCTTTACACTGACATCTGCGTCCAAAAGTATTCTAATATTTTTTTACTTTTAATTTCTGCGCGTGCGTAGAATTATGCTTTCAGTTAAAACAATCTATTTCAATACGAATTATTATTTAAACAATATGCTTTATTTTAAAACAATGTAACAACAATGCTAACTCTTCTTAGCTCTTCTTTTGAAAAAATTTAAATAAATAAGGAAATAAGTCAGGAAAATTTTAAATAAATAATTTTAAAAATTACTAACTCGATATGAAACTTGGTATTCAATTCTCTACGCCATCAACCGAGAAAGTGTACGATTCCATTCCTTCAGATATGCGTTTCTCTATTTTTGAAAGCACGTGAAATATGTCGTAACTTATTCTCGAGGCAATACTCGCGTTTCGAAACGGGAGTGTCACGGTGAAGACTATGCGTATTTTAGAGGTGTACCTGAAGTTCCCACGGGAATATTCGTGACGTAGCTGTTTCTCAAGAAACCAATATCCCATGAGTTCGTAAAAGTCATCTAGGATACGTCACTAGCTTCAAGAATGGAATATCGAAGAGCACATTAGAGTAATATGTGCACAAGAACTAAACATGTACTGTAAGTGTAAGTTTAAAATTTAAAACACCGATGCAGGAGACATGAAAAGTTTGAGAGTTTCTCAAAAGAGAGATATGTTATTTCTTTGTTACTTTGTTAAATGTTGAGTGAAGCAAAAAAAGACTTGTTAAAAAGTAGATAATTGTTAAATATAATAATAAAGTAATAAAATTATTTGTTCGTCTATTTTCCTAATTTAATTCCTATATAACACATCTCTACAATACATATCGTATCTTCGACTATATATTTAGCTACTGTATTGTCAACTGGAGAAGTATGGAAAATTGGAATTGTACTTCTTTTTTTTTGTCAATCAAATATAATGATCACGGTTGTTCTTCTCGATGCCGGTCACGCTTCTGGTTTTCAGTCCTGAGTGTATTGTCGCAGCGCTACTGCCCTCGCTTCTGCAGCCGTCCTGAGGATAAACTCCTTAATTTCTTTTGTAGAAAAAGAGGAGAATAGAGTCACGGGACTCTTCTTGCATCGTCGGTACAGGTCAAAGAGAAGACCTGCTTGTACCTTAATGAAAGGTTCTTCGTCTGGTCTCTGGCTCTTTGCGACAGCGCCATTGTGATTATGGGTACCTCGACTCTATCGGCTTGCCAGCGCAATTATATAGGAGTGTAAAGGCTATTACGCATACAAGAAAAAAACTGGGTGGAACAAGACAAGGCGCGCGAGACAGGAAGAGGAAGAGAGAGAGAGAGAAAGAGAGAGAGAGAGAGAGAGAGAATTACACACCGTCGCGCTGCAATTGCGGCTCGTGGTAACCGCGCTACGTATACGCAATTGCATAGGTGCATCGCAATAGATATATATCGCGTCCGAATGCGGCCTGTGCTCCGTGCAAATATTACAGAGTGGTGGTGTGAAAGCCGTACATATATTTTTAGATGCACGCAAAATCCCATGTTTGATCCGCAAGCGCAAATATTGCTGCGCGATTAACTACTCGGATTACTTTCGCAAACGGCAATCTGGACATTGTATTAATAAAAAAATATTTATTTATACCAACACATTTCTCTCTCTCTCTCTCTCTCTCTCTCTCTCTCTCTTTCTTTCTTTCACTCTCTATTTAATGTTTCTCTAAAAATATTAGTAGCAGTAATTTATTCACGAAGATGACTACTTTAATTTTTATTTCAATAGGTTTACTTCGTTCTATGTTGAAGATATAATTTTAATAATAAATATTATACAAAACTTATCTGTGCTTCTCAAAACATATTAAACTTCTGATGTTACAATGATGATAATATTTACTTATTCTGTCTATTGAAGTTTCAGAATTTATAATATAATATTTTTCCGCTTCATAAGACAATGAAAAAAAAAAAAAAAATTAGCTCATTAAAATTTTTAGATTTTATATTAGACTTGCTAAAAGTTATGCTTACTCAAATTAGTGTTGCAAAATGCGCTTTTACAGTTGTGTAACTATTGTTGTATTAAATAATAAATAAAATAAATAAGTAAACTGGTATAAAAAATAACTACATTAATGCATTTGTTATATTACATTCTTGCATATTAAAGTTTCAAAACTGAATATATTAATATTATTAACATCAGTAATATCTACAAGAGTAATATTTCATAATTTATAATTAGTAAAATCAAACACATTTGTTATGAAATTTGCAAAATGTGATAGGTAAAGAGATTAAAGAAATAAACTTTGGCAGTGAAATTATTAAGTGACGGATTAGATGGAAAAAGACGGAAATTAACTAATATAAAAGATGAAATCAGGCGTTATGTCATAAATTTTTTGGCCGAATAAAGCACGAGGTCTCTAGAGGGCCGTACGTGTGTATACTCTCGGAATTAGGGATCCAGCAAGATCCCGGGGGGTTTAAGAAACGCGTACGTTATTCATCAAGGTAGTCGCCTCTAGAATTCAAATGTGAACACTCAGTTATTTACTTGAGGATTTTTATATTACTGAAATTTATGATACAAACTATACTAATAGTAGGAACACATTTTTTTTACATTTTAAATAAAAGTAAAAAAATAATGGAAATTAGAAATCAAATTGTATTACGCATGTTTAATTACAAACGATTCTAGAACTTGAACTGCATTCCTTTTCGTTAATTATTAAGTCAAATGTGGATAATTACTATATGAAGTATTTTGATTTCCAAGCAAAAAATATACTCCATGTTAATAAAATAAAAAGAAATGTTATCCACCCGTTTCATTATTTCGCAACAAGCGAACGATCTCTTTTACACGAATTTCATATTTCCACTGGTTTCAAATTCTCCTCTAACATAGTGAAAGAATTAATTCAGTTATGTCAAAAAGGCCATATTTCCACTTTTTCGAGAATTCGATTTTCTGTCACCATTCAACACAGAATCAATTTGTGTCGCACGTTTTATGTGACAAGGCCATCTCTAACAACATAGCATATGGTTCATCCAGCCATCCAATTATCTTCGTTCTGTTCACGAAAATGTCACTTTATCATTTATTTCACCATTTTTTCGCCCCGTTTAAAATTTACCTTTACGAAGAAAAAGAATAACAGTCTCTTTTGAAAATTTTTACTTTGCACAATAAAATATCAATAAAGAAAATTATTGGTATTTATATCCTATCATTTAGATTAATATAAAAATGTTTGCAGAATACGTAAAAAGTAACACGTGTGCGAGCAATAGCAATGTGAGAATATCCTGATAAAATCGTGTTAATACAGAAACGGGAAGGTTATAAGGGAGGAAAGCTTTAAGCTCAATGGAAAACGAACCAATCGAGTACTATCCTGATGATACTGGAAAGATGGATGGCTGGAGAAAAGAGGATCGGTGGACACATCCGGGGAAATTCAGGAAACGCACAGGCTCACATAACGGTCGTTTACGTTCGCATTTCACGCAGCGGCGAATCCGTAGATGGGCTATTGTAGAAAGAGAGAGAGAGAGAGAGAGGGGGGGGAGGGCGGGGAGGGAAGGAAAACGGATATTCTATATCGTATATAAAAATGGAAGGTACTAAAGATCATGGACCATTGTGTCGTCGAAGCTAAATTTCACACCGGCAAGAACTTGATGCAATATGCGACGGCGTATCCAATTTCGCTCGCGTTCAAATTCGGTGAACTGAACGGAATATCAGTGGAAGATAATAATAAGAGAGAGAAGAGATAATATATGAGTTTTATCGAGAAGTTTAAGCGTATATATTTCATTAAACAGATATATATATATATCCAGTCTTCTAACTAACAAAATTCTAAATTGCAAATATTTATGAAAATTAAGATAACAAAACGCGTACGGATAAAATAGCAATAGAAAAGAAAACTGAACACAATTCATTTCGTCCGAACAATATATCTCTCTTTAATCTTTTCGCTGAATCGGCAAATAATAGAGTAAGTTGTCATCGGCTTTGCGTTCTCGCCCCACGATACGCCGAATTGGCCAAGTTTCTATGTGAGTTTGATGCATTTTGTGTGCTGCGCTCTTCGATGCCGACATAATCTCGCGAAAACGAAAGTGGCCGTCGATTCCCGTATCGGTTTGCGGTCGAGAGCCATTGGGAGACCGCAGTGCCACCCGCGTGGCCGGTCAGCGGGTAGAGTAGGCTTCTTCGGAGAGCCAAGTGCGAGAGGAAGCGAATAGAGATGTGGACAGAGAGCGGCTGATGGCAGGGTGGAAGTGAGACAGAAACGGCAGAAGAGGAGACAGAGAGATGAATGAGAGAGGACGGGATGGAGGACTCTCTTCAAACTGGAGAGGAGTACGGCGTATTTTATGGGTTCTCTCTCAGGCCACATTGTCGTTTTATTTCCCATTATTTAAGTACCAAGGCAGGTTAACAAAAACCAGTCGCGGTGCCACCGCATTATTCCCGGCGTCCACGAAGCATGATGCGTCTAATGAGTTTCTCGGCGGTCCGTCGGGCCGTGCCGTCATCTTCGTCGACACCGTCGTTTTCGTTGTCGCCGCCGACGTCCCTTTCAACGGCCAATAACGCGATTACCTCGTTCCTCGGTAGAAATTGCTTGAAATTTCCTTCGCCAGCTCTTTTCTCCGTCCGCCTCTCTCGACCGAACGATAATTTACCCGTTAAACGACGTCAAGGATTAGCTTGGCAAATACATAATCGCATTGAATAGTTGTAAATATACTCATTCTAATGTCAACTAATCTTTTCATCAACACATTTCTATTAATACGCATTACACAATTGTATATATAGAATCTTTTCTACTTTTTTTGTTAATCTCATCGAAAGAATTTCTCTAGCAAAAAATAGAAGCAAAATGTTCAATTCTCTTTATTAAATGAAAAGAAGAATTAAAGATCTAAAAATTAATATCGCGTTTGTTATAATCTTTTTAAACAAACATGAAGTTTTTTTTGACACAATAGAATTTATAATAAAAAGATGTGTATTTTCCCTCTCACTTTACATTCTTTTCTCTCTCACGCTTATATTCCATACGTATTTCTCGTGTATCACCCACTGCTTTGACAGGATGTCTCTCCTTTACAGTCTCGCGCGAGCCCCCCTTTGATAAGCCGTATAAACTTTGACTGATTGCACGTTCTGCAATTCACTAATTACGCGGTCGTAACAACAACCTGTTCACACTATACTGACGTATAATAACGCGAATTGGGATAGACTGCCCCGATTAGAAGCAGTGCTAATTACAGCTGGCGTACTGGTTTATACCATACCATTGATTGAATAATTCCTCTACATATGTCTCTTGCAGATTATTCCTGCTCTTGATTATTCTTGTCTACTTACATGTAATTAATCTTCCGTGGATTTTACATCTTCCGTGCAAATTTTACATTTTATTGGCAATGCGATTCAAAGTTCTCTTTTGTTAAAGAACAAAGCTTTTGAGCTGAATATTTGTAACAAATAAAAATAGATAAAAAATGTACAGTATAATATTTAAACTATACCGAATATGTAAAAGAACTATTTTGCATGCGCTTATAAATAAAATTTTGGAGTGAACGTTCAGATCAACAATGTCTCGCGAGTGTAGTATATATATTAATCAACAACGTAAAAAAATTACAGTTCTTTAGTGAACGCGGCTACTGCGGATCGGTTCGCGATACGCCGGCAATGAATCCAGAATCGTGTCGTTAGCCCTTGGCGAGTCCCGTTATTAGGATGGCATGCGGGCAGACCGGCCGGCCGGTCCATCCGGCGGCGTGAAGAGGCGCACGAGTAGGCGAGCGGGCCCGAACGGCGCGGCGCGGCGTTCACCGGCAGAAGAAGCAACAACGGCAGAAATCAAGCAGCAGCTGAGGCGGATGGCCGAGTATCTGACATTGATGCATGACGTAAAAATTAAAAGAAGACAACGAGCGGCGGCGGCGAAGCGACCGCGCGCAACGTGCGCAATCGGCAAGACGCAGCGAGTGAAAAGGCAGTTGCCGACAATAAAACGAGACTGAGAGGTGCCCGGATCCGTTCGAGTAGAAGAGATGCAGCGGCGCAATAATTCGCGTAACGAACCGGTCACGCTTTTTCGACAGCTCATCGTTTTTCGAGAACCCTAAGAGCCGCGCGGCGCGGCGGCTAGATTTCGCCCTCTCTTGCGCGCGATAAGCCCTCTCGACGGACCACGCCGCCGCCACTCCCGTTTCTCGCGCGAGATCGTGCAAATAGAGGAGTATACACCGACCGGCAGCTCCCGCGAAACGAAATAAACTGGATTGCAAGTTACGTAATACGTGATACCCGAAGGCGCATTCAAAAAAATATGGTGTAGCTGCATTTACGGCGGGCGCTCTTTAATTAAAGCTCGTTTCAGGCGTGAAAACTGGTTTAACGCCTCAGTTGAGCGGGAAATTTATATTATTTGGTAGCGTGGATTGCTCAGTTAATTTTTCAACTGCGTGAATATCGAGTTAAATTTAAAAATTCACTTCGCAGTCTCTGTGTCCTCGCGCGCGCGCGTATTAGTGTGATAAGTTTATATTTACAGATCATCTGTACGCAGAGATAACGATATGGTAATCAAGTTAATTAATTCCTATAGAACTTTCAAGAATTAATAACAGAGAAATATATAGCAAATATCTTTCTTTCGCGCACATTTGCGCACCTAAAAAAATTCAATTTATAGTTTAATTAAATTTTAATTTAATGCTTGTACATATTAAATACTGAACATTTAAAAGTTTGAATTCATCAGAAACGTGACTATAAATACAAGAATCAGAGTTCATACACGATTTCCTACTTTCTGCAGAAACTAGTAGTAGCTATTCCTAAGCAGAATAAAAAAAAAATTCTAAAATATAATCTCATGCATTCCGCCTCTTGCTCGCAGCAATCGTTGCTCGCACCGTATGAGTTACATGTAGCCCGCTATCCTTCTATCGAAATCGAGCGTGTCGAATGACGTCGTATAATAGATTTCGCTCGATTGACTTCATGCAAACGGCCACTCTCCCGCACTTTCGCTGAACACATCACGGAAACATCGAGTCCTCTCGAATTTTATTTGTATGGCGAATGCCTCTACTTATTTCGAATACTCGCAATGTTGGGGACTCGATAAATGCAAAATATACATTTATATTTATAAGATATTCCTATATAATAAATGTTACATTTTACTTTATAAAGATTGAAAAAAATTCTTTACGTATCATAAATTCAATCAATACCGCTGCAGTATGCCAAAAGACACATACTGTATATTTACGCTCCGAAGAAATCTCTCTCTCTCTCTCTCTCTCTCTCTCTTTCGTACGAACTTTTATAGATTCCTGCACCGGAATATTTAGTAAAAGCTGTCGTTTCAAATTATGCTGTCAAGTGAATGTTCTCTTTTACCACTGTATTTTTTTGTTTTTCTTTTCCTTGGACGTGCGACAGCAACTCTTCTTTGATCCGCGATGTACGCTCGCACTTCGTATTACATAAATCGATATATGCCAATTTCCGAACCTCAGTATGGCTGGGGGTTTTCCATATAAGTGCATTTCTGAAGGAAATACTGAATGCTCAATCGAAGTGCAGATTGGTAAATTATCACCGCTCAAGAAATCAATATCGCAGGAGATAAAATTGAGAAATTTTACAATCTTTGGAGAAAAACATTTTTATATACTTTCATGATGAGTAATAATCGTTGTAAATTCATATATGTTAATATTGCAGTATATAATAAAAATATATATTTTTTCATATTTCAGAAACATTTTTGAGATCTTTGTGTACATCATTTTTTTATAAAGCACATCACTCTGTTATAAAATTCAAGAATTCCGTAAAGGAAAATACTAAAATATTTCTCTTTGTGAAGAAATATCGCACGGAAATCTAGCAAGTTTCCATAGAAACTAAGCGTTCTACCTTTAAAAGACACTAAAATTAGAATCATCGAAAGAAATCATCAAATATATGTATAAAAAAAATTAACTTCTCATTAGGTTGTTATATAAAAAAATTCTTTAATTATTAATGCCCCATAAATAATAAAATACTCTGGTCTCACACATGGTTCAACACATAGTAAATAGATTCAAATATAATTTATAAACTTATTTATAATTTCATATTAATCGAAATATCGAGACTAATGTACATTTATTTATTAACCATGCTAAGGTATATTTATTTATTAACCATGCTTCGGCATTAAAGCTATAATGCTATTATTATCTTTTCTTTTTTTTTACAAAAAGGTATTCATTTTCGTTTATTAGGAGCTAATCATTTGGCAGTACACGGTAACGAGTTTCGTCACGATCTCGCTGCTACTCACGCGAGATGCATAATTCACGGCAGCATGATAATCCGCGGAGTTATCCGTACGGAGGATGTTTGACGTAGTAAAATCTCGTCTGGTTACAGACTGTATACAGACTGCCCCTCCAATCAAATATACATTAAGTGTAATGTCCTTTGCGAATGAGTCATGAATATTAATTATGCCTTACGAGATTGATCTGTGGCGACCGATAAGTTTCGGTCGTTAGAGAGAACGACAAGTTCACGTAGTATATATACTGACAAATCGTAAAATATGAAACCTTCTATCGCGGTTAACTTATATTTCACGTTCATGGTTATTTTTGTGAAAAACAGCAACTATATCTTTCGTGCTTGGAGGAAACAAAGAGATAGAAAAAAATGAGAGAGAGAGAGAGAGAAAGTGAGAGGAAGGCGACAATTAGACTGAAACTCGATAAACCAGACACGCGAATTTCTCGTAAGCCTCGTAGATATCAAGCTCTTGTTTTCACGTGAAATGTACCTTTCTCGCTATCTTTATCTACTCCTTCAACAACTTTATCTAACTTTCGATTAAGATCGCTGCACAAGAGAGGCTGTGATTTATATGTCGACAATAGGCCAAAAAAATATTCTATTTTTCTTTTCATTCAATACATTCATTTCTCTTTCTATTCATATTTTTTTCCATTCTATACATCAGAAATTAAGTTTAAAAATAAAAAAAGAAAACGCTATATATATAAAACGCTTGAAATTTTTTTCTATATCACTCACCAATATGCCAAAGGCGACACAATCACTTGCATAGAGGAACAACTTACCTGAAACAAAAAAATATATAGATAAGAAATAACTTAACATATTGAATAAATTATTAAATCATGTTCGCTTTACTGTTAATATCTGGTAACAATATATCTCAGTGTCTTTCGCGATTAAGATGCGAGATATTTCTATATAAGCATCCATAAATTCTATTCAAATGATAATGATCGATAATCGTTTTACTGACTGAGTAAAAATAATGATAAGACAACAAGTATGGCAATTCTCTTGATGAACTCTCGCATACACTATAGCATCAAGTAAATCAAAATGCCGGTTGGTACAACGTACGTGCATATCTAATGACTGTCATAAATAATTCACACTGGATCGACTTTCTTCCGCGTACGTAAAGCTAAACACGCTGACCAATACATAGCTGTCATTATCTGTGAAACAGTTTCAAAAATCTTTTCACGGAACAACATATCGACGTCGAGGCTTTCGAAACAAACGATCGATGATTGAAACCCGTTTTACGCCGATAAAATCACAGACTTTCAATTATCTCGAACGTGACGTCTATATTTCGCATGGGACTTGATCCGTTAATTTTACTGTTATAAAACTTGCGAAAAATTGTGATCTTAGGAAAACTTGTGGCATATCTTGTCATAAAAAAAAATAAATTTAGCATTTCTAAAATTCATCTTGATTAAAAAAAAATAAAATATTTATAATAAAAGCATAATTTATAAAACTCTAAATAGTAAAAAATACACGAATTAAAATATTGGCAAACAATAAAGCACAGAAATGTGCAATAATATGCGTAACAAGACTCCTTCATAATACGGGTTAAATATGAAATATTGCCAATGAACGTAGATACAGTTACATTGAGAACTTCTAAGTTCATTGTACCAAGAATATATATATAATATCTAGCATATGCCACAAACACGCTAACTTTCCTACATTTGCCAAAGTTGATAATTTATTTACCAAACAACTTCTAACTTCGGCAATTTGTTTTCTTGATGACAATGTTACTTGAAAACTAGTGCCATCTAAGCGCCATAACGGGCTGACGACTAACATACTAATCCTCAAAGTTTCTAGATATTTACATCATTATTCTCACATTTAATAGTCACAATTGCATCTAATAATATTTAAAATCAATTAAAATTAAGAATAAAATATAAATCAGTTTTCCAGTAATACCGTTTACGTTCGCAATTGTTTTTTTTCTTTTTCAAATAGAAATTTCCATATCGATTAAAAAATTACAAATTAACATTATTCTATCTACGTTTTAAGATATGCAATATCGCCAATATGATGTATAAGTCGGCAAAGATATTCTAATATCCTCAGATGAGAGTGCATCGACACATGAAGCAAACCTGCGTTAATAGGTATTGCGATTAATTGCACGGCGCTATTCCGTCTATACTGTGGGCGCGCACTGCATGCGCGCCACACGTCTCATTACGTGGAGATTCTGCGGCTGTGTGTGGCCGGGCGGAAAGCAGGTTATTCAAATTCTCCCTGAACGCGTAATTATACGCACGTTTGCTGCACGAACGGTTACTAACGTACGGCCAACGTCTACGAGCTGCAAGTAACACGTGTCGCAACAAACGTGTCTCACGTAGCACGCAAAGTGCTCGTCCGTTTCTCTCAGTTACTCGCGCGACCAGTTGCAATCGATTTGCGATTATGTCAATACAGGGCCAGACATCCGATATTGCAGGTCGGAGGAAACGCCCGGAAGTTGCATTAATCCTTTGATAAATACTACAGATATGAACAATCTTGTTACGGAATACGTGTGCACGAATAATCTTACGGTAATAACTATAATTTGTATAGCAATTATTTAGGCGTGAAATATACACTGGGATATTATAAATTATAAAATGCAGTAGCTCACCATATTAAATAACTTTATTATGTTTCCTGAAATAATTGTTTAAATTCAATTAAAATTAATTTCAATTAAACGTGGTCTCTTTCTTTCTCTAATTCGATTATCGTCGAATGAGGACATAAAGTTGTATTTTTATATATTGATATTTAACATTTGATATTGATTTTATACATTGATATTTAAACACATTTTTTATTAACAAGTATATACATACATATATATATATATATATGTATATATATATATATGTAATCGTATAACTTCGTATAATAAAAAATGTGTTTAAATTATATATATATATATATATATGTATAATCAAATTCGAATTATATATTTTAACTATATTCGAATATATCTACTAATATAATATATAACACATATTCATATATATCAACTTCAACTAACGTTATTCATAGCAACAAGTCGCCCATTTCAGAAACCGTGCAGCATTGAAATACAGATAAATTCTGTATTATTAGCGATATGTGCGAAAGCATGAGGAAGCATACATTAAATCACACGGCATACGCGCTTGCCACAAATTTACGCCAGAATTATAATAGTAATAGAAATTATATGCGTTATTTGATGATGGTCCTCGCTACGTTGAGGAAATATAGTCACGTTGGCGTTAGTAATTAACCAAAATACCATATTCCCTATTCTGACAAACAACATAAAGACAGCATTATAAAATTTACAAATTTATTTTATAACTTGCGGTTTTGTCGGCCTCAATAATTAAACGCATTATTATTATTATTATTATTATTATTATTATTATTATTATTATTATTATTATTATTATTATTATTATTATTATTATTATTATTAAAACCAAGTTAAAATAGGCCTGTTATAAATTTGTGTTTCAGACTAAATAATCGCGGTATTGCCAATCGCGTAATTATTCGCACAGTGTGAATGCAGGTATCGCAGCCGCAACGACGGCTGATGCAATTCCACAGTATGGCCCGCTCCAAGATTCCCGCGCACGAGGATCTATGGACGAAATCCGAAACCGCGACGAAATCCCTTCACGGAGCTGGTTGAATTATTCACAGGGTTTGTCTATCCTCGCGAAGGAGCAACGCGAGCTCGTATGTCGATAACGTCGGCCTGACGGTGTCAATTGCTGAACAAGACACGACTGGAGCAGTGTGCAACTGTTCGAAAAGAGGTATACGAGAGATGCCGAAAATATATTGAGCCTCCGTGTGAAGAAAAGAAAAATAAATATGGCGCAGAATAAATTTAGCTCTTGTACCCTTCAAATTTTTTACTTCAAACAGCTCTTTCGCAACTTTGATTGAAATAATCATATTTGAAGAATATATATGAAAATAAATAAAAGCGTTTTTTTATATAGGATTTCTTATAATGTACTGCAATTATCATTACAAATTCGTTCAGGTATATTATTAAAAAAAATTATATAATTTCAAAAAGCTCTTTCTGTTTCACTTTAAAATAATTTATTCAAATTTGAAGTGCAAAAAAAGAGGAACATTTTTCCGTAAGAAAAACGTAGATAAAATGTCTGTAAATTTTATGCCACGTTTTAAAATATTCTATAATGCTATTTACGTCTAAGCGGCTTATCTGATAAAACTTCTAATTAGTTGTCTTCACAAAGTCGACGCTAAACATGAAGTATATTTCGCATTCTTTTGCAGATTATATCAAGTTTGTTAATTTTTAACAAACTGCTTCACAGAAAGTATTTGAATTGTTAATTACTGTAAGCCGTGTAACATTTTTAACTTGCAAAACAAGGAAAAATATTATCTCTACAGTACATTATCGCGGAATATTAAACTATAAAATTGTCATTGAGACATTTTATATTTCTGACATTATAAAATTGCAAGTGCACACACCGGAAATTGCATTAAACATTAAATTAAATATTTAAATATTTTAACATATAGCTTCCAAATCAAGATTCTACTATATAATCACTTTATATTCATCGTTTCGACGGGCAATAGGAAAGTTCGCTTTTCGTTGCACGCGCCTTTTCATTCGCGCAAGATAAATTCCACCCGATATCAGGGGAATAATAATAGCGGGCGGTGCAACGATAACAGTTGATGTTTTCTCAGCAGCGATCGCCTAGCACTCTCTCTCTCCCCCCCTCTATCTCTCTCTCTCTCTTTCTCTCTCTGATTGTCCGCGCGAAAGCAATTGTCGCGCACGGAGGTAGACGACCTCGTTATCAGAATCTTTGACAATTTCCAATCCAATTCGACGAATGAATTTGTTTTCGCATATGCGTTTACCAATATAAGAAAGCCGTCTCGTAAACGCGCTTCGCCTCCGGGGGCGCGTTTCTCCATTCAAGAGGACTGCCGTTTCGGAGCTTTCGTCGCGTGGTAGCGTGTCCGAGTGGAACGTCAGAAATAGCGGGTATCCACTGGTAGTATATCGCGACGTGGCGATCGGCCATTTACTTCGTTCCCGGGGTATCGTGATCGATATCGCCCGGCGAAATCGCGACGCCGGGGATTCCGACCTGTCGTCGGGGCTTTATGGAGGGTTTACAGAGTCAAGACGCGCGGTAAAAAGGCCGCGTGGCGAAAGAGCCAGCGGCTGGAAGGGGGAGGAGAGGTATAACAGCCGGGGATAGAAGGGCGAAGAAGACGAAGAGGCCGACGTAAGACGGCCCGCCGAGGTGGATAAGGCTGCACGGAATAAAAAGAGCTCGGCCAAGCGTATGGACGCACGAGAGAGCCAGATATTACGACGTGCAGGCGCGTGCATGATGTTCCTTTTTACGGGCGCACCCACTCGCGCGAGTGTGTCTCCCATTCCCGCCGTCCGAAACCTCCTCTGCCCAACGGTGTGTACCCCCATCGGAATCGCCTTGGCGAGCATGCCTTACACGCTCGCTCGCCGCACTCGTTCTTCCACTTCTCTCTCGGACGGTCCATCGTCTCGGTTACTTGAACGTTATGCGAGGCTGCTTCTATAAAACCGCATTTTTACAGCGGCACACTTCATTCGTTACGGCCGTCCGGTTTCTCTCGGCCTCTTCCCCCTTCCCCTTGTGTCCGTCGCTCGTTTACCACCCACATTTTATGGACCCGCCCGCGCCATCGCGTAAGGGCGCATCCCGCGGTGTCCCGTTGCATCCATTGCACGGGTATGTTCGACTTCGAGCGTGCGACGGGGCTCGATATATTGGTTCGCGTGTACATATACATAACGCCGGGAAGATACGCACTCGTCGGGAAGGTAAGCGCGATCCGCGCTTAAAGCGTCTCCGGAGAGACTCTCGGAGATTTTTACGGGAGTCGATTTTATGCGCGTGCTCGCCTATACGACCACCGGCGAAATTGTCACTCGCCTGCAGTCGCAGTAAACGGCGCGCGCGGTAGCGTTATTTCGCGTCAACAATTTCGGCGATACGACAAATGAGGTGGCTCGTTTCCGCGTGCGAATTAAGCCCATCTATGTGGCAGATCAAATTGCGAGTTTCATCGCTTTTGAAGGTAACGGGAGATTCGGCCTAATTTTAACCGAGATCGCGATTATTATTTTTTTTTAATTCAGAGTATATCTCAAACGATAAAAAATAATTATTAATTTCCCGGTTCATCAACGACATATGCGCTTGTCCTAAAAATTAATCCAGTCCCCCAATGTACCTACCCAAATCCCTCGAAAGTATATAGAGACGAGATTACGTTCATTTTATAGACTTTCATGTTTGAGGGTAATTGCGGTACACATCAGGAGGATGTCTTTCATATTATCGCGTGCATAATAACGCACCCGAGATTACATCGTCGGAGACAGTATATTTAGTGCACACGTACGGCGCGCTTCACGGTTTTAAAGAGCGACTTAGCAGGCTGGCAAGACGACGGGAGCGCATTACTTTGGCGCGTTGTACGGTGATGCACACGCGCGCGCGTGCACGTCTCTTGCGAAAAGACACTCGGGACCGCACAGCCGCTTTTGCGGATACACCGCGCGGCGCATCTTTATACCTCCAGAGAGAAGCGAAAGTCGCTTCTCGACTACTGACTTTACCTTCTCAGAAGCCTCGCATCACGCATTTCTATCTAGTTGAGCTAAGAGGACGACGCGACGTTGCAACTGAAAGAAAAGACGGCGCGACGACGATGCCGACGGTTTGGACATCGTATGGGATTGGTTGCCCTCACAGGGCGAGAATTTAGAGACCGGTAAATTCGGCTTAACTACGATATAAATAATAATCCCCTCTTCCGCTCGTTTCGTATCGTTTTCTCTTGCTCTTTCTCTCTCTCTCTCTCTCCCCCCCTCGCATTCCACGTCTCCCCAGGATAAAACGGAACAGCCGACGGGTTACTGCCACACGAGACATTTCTGGACGTCCGGTGACGGCAGAGCGAAAAATGCCACGTAGCCGAAAATAGAACAGGCCGGTAAATAAAACAAAAAAAAAAGAGCATGATGGCAAACGATGGCGCGTCAACTCGGTCACGACACTGCGTACGTCGCCGCGTTCGATTCGCGCGTGTCCCTTCACGCGAGAGGAGCGAGATGCGAGCATTTAGGTCAATTCGACCGTAGACGCGATCGCGAAGGGATCGCACAGCACGTACGAGAGATTGTGATTGGATCGAAACGTGCAACTGACACGCTACCCGCGTGATGTCCGGCATCAGCTTCCTTTTTCAAAATTCGAACTATCGTTTGCTTCACAGAATCAGTTTATCAATACTTCATCCTTCCATCGTCAAGAGAAGAGAATCTAACAATAAGCCGTTTTTTTTTATCTTTATAATAGCATTACAAAAGAGATAGTTTATTTTTATAGACGATAATTTAATAAATGTTCTATCTCAAAATTGTGATTGACACAATTGCGAGCGAAATATTGACAGACAGTAGTGCCGTCGAATTTGCAAAATTACTCAAAGTTTCTTATACTTCACAGCTAAAAATTTTTCCCTAATTGTAAGTATAATATCACGGATAATGATAAATTTTTTACGGAAAAAATCGGACAGCATGTATGTATATATTTTTTATATATCTATTATATCGATCATTTTTTAAACAAATTTCTTAACAGAAGTATAGAAACAAGCGCTGAATTTTGACGCGACAAACTAATTATGAGAGTACGATAATTATAATTCCGTTGATGAAGTTTTATATATCCCTCAGTAAAATTACTTGATACAATCTTAATTAATGGGCAGTACCTTCTAATTAAACTTCTCTTTCCCTAGCATTTAGAGGCTTACGAGGCTACACCGTTTTGCGTCGTCCTCATAAACAGAGATGACGCTAATTGTACGACAGCAGGGAAATATAGCAGGGAAAGGCATTATCGCGTCTTATCACAGGCGATATCGCCTTCCATTACGGATAGGCGATTATGCGCCTCGATTTACCGGGCGATAGTGACTAACTCGTCATCAATTCGCACAAGTGGAAAATCCATCGTCGGAGTCTTCGAAGAGATACCCCCCTGTGTGGAACGGGGGGGAGGGAGGGAGGGAGGGAGAGGAAACAGAAAGAGCGCTCACGCTAGCGGAGAACGATCGGGGTGGTTTGATATTAAATCCTGGTGACTGGCGTGTCCTGGATGAGACGAGGAGAGTCCTCGCAACACCAGATGGAACTGACGCGCTGAGTGACGTCAAATTAAAACACGCAGCACTGACGCGACGATTCGACGACACCCCATATAACCTCTCGCATTGCGCTCGCTCTTCCCTTTCCCCTTCCCTGCCATCACCCCCCGCCCCTTACCGCTCTCGTCGACCCTTTGGCACAACCGGTTTCCTACCTCCGCCTCCCGCGGATTCTCCCGTCCACTGTAGCGCGACCGCGTCAAGCACGTGATCGCGATAGCGGATCCCGCAGGCCGCGACTGTTCCGCACAATACGATGGACGTATAGCTTTTTTTTTTTTTTTTTTTTTTAAACACGGCCGAAAGCCGCATGGCACATTTTACGAGATATCGGTAGAGATTCGACGACGACGCCGTTACACCGCACCGGTGACATTTATGTAGCACGTGACACGCGACGTGCGTGAGTAGGTGATATAGGTGAAGATAAATCGTTCTGTCGATGGCTGCGACTTAATAAAGATGACGGGATGATGGCGACATGCCACCAACACAATCCCTCCGCTATTTACCGATATGCCGTTGAAATTATTTTTCATGCGCAAAGCAGTCGATAAATAATTTAAGTTTTTTGTTTATTCTTTTCTTATTACCGCACTTTATATAACATATAAGGCAGGCTGATATTTTCATTAAAGAATAAAGCTTAGTATAAATATCATTGGTAGTGACGTAACTAATAGTTCCGCGGAGGCTCGCGGGGAATCTCGAGGTATCGCAAAGAAAAAAAAGATAAAGAGAAGTTAGAAGAAAGAGTGGAGGATAAAAAGAAGGAAAAAAGGAAACAGTGCAAAGAAAGATATAAAGACGCAAAAGTAGATAGAGAAACGAAAAGAAAAAAAGGAAAGCTTATCGAAAGAATTCCTCCCCCGTTTGTAAATATAACATTGACAATTTTATAAATAATTTCATATTCTTTCTTCATGTGAATACTATTGCAATTAAGCTTCGGTACAGAATTCATAGAAAAATTTTGCAAAATGTTAATACATAAAAAGTCCAAAGGGAAGGAATTTAAATTAATACGACATATAATGACATATATAATTAAAAATAAAAAAATTATCCCGTTTCTAACTTCGAAGAAATAAAGTTAGAAACGGGGTTATTTGCTTGCCTCTGTAGTTTTGATGCACAGCGCATGTTAGAGAAATATTTGTGTGAAAAAAATTGTATCGGTTATCGATTCCAATTGAAGCAAACTCCATTCAATGGGCCAGTTTTCCGAGCGGTAAAACGAATTTTTATTCATATTAATTATCAACTCTCAAATATTTCATATAAATGTTCTCACGGCGCGCATATCAATCTGTCGATTAACACAAATGATTTCTATCGGAATCCATGCGGCGCGAGCATCACCGACATCCGTTGAAAGCACAGCATCGGTCATCGCGCACAAACGTCACCGGCGCAACGACCCAAATAGATAATTCGTACTCGATCTATGCCTATTGTCTACGAGACATAACAATCCAGCGTGAGCATCGAGCGTACTTCGCCCAAGTACGCTATACCGAGCGCCGCTATAATAAAATCGATAAGCGATTCGCGATTGCATCGTTTAATTAAGACTGATCGCGGCACAGCGGCGTCCGTAAACGAAATAATAAATGCATTAATGTAAACGTTCGCTCAATTTTAACGTGCGATTTATTCCGAGAGATAAAAGGTCTCATTCCCTTAGAACGTGGGATTCATTTACCTGTAATTATACAAGATGATATCGCGCCCATAACTTTTTGATCATCGACCTTTTAATAAAGTTGTCATCAATCTTTTTCTTAGCAAACAAAATTTTAGATATTAGGATATTATGTGATTTTTTTAACTTAACGTTGAATGTGTCATATAAAACGTCAAATTATTCATTAATCGATAATATTCCTTAATAAAAAACTTCCATCAAACTAATATGATATGGAATAATAAATAAAAAAGAAGCAACTATTTATATATAATCGCAGTATTAAAATATTAAATCTCAACATTCATTAAAATATTAAAATATTAAAAATAAAAATAGTCAAAAAATTAAAAATCAAACGATAAAATAAAGGGCTACGAGCCAGGCTAGATATTAGTGTTCAGTTGTAATTACATACATCAAGAAAAATTACAAACGAAACATAAAATATTAAACTATTTTCATTGTTAATAGCTCTACATTCGATAAATATTTATACTAAAGTAAGAGAAAAGAAAGGAAAAAGGAAGTCCTTATACATCTTTTATAAGAATCTTACACTTCCCTCGTATGCACTTCCCTGAGAAAAATCTTGGTCTTTATAGTGCAGCGACAGTTCCGAGACACTCTGCATGTGTAAAATATACGTATATATGCACGCCTTCATAGATCGTATCTCGCAGCAATTAATTACGCACAATCAGATCGTAGCAATTAATAGCGCAGCGTCTACGCTACTTAATTCACTTTGCTCCATTAATATTTCCATTTGCGTTGTATTCAACAGTATTTCCTTGATGAAAGGAAGCCGATTCGGAAGATAATTTAAAAAATGAAAAATATGGGAATACAAGAATTTTGTTTGTTTTTAAAAAATAAGCCATTGTTTATTTTTTAATTCTTGCCATTATTTGCTACCTTGTCAACTACTATAGGTTACATGCTTACATTCTTTCAATCGTTGTTAAATTTACTGCATTTACAAATATTTAAAAGCAGTTAAAAATTAAAGTGTTGATTATTTGAAAAATTCCCGTCGACATAATCACTTTCGATAGTGTTTCTCCGCGCTTGCGGAGAGGAAATGAGGAAAAGAGGATGAGAGGATTTGAGGAAAAAAAAAAGAGAATGACTCCGGCAGAGCGTCAAATTGGCTTGCGATAAATAGACGCGCGTGCAATTAGACTAACCGCCGTCTGTCATTTCAATCGAAAGCGCACCCTTCGGCGACGCGCCGTCATTCACCGACCCGAAGTCACAGATAGATCGGGACACGTGCGGCTTCATTATTATTTCCCTGTGCGCAGGAGAGGCCAGGATCAAACGGGGCGAGAATGCAGCGAAGGAGGAACGACTACAGCACACACAATGGCCCCCAGCGCCTGATTGTCCCCGACGCGGCCGACGGGAATGACTCACAAAGTCCCCGATCGCGCTCCTGATCCGATTATTTATCGTTGTCAAAAAGCCCGCGCGCGAGTCCCGTACCCGCAGAGACCCTCCCCTCTCTCTCTCTCCTGCTGCTCCGGAAACCCGGAGCCGTTCCTCGTCGTGTGCGGAAACGTTAATCTCATTACGACTCGTCGACCTCGTCGCTCTATTGGGACTCTGCAGTTTGTGTTTTGACACTTTAAGAATGGTATGGCGTTATAATAAGCACCCCAACGATATAAACCCTCTCCCCCCTTTTCGAAAGCTCGGAGTGTAGCTCTGTATGGAGCACGTTCGCGATATAAGAGGGGTAGATTTTGCGTCAGACTGTGACATTCATTTGCGCATTGCGATAGCACCTCTCCAAATATCGTGTGTTTCCAGCGATACAACGATGTATGCGCGATCTCTCTGAAAACGGAGATTTTAATTTTTCATATAATTTTATTCGATAAAATGTGCGGTTGATACACGTCCATCTGTAATATCAAAAACTCGTAATATCAAAACTTGAAAAAAAAAAACATGTCCTTCCTTAATTGTTACAAAGCGTTGGCGACAGCGCGTTTACGCGTTCGCGATCGTTCGGTATGTCGATGTCGCACACAAAACACACACACACACACACACACACAGAGTAAACGTATCTACAAAGGATCTCTTCCTTCCGCCTCAGCAATTTCTATACGGGAAACACGAAGCAGCACATTTAGGATCGAGAGAGTTTGCAAGCTCGACAAAGAAGGATATCGATTCCCATTTCGGAGAGCCGTAATAAGCGGTTTATCGTAATAGATCATTAACGCGGCCACCGCGCATCCCCATTTATCCAGTTCCGTAATGCAACGGCGGTTAAATATCGCTCGATCGAGCGTCTCTCTCTCTCTCTCTCTCTCTCTCTCTCTCTCTCTCTCGAGGCGCGCATATTATAAACACATTACGACAAACTGTAAACTCAATACTCGTCCAATATTATCGAAATATCAGGTCGGGTAAGCGTAAATGCTCTCCGAGAAATCTACTTTGCACCGTCGCATTGGACGGCGACGCGACGGAACTTGCCGCGCGAGAGACCGGAGAATTCCGCAAACACGATAATACGAGAAATTCCGCGATATGAAATGTCAGATCGGCGAGTAATCGCTTAAAACGTCGGCCGTGTTTGCGGCTAAACGAGAGCTTAATTAGTTCGCGCCGGCAGCTGCCGCGGAGCGGCGGAGCGCGCGGCGGCGGCGATTCGCCGGGTTAAAAAACACCGCGATACCGGATCCGCGGCTATTACACGTCGCCTCACTTCAAAACGAAATTTTAATTACGATTCGTGCGAGTGTTGTCAGAGTAATTAGCGGCGGCCGTTCAGTCGCGCGCACGAGCGATCGCGTGGGAACGGAGGATGTCGCGCAGCGCGCGGCGTGCTTGCGTTTAACCAGCACGCATTTACACGCGAGAATGCGCGCCGGAACACTTTTATTTTATTTGACGAAGCCGAGCGTGACAGGGGATGTTTGTTCAGGGATAATTCATTATTCGAAATTAAGGTAGATTAACAGGAAAAATCTTTCGCGTAAAAATTCACAGTGTTTCTTGCTGTAATTAATCCTAATTTATCAATCACAATGGGAAAGAATTAATTAATTCGTAATTAAGGACGGAAGAGTCTTCGCCAGAATGCAGGTACTCTTTTATATTTAAAATAATATTCGTGAACGTCGGGGAATAGGAAGTACTGCGGAATTGAATTTATTTCATCTCGAAGTTCGTGCAAAGATCTCCCGTCTCGCGACAGCTGATAACTTTACGACATCGTTATTATACCGTCGTCCGAATATAATCCGCCTCGTTACTCACGACACTTGCAAAAAAATGGTTCATCTCAGGCACACGACGTCGATCGATACCACAGAAATTTTCAGACTATCACGCTTGAAAAGAATTCTCAAATTACAAGAGATAAAGGGTTATTTCATTCGCGTAAATGTCATAAAACTTTTAGTCAAACGCCTTATTAAGCATTAAAAGAGCATAAAAGTCGATCTTCATCCTGCAGACGTTTGCTAATTGAGTTATCAAATATTATAAAGATTCCGAAGACGAAATCGGAAATGAGAAGTGAATAATAATTCTTCCAAAATGATGATTTGTGTGTAATTATAATTTATTCTATAAGAAAATATTCTATATCTCTTCGTGCGAAAGGAAAGACCAAGAAGGCTCTACAGCTATTAACTTCCCTCCCTCACCTTACAATCCCCAGACAAGCAATCCCCGACATTAGATGTTTAGCATCAAGCTATTGAAGCTATTGATATCAGCGATAAAGGTAAGATTACTATCGCTCGCGCGCTATTCGCTTTGGAAGGTCATCCGGCTGCGAGGCCGGTCGATAGTGGTAACATCAAAAGCAACTCCAAGTAAACGGCGGGTAGGTAAATCTCTTCGAGGCTCGAAGGAGCTTCGGAGGTGGAATCAATGGACTTAGACGAGTTCGTTGGCAAGCAAATAAATTTCTGGTAACTTGCCAAGCGAAGCGAGATGCGTCGGCTTTAGGGCGGAGCGTGCGAGCTCGGGCCTCAAGCTCGCAGCACCCCGATGCGAAATCTGGACG
>NW_012026854.1:1738556-1816374 GCF_000956235.1 Wasmannia auropunctata
GAGGGAGGAGGAGGAGGAGGAGGGAGAGAATCAGGAATGGCATCCGATTATTCGAGTATGCAAAATAACCGGAATCCGAGTTATTGTTATTGGTGGGCATGTGGCGGCGCGCGTTCCTTTCCTCCTCGGCTCGCTTCGAACACGCGACTCGCGCGGCCCGCGCGCGTCGCATTGTCTCGCATTAAAGGGCTCTACGAGTTTTAAGTCGTGCTCGGTACATCGAAAGGAAAGCACCCGTATCTCGTCCGCACCTGCACCGGACAGCTGATTAAGTCTTTCGATTCGCTGAAAGGGTTATCGGGTTCGGCAAACGGTCCATCGTCACGATATACCTCGCTTCTTGTGATGGAAACACAAGATGCACGAGAGATCTGATTACATGCAAAGCCGTATCTCTTGCAAGTTGGAATTAAATCAAAATGATTAATATGTAACGCTGTTACCGCAGACGAATTTTAATTCTCGATGTAATTGTTCGTAATGTCATTATGTCATGTCATCTTGATTTCTTTTCATAAATAACAGATATTAAATTCAGTAAATTTTATAAGTTAAAATACGATTAGAATTAATTGTCGTTGATAAAACCGATTTTAAAAAGAATATATTATATAATTATAAAAATGAAAAATACCGTAAATTTATTTTGTATTTCGTTACTGTTACTAATTCTTATCGCGGCTATTCTTCAGGCACAAAAAGTAACTTTCTACAATTTCGTCCGTTAATAATACTAATATTATTTGGTCGATATATCCAGATAGGTTGAAAATAATTTCATGACTGCGTCCCAAGACACCGCTTGGTACTAGAAATGCAAATGATACAATCGCGCGCGGCTCAAGCCGATAGTATCGAGCAAGGCGGTGGCAAGTAGGAATCAGTGCAGCTAACAGTGCAGTATTTTTGCCACGTTACCATCTTTTCCCGTATCTTTATCGCATACTCGTTTCACGTTCCGTATTTTTGCACGGAAGATACTTCTAATCTATCGGATTAAATATTTTTCGTGTCGAAAACGAGTAAAGCACTTACGTGCGCTGTATATAAATGACGAAATTTATGTACACGAACACGCGCGCGTTCCAAAATTTAAAGAGTTCAATGAAAAAAATCGTAGATTCAGACTCTTTTCATTTAAGTCACGGCTAGTGCAGGAAATTACTGACTAATTTATAGGCGGTTTTGCAGTGCATTTAAAATGGTGCAAAATCTCCTACGATCTCATATTACTGTGAATTAGAACTTCATCATCCATCATTATAAAGCAAAGTTCGGCATCGGCGGATTATGAAATTAAAAACTGGAGAAACTGACGAGAGCAGTAGCTTTTGCCTTTGTTCTCCCTGAACATTTGGAAAGCAATATCGCGATATTTGATCCAGAAAAACGGAATTATTCCCATATAATGTACATTCATATTCGCGCTGCGAACCTAAAGATACGCGGCATCGTGAAAAAAAAAAAGGTAAAAGTCATCTATTGAATCGGAACAAACAGCAAGCAAGTGCTTGTTCCAAAAACGACGCACGCTCCCTCGTGGTCGTCCGAAACAACAAAAACACGTCAAGGGGACTCTAACATATGCTGCCAGCGCTACGTTCGAATCCGTCGCGCGTGCATTTTTCGCGAGTGTAACGATTTCGGTGGAAAAGGAAAAAAAAACGGAAAGTCGCACACACGCGCGCGTGTGTGTGTATGCGCGGTTCGCGAAAACGCTAATACTTCAAGTTTATCGACCCGCGCTTTCCCCGACGACGACGACGACTTACTTCGCATTCGCCAAGAAATCACCTTATTTTCGCCCGGTATATTTTCATACGTAAAATTTCTTTTTATTTCTTTGCGCGCCAGATCGCGGCACGAATCGCAACGCGAGCAAACGGAGAAGAGGGGGAGGGGGGGGATCGCAGAGAAAAACTTTGGAGTATACGAGCTGGGCGGGGGCGGTGGGGTCACAAGAGAGAGGGGGGCAATCGAGAGAACACCGGAGAGCGCAGAAATGCGCAGGGGAACGATAAAAAGTGCGGGGTACGACGGGGAGATGGGAGGCTAAAGGCGAGGCCGGGCCGCCGCGCAAAAAGCTCAGAAAACGATTCGTCTCTCGACGAGATGGGATCGCGACGTGACTTCGAATCGTAGGCGCGAGCGGAACTTCCCGAGGCCGCCCGGGTGCGGCGGCGGGATTGCGTAAATTCGGGTGAAGTTCGGTCGACTCCCAGCCGCTTTTCCAGGGGGAAGGGGGAGGGGGGAGGTAGCACGAAAATCCGCGTGGCCTCGCTCACCGCCAATCGACGTCGGGGCCTGACGGGTGGTACCCGACGAAGTCACGCGGATAACTGAAATACGCCGACTGCATAGCGAATGAAACTCGGACGGGTCGGGAAGCCCGTGGAAGTTCGCCGCGGTGCGCCGCGCGCGCGCGCGCTATGGAATGAGAAAACTTTCTAAGCTGGTTTAGACTCAAAAGACATTTGTTCGGACCGTAATCTTGCGGTAATGCGAATCGCCGCGCCGGTGCGGCTCGCTATTTGAGCTCGCGCTCTCGCGGGATCCTCTTTTTTCCCCCGCCGAAATCAATGCGACTTTGGCGAGGGTATTTAAGCTTAACGAGACGGGACAAGAGGGACCTGGCAGGTTACTTGGCAAAATTTCGCGATAAATAAATCGGACGCCACCTGACGATAAATGCAGTTCGCTGTTGCGTTGGCTTTAAATTGTCGACACGAGATCGTGTCACAGCTGACGGCCAATCAAAGTTGCAAAAAAAAAAAAATTATTGAGCGCAGTTACAAAGAGTTGAAATATACGCTATTGTAAAAAAAGATGGACTTCGGAAAATGACGAAACTCTAAAATCGCATACGCATACGAATTTAACTTTTTTTTTTAACGAAGTTTCAATACCGTTATAACTTGCCAAATATTTCATGGATTACTTGACGTTCATACGGTGATTGATTGTTATCGTCGTGCCGTAAAATATTCCATTTTCTGCGCCGCATAAAAGTAGTCAACGTAAATTTCGTTCCCCGCGTCTGCACGAGAATAAGAAAAGTAATTAATGTAGGTAAGAGAGAGTAGTTATCAACGTTAATAGGCTATGCAGGTGAAATTATGGCCATCTGTACGCATTGGGAAGGGAAGGGTACAGGCGAAGATGGAAGAGAAGAAGGTAAAACACCGACAAGGGTAAGGAGAAGGGTTTAGTCTCTTGGAGGCACAAAGCCTTTCCGCAAACAATCTAAGTTGCGTACGCAACGAATTATTTCACTTTCGCGTGTTGAGTGATTATTATCGTCTGCTGCAAAATATTCATTTACCACGCTACAGTAAAAGCTAGCAGCATAAATTTCACCTCTCACATTCAAATTCGACGAATGAAGGAAATTAAAGAAAGTGATCATTAAATTTAATAGGCAATACGGTGAAATTATAATTTAACCGTGTAAGGAGGAAAAAAACATGCATGGGGGATGAAAGAGAAAAGGAATCTGATGAGAATAGAGAGTTTAGTCTTGCAGGTACGAGACCTTTTCCTCGAGCAAGTTAATTCGTCAGGTATCTTACGAATTATTTTCTATTCGATTACGAGTTAGCATTTGTTGCGAAACATTTCAAGCCACAAGTTCTATCCCTTGCACAATCATTCGAGCGCACGGAGGAAGAAAGTATTTTAATAACGCAAGATAAGAAAGGTAATCATCAACGTTAATAGGTGATGCAGGTGAAATTACGGTCATCCGCATTGAGAAAGGTAGGCATGCGTGAGGATAGAAGAGACGGGAAAGGAGAGCCGACCGATTGGGGATAGGAGGGGGGGGAGGGGAGTTTAGCCTTGAAGGCACAAAGCCTTCCCCCGTTGTCCTAACGAGCCCGCCAGCCGGTATCGTATTTCACGGGCTGGTGCATGCATAGTAAAGCTTATTAATTCCATTTAACGGGCTTAAGTCCGGCTCCCCCTTCCTCCCCACCACCCACTTTTGCACGGCGAAGTAGATCGGGAATACGAGTAGGTATACGAACGAAGGAGGGCCGAATCGGCCGATGTTGCGATCGACCTACCCACGAGGCGAGCGTGAGAAACGACTCGAGGGGAATACTTCTCGAGCGGGGAGGGGGGGGGGGGAGAGCAGCGAACGACGAAAGAGAAGACGAAGAAGAGGTGGAGGACGCGGGGACAAGAGAGAGACGGAGGGAGGCGGACGATGGGGACGATGGCAATGCGTATACGCGCGCAAAACCTGATATCATCGTCGTCATCGTCGTCGTCTACTTCGCCCACCTCGGCACGGCACGGCGTCCCCATTTACGGTACGCGAAGAAATGCGCGCGTCCACGGTGGTAACTTGGACCCCGATATAGAGCTTTCTGTGGATGTCTCGTTTTTTTTCCCTCACCGCCCTCACCCGTCGGCTCCTCCCGTCCCTTCCACGATTGCGAATACGCAGTTATATTGAAATAGTATCTGACATTAGCACCTTATCTTTCTTTCCCAGCCGACTGGTGAAATATAGACGGTGCGTCCGGGCGTCGCGAGAGGCGAGAAGACGGAGAAAAGGAGACGCAAGATCTGGCGAGAAGAGAAGACGGTGGCAGACGATGGTGCGAGAGAGAGAGAAAGAGAGAGAGAGAGAGAGAGAGAGAGAGAACGGGAAGACCAGAGGGAGGAGAGACGGTTTGCATTAAGGCGAGATCGTAAGCGAGATTCCTTAGGCCTCGTGATTTATTTGAAACGAAGTCGAGCGCCGTGTGCAACGACCAGGGGGACTGAAGCTTCGGCGCATCGTGTTCCTGAATCTGAACGTGAGAAGGAATCGCGGTGGCGACGGCGACGACGACGGTGATGACGAAGACAATCCATCCTTGGGAGGAGAAGAGAGCCAGCAACATGAAAAAATTATCGTGACATCTGACAATACGATAGTAACCATTATTTTCGTAAAATACACGATGTGCATATATCACTGTTAGTTTTCTGAAGAAATCAATATCGAGCAAAATGAATCAGCGAATAAATGATAAAATTTTTTATTAATGATATGATTAAATAATTTAATTAATTTAAATTTTAATAATATTAATTTTACTCACTCACATTAATACTAATTTTAATATTAATTTTAAAAATATGACATAAATATTATATGTTCATTAATTATCATATCATTTATTAATTCTATTAGCTTACATTTTGTTTAAAAGATGCTGTTATATTCTATTTAAATAGATATATTAAATTAATAATAAAATCTATTAAAATAAATATATTAAATTTATACGTAACGTAGATTCGCAGATATAATAGATTGTTCGGTGTTTATACGTAAAAAGACTTCAAGTAATAAAATTATGCAATTTCGACCAAATTTCGAGTCAAGATGCCGCAAAAAACGGCAACGGGTTCGTTGGCTAAAACTTTTTTACGATACGACTTTTGCAGTTTACGCTAATTATCTTTCCTAACTGGTTTTCAACGGGCACAACCGCCAGCCAGCGCCAGCGAACAACTTTTCAAACTTTTTCCCTTTCCTCGGGGCGAAAGGGTTAAGAAATATAACGGAATGCCACATCAGCCGTAATAGGGGCCACGGTACACGATACCGTACTCAAAGTTTGCGCCACTACGCGTCACGGGATCCGCTCTTTCTCACGCGCAGTCTCCCGTTCGTATTCCCGTGCAGATCAGAGAGGAGTCGCGCGCGGTATCGAAAGCGAGTTGCGATGAGGGGACGGAGAGAAGGAAACCGGAGCGAGGAGAACGCCCGCATCGAGAACGGCCGGCGAGTTCCACGCGCCGGATTACAAAGGAGTCCCTGGACCAATTAAAGAGCCGCTTAGGGGATAACACGGAGCGAACGCGACTCGCTCGGGCCACGTGTATCGGGAGTCGGGAGAAGAGATGAGTTTGCAGGTGGAATTCGGCGCGCCCAAGATATCCGTGGCGGGATGTTACCGCCGATGGCACGACGGTGGACGGGCCGTGGATTCCACCGCAGATTGGCTGCGGCTATCTGGAAGGCAATTAAAACGTCGAAAGAAACAATATTGCGCCTTAGACGTTCCCGCACGGGGGCATTCCAGCGAGGCGAGCTCGAGAGGAGCACTCGGGACGAGACACTGCGGTAGAATCGATCGCCGTCTTTAGACAGCGTTGCGTGAAAGTATGTCTTCGTTGCAATCAATTTACGTTCCGAAACACAGAAATTGGCCGCATACTTCTCTGCTTCCCGCGTATAAATAATACGTGCAAAAATTAATACAAGGATTCATTGAGATTGTAGAGAGAAAGAGAGTGCCGCATGAAATATTCACCTAACTTGAAATTACATCAGGAATCTGTGATTAAAAAATTCCTCCGTAACCTTGGTGTGTGGTGTCCCGTATACAATTCCTATATCACCATTTCTCGCCACGTCTCAAATTCATACCACCCTTCTCCGTTCAGTCAGTCGGTTTATTTCTCGCTCTCTATCGTTCCTCCTTTATCGTATTACAGTCTCCCCGTGTCGTCTTCTATATCTTCAGCTTTCCGCGCTCGCACTTCGCCGCACGTTTTCTTGCGCGTTTCCTCGTGCACGTCGCTGACGTCGTAGAGACGTTTCCGCCAGGTCACCGAATCCCCCGATGGCTGCGCATACCGTCATGTCTTGATATTCTTGGATGTACATATACAAACGTACACGTCCAAGCCACAGACCGCGGTACGTGTTAAACGATATTTCGCGACTGTCTCGAGCTTTACTATCAACGTGTGTGTCCAAATTCCGTCTGGCATGGCGTTGATATTTCGGAGTAAGATTGGAGGAGAAGCGGGGAAGGATTAGACGTAACTTTTTATATCAGGTATATATATTCACGAAAAAAATATTACTCGTTTACTACGTGTAAATATATCGAGAGAAGGAGATACAAAATATTTTCCATCCAAAAATTAGATTTCCCCGAAATCAAATAACATTTCAAATTCAATATTTGCTTATCTATATCTTGATATTCTATATATAAAAATTACAAGTAATTATTAATATAATTAATATGCATCATAAATTGAGATAGAACTTTTCATTAAACATATAAATCTGTCAGAATAAAAATTTTGTGACGTACTTAAACATTAATCACTGCAGTTACTATCAACAACTATATTTTAATAGGAAAATCACACATTTTTCAATTACTATAAAACGTTGTTATAGAGAAAAATTTTGTATCATGAAATAGTGCTGAGAGAATAGCTCTCAATATCATAAAACCCTTCATCGATACCTACGTATATCAATACGTGTCTCTTCGAGAGTTCTCGAGGAGAACTCTCAGATCTGTCCAGTAACGGATACATCTTGATTACATCGTCAATTTGACGAGAGACGAAAGAGAGAGAAAGAGGGGGAGAGAGAGAGAGAGTCCCTTTAGCACGAATTGGCGCGTGCAATTGCGCCCGTAATTGGAACTGGTGCTCTGTCGTTGAATGGAAATACGAGTGGAGTGCGTTCGGCACGCTTCGTTGACCGCGTAATTCTCGCACCACACAGCAGTAGGATTTTCAAGGGATTAGTTTTTCCCATGTTACCTTGCTCGTCGAGGTCGTCCGCGACTGCGATCCCATTAAAACTCGTCGCCGGAAGAGTATCAATGCTAAACGCATTTCTGGAATGAGCGAGATGGCGCAAACCAGGAACATGGAACAGATGCAGAAAGGGAGAAAACGAAGAGAGAGAGAGGGGGGGGGAGGAAGAGAGAAGGAAAGAAAATAAGAGACACAACGAAAGGTGAGTATCACTCGCTTTGCGATATGAATGCTTAATCAAGAGAAAAATGTTCCGGTACCACCGTCCGCGCGTTATTTACTCGTAGAAACGAAGGCAAACTGCCTCGCGCTCGCGAGTCAAACGTGATTCATGAATTATTAAAACTAATTAATTTGGGTTACTCGATTTTAGTCAACTGCAACGCCCGGGAAAAAAGCCGGACTCGGGGATAGCGGATGAAAGCGGATGCATGGGTCGTTCAACCGCTACCTGCAGCGACGTTTTAATTAAAAAAGTCAGAACGACGAACGCGCGTGGACGCAGCGAATAAAGTATATCCCTCCCCCCTCCTCCTCCTCCTCCTGTAGCCGCGGTACACGCTTCTCTCATCGATGACGATGGGTAATTTCAGGTTTTCGAAGGCTGTTCAATAAACTTGCCTGGCTTACTGCGGGCCTGTAATGATAGCCGAACAATTTCCAGCCGGAACGTAACTTACCTCTATCTCGCAGCAAGACATGTTTACAAATTCGTATGTCGATAAAATACGGGACGGATTGGAATGTATCAAAGAGAGCGTGCGAGAGCACATGCTACGGCGGTAGCGCTTAGCAGTATACGGTGGCTCTGAGTATGATTTAATTAGTGTGATCCGGTCTGGTCCCCGAGGCTCTCGCACAAGAGGGCTCTCTCCTACTACACTCGCAACGTACTCCTTAGTCCTTACGTACACACGCGTACATATATACCCTTATGTCCCCCCCCCCCGCTCTCGCGCCCTCATTCGCCTCCTCCGGCGAGTAAAGCCCCGCATAACCCTCCAACTATCCTCGCGGCACGCAACCTCCTCCTTTGCATCAACGACGATCGCGAGTAAAAAGAAACGGAACGGAAAAATTATACGGTGCGCGCGCGAGTCGTGAAGTAACGTGAAGTAACACAGCGAGCGCAAACGAGATTGTATACTTTATTGTAATGCGCCCGGCATTAATTTTAATAAGTATGATCCGCGAATTTTAATTATACATTACGCGCGCGGCTCGTGCGCGAAGCCCCCGGTATATATAGGTAAGACCTCGAAGCGCAGCGCGAATCGCCCGCACCGGGCGGCGCGTGTTGAGGCTCCCTTTGTGGCCCTCGAACGTACGTGGCCCTCCGTCCGTGACTTCGTCCTGCCGCCAGTTCAAAATTAAGGTCGGGGCTTTAATTCTGGTCTTTATTCAAATGCCGGCGAGAGCAACGTGCTATTTTAAGACGGAACTTTGCATTACGCTCGGCAGTGAAGTTTTCAACCGGAGGGAAACGGGTCAGTCTGTACACGAGAGTGACGGCGGGGTAGGGTGAGGAGGGAGGGGGGGGCGAGGGGAGGTCGATTCGCAAATACATCGTTAGAAGTAGTATTTCGCAACTGAAATTTTCTCGCCCGGACAATTCTTTCCGACGTTTACAATTGCGCCCGCGCTTTACCGTCATGCCGCACCGTCGTTTGCCCGACTTCGAGGGAAAGAATTTTTGTTCGTGAAGGGTTGCAAATCGTTGTGCCACGTTATAAACTAATGCGCCCTCATGCATTTCTCGCGAGTGTTCTTTCCGCGAATAAGCTCCCGAAGTGTGCGAGCAAAATGCATTCCAACTGAAATTTTTTAATATTGCGATGAAGTATACACTCGCTCGGAACTTTCTGGCGCAAAATCCTATAACAATATTCTACTAATTAAGAAAAAAAGACACGGTAAATTTATCACTTGTTGTTCTGCTGGTTCCCAAATATTAAATTACACGATTTTAACGAATTCTCCGCAATCGCAAAAATAATTTAAAGCTTGATTTAACATTTTGTCTTCTCACAATCTGCAATTTTATAGATAAAGAAAAGAGAAATTAATTTCTGCGTAACACACCAAGAGTTGCTTATCAAGTATCGATGGGACTCCGAATAAATCACATTATTGCCGCATCTTCGCTCTACTGGATCGCGTGCCAGAAGATTAACATTGTTACTGTTGACTGGCAACGACTACATCAGTTTGCGCCGAACAAAGACCATGTCGGGACAAAGGCAGATCTGAGATTACACGGCTATGCTTGCGGCATTCCTTTTAGACATGACTAATGCACCTAACTGACGGTTTCACGACTCAGGTGTTTTCGAGAACCGCAATGAGACGCCGTTCATCCCGTGCACTTATACGCACGTGCGGTCGCTCGAAAGGATCTTCCGGTGTTTCCTTCTCACCTGTCTGACTCTTATGATAATTTCTTCTCGTTCGACATCTGTGACGGCTATTAATGGGATTTACAACAGTGCAATCGATTTAAAGTAATGTTTAACCTGACGTTCGGCCTTCAAGTGCAACATTTTATTAAGCTATTGGCTCAGATAAATTTATTATTGTACGCTTTAAAACAATTAATAAAAATTACAATTTTATATCTGTTAAAAAATGGACTTAGATATAATAGATAGCTAGAACAGATTACAGAAATCAATATTTGTGCGAGTGATACGTATTGTAAAAATGATTTATGGTTTTTTTTATCTATGATAAAGTAGTTTTTAGTTTATTATTTTAGCTTCAATTTTTGTCTATGCGTTTTATTGAAAAAAATGGCTAAGCGAATTTACGTTTTTTTTTTATGAAAAAGCTAGTTTGATTATGGAAATTGCAACATAGAACGGTATGCGTAATAAAATTGAATGACATAACATTTGACGCTATGAATATTTCTGAGGAAGACAAAATTGTCTTCCAGAAAGATACCGTTTTCCAGAGATGGAACATGCGCCATTAGGCACAATTTGAAGAAGAATAGAATTGCTTCTCATGGTCCATATAAGTCGAATAAAAATCTTATATTCAATCAAATTTATGTGTTCCATTTAACTCCACAAAAGTTCATACGCATTTTAATGATTTATAAATAAAATTTTTAATAAACATCAAAAATGAAATTCTCATCACATTTTTATCAAACATAAAGTCACGTTAAAATTTACGAATCTCTAACAAATTGCAGATAAAATATTCTATGCGCAAAACTATTTACTATTTACTATTCATGAAGTGAATAGTCGACAGAAAAACGAAAGTTAAATTTTCGGTTCATTTTATTCTCTGTAAATCCGTTTATATGTACTATTCATTGTCTTTACTAAATTTAATATAAAAATTTGAAAAAGTTTAAAACGTTAACAGCGATTGTTTTTTATTAATAATTTTTTTAATACTTTTGATTTACGTATTCATGGATTTATGATAGTGCAAAATTATACATGCAGAATAATGACAATGATAAATGACTCATGTCAGCACAGATGCGGCACTACATTTACAGACAAGCGTTCGATGTTTTTTTTTTCTTTCCGTATGAAAACGCGGCAGTTTATGGTAAGAAAGGACATCATTGGTCACGAGCGTCAAACGGCTGATTGCACTTTGTCGATCTGTTCCGATTAAGTGACTCGGATATTGAAAGGACCCGACCATTTGTACCACCTTGACGCAGCCTTGGTGGGCGACACGGTCTCGTCTCGGGGTTCTCTTTTCATTCGACCTTGAACGACTCCACGCAGGAGCGACGCACTTTGGAAACGAGGTCCCCGACACGCACACGCGTCAAAGAAAAACCTCTATCGACCGCAATGCTATACGGAACGAACGAGTCAAATGTCACCTAAAACCTACGTGGGAATCACAAAGAGAAGCAGATCATTCGTTTCGTTCGTTTAACGGATTGACCGCAATAATGTCAACTATTCTTCTTCAATAGCTTGTAGAAATACTTCGTAATAAATGAAGAGTTCATGAATTTTTGTGAGTGTCGAAGAACTGAAATTTAATGTCTCTATATTCGAGAAAATATGCTCAGAGGTGACATGTTTTTAATATTCTCTAAAGTTCGTGTACCGTCAATGCGGGTGGTGCGTCAGTGTCCATGTCTGTCGTCGGTAGACAAAAGGAATGAACAACTGCCGCAAGTTTCGGGAAGTAATTCCCGGCTATGATGTAGTCATAATGCGAGTGGTGGTCTTTGATGAGGCAGCCGGCTGCATACCTGTAGCATCTGTCCAGTATACCTAAGAAGCAAGCAAGCAAGCTGTTACCCTGCACCTGCGTTACCGTACGACCCCTAGGCGCTTGATAGAGAATGCAGCTTTTTTTTTTCTTGTCCAAAGTCACGCCTGAAAGGTCGCACGCGTGATCGTAAATCAACGCCTGCGCATCCCTCGTCTCCGTTGATAAGCAAGGCTTAACCGCGAATAACCTTTCGTAATTCACTGCCCGTGCTTACGTCACGGACAAATTGAATTGGAGAGCCTAATCTCGAGGAGCATAATGGAAAGCTGGCATTAATTTCGATGAGCTATCAGAAACGTAAAGTCCCACAATGTTGCGCGGTCGTTCAAGTTACTAACATTAAACGCGTAAAGAGATATAACTTAAGTTTAACAATTTATAAATTAGTATGTCTTTAAAAAAGAAGACTTTTTTATTTTTCTATTAAAAGAGATAAATGTGAAATGATATAAAAAAAGTAATCTAAAATAATTTCAAATAAAACAAACAGATAAATTTTTAGATTATATTTTTTAAATTTATACTTAAATTAAAAATGTCAATTTCTTTTATGCCACTTTCTACGGTCACTAAAAAATTATATACATCCGTAGAAAGTAGCACATCTCATCATGTTGTAAAACAGCAATCGATGTCACAATTTACCCTAATGCTAAGACAAACGCTATCTATCAGCCACGTCATTCTGTAGACGTCGAGGCAAAGTACGGTAAAATAGTTAAGCACCTAATCGATAGAGTTATCTCAGTCGAGTGATCTGAGTGCCGAGAAATCCGAACGAGTGCTATGATAACATGAAATATCAATGCGTCAGCGATTACGAGTAAGGCACATTAGCGAGAATTGCAATGGAAGTTGATGTGTACATGCCATGTGTAGATGCCGTTTCACTATGTTATATTGAGGTCCGTGCTTATCAATGGGACAATTACTGTGCTATCTAATTGTAAGTATGAAAGTTTATTACGATATGACGTATACGTATAACGTATATAATGCATAATGGCAACAGCGATTAATATATCTATATAAAAGTAGGAATTGTTAAAGATTCGGAGGGGAGCGAAGAAAGGTAGTGATGAAAGATAGTACAGATGTACGGTAAAAACTTGACGATGAGTCATACGCGAAGTATGAATGCTAAGTGATACTAAACGAAGAACCGAGAAGTGCATTTGGATGCAAAGTGCCTGCGGCGATGGAAGTGGCTACTTAACATATGATAAGCCCGAGGATTGAGATGGACGATATATCTGAATAAACGGGATATTTTCCCCAGCCAGCTGTCGCAGAGATAATAATAGTAACACGTCTTAAATTGTCCGCGTCATATATTTGGAACAAATGCCGGGCATTGTCTGGGGCAGGATCTCCTTCGTTACGATTTCACGAGCGACCGGTATCCCCCCCGGTACGTGCATGCTTTTATATGACGTGCAACGGGGCTGCAGTCCTTTCTTACATATCAACCGTGCGTGCCTTGTATACCTTCCACGACACGCATTGCAGAGATAAATAAAGCATCGCCGTTAAAGAGCGTATCCAGTCCGCGAGTCCGGCGCGAGATCGAGACGACAGCTCCCGTTCGTATCGTTACCGGGAACAACGACCAGCAGAAATGATATCGGTTGCCTCGGCGAGACTATCCTACTCCTCCCCCCTCCCCCTCCCCTCCCCCCTCAGAGCATGAGAGACGTATCGAGGAGAAAGAAACGGCGACCGGATATCATGAAACGACGACACTTTAACGATAGCCGGCATCTTCTCGCGGCGAGTCGTTAAACCGAGAGGTGACCCGCAGTTATCGCGGCGTAACGTGACGAGAGCGCTAGTAACGAAATTAAGGGCGCGGGCGGTTTAAAGGCGGGTAGAGATGCCGGCGATGAAGTCCGGACGAAGTTAGAAGACGCCGTCCCCCGGGCTACGGTGCTGTCGGCGACACTTTCGTTGAGTCGTTTGCGCTGATACGTCGACAAATAATAAAAGAACGGGCGCCGCGAGGAGGTCGTTAACGGTAAGAGTCCGGCGAGAAATTACGCCGGTCCTTAATTAAATTTCTCTGATCCCATTGCGTTATCGTATGGCGCGGCGCGGTCTCGGCGGGCGACGAAACGGCGCTTAAACTGTCGTTATCGACATAAACGTTGGTCAGGGCCCATGGCAATCGACATCGCTTACCACCTTAGCGTGAACCCTCGATAATTACGGTGTACAGACGCGCATGGAAGGGTCTTTCATACACATACCACCTACACGCCGCTCCTATATGCCACGCCTCGCTGATTTCGGTCATCCACTGACCCGCGTGTATCTGAATTTCTCAATAGAGAATTGATAGAGATGCATTCTACCGCAGTAATAACGTCACGGTGATATTCGCGCATCTGTGTATCGACGTACTATTAACAATGCAACGTGCTGTTTGTTAGCTCAATAACAATGTTAGTATTGATGTAACACGTAAATGTACAAATATATTCGTAAAATGAAACTGTTTTTTTCACAAATTTATAGAGTAGACAGTATATCTATAATGCAATATACACTTAATATTGTACATTTTTTTATATTATATATGCTTATACATATATATATATATATATATATATATATATATATAACTGTATTTATAATGCAGTCTTGTTTTATCCCGATGATAAAATTTTGCAAAAACGAGTAGAAAAATTTAGTATCATGTTGTATCTATATTGTCTATAAATCAGAAATAAAGATAAAGTCATACAAATTCTTGTTTTAATAAATTTAAAAAATTGATAGAGTAAATAAATTCAAATTCTTGTACCTTTTTTACATTGTATTTCATATCTTTTATGTACGTTATGTAGCTTCAAAATTAATTAAAAATCTTCCGTCTTTATCACACTGATTTCAAGCATAATCTTCTTTGCGTGAGCAGAATGAAGGAAATTTCAATTTCCGTTTGTGAATGTATGTTTGCGTCTGCATAGCTTGTTTATTTGTGTCATCAAACCTCCATCACATAGTGCTCGTCGTGGAAGGCAAACAGAAACTATTTCGCTAGCGCTTGCAAAAGTTTTTGCTTTACACGCTCTACTGAAACAGTAACCGCGGACAAACAAGAAGTACTCTTTCAAAGAATAATTCCACATACAGTCGAGACAACAGCTTCTTGCGCGAAAGCATCGAAAGCGGAGCAAGATCGATACTGTGAGACACTGACAAGAGTGTTTTCTTGCACGTCGATGAAGGAGGCAAGACGAGAAAGGAGATTGAAGACGCGAAAGAGATGGCTTCGCTTCACGATAATGATAGATGGAAACCTCCCCGTCTAGGCACCATCACGTGGACCGATAAATTATGGTAGGTCGGCCTGGCGAGAGGAGGTGAAGCTTCCTCATAGGAGACTTAAGGCAGGTCAGAGCCGTCGTGCGGAAAGCTGATAGATTATATAACGGGTGAAGAAGCCGCGGAAGAAACACGGGGAACCGATCAAGCCAGTAAGTGGCAAAGTTTGCCCGATTTCGATGTCTATTAATTCTATCAGATGGATCGACATCCCAAAGAGAGCCGATTCCGGAAATAAACGATGAGTAGGTCGGCGCAAGGTTGTCCGATGTCGAAACTGCGCAGCGTCACGTGGTCGCGCAATCATTAGCAAGGAAGACAGATGGGCTAATAGCGTTCTCCTGGCACGACCCCGTTTCCAAAACTCATCGCGGACCCTCATTTGCTCGAATGGCCGGGCACGATAAGAGGACGATAAGCCGTGCGCTTTCGCGAGGCTCGTTTCTATACTATTCAATCCCTGTACGAAAATTAATATCTACCTTTCCGATGTCTCCTCGCTGTGTACGAGACCTATTTTAGATATACAATACAGGATATGTCGACGCAATTAATTTATATTAGCAATTAATTGGAGTCATTGAGGTTTATGGCGATGTTCGCATTAATATTTATGTCATTATACGCACACTGCCAGCTCTTTACGCTACTTCTACTTTAAGTAGAAATCAGCAATGTAATTTATTAGTTACCAGTATATTTAACAATATATCTTTGATTGTTAATTAATGTGCTGTTTTTGAACTACATGATTAACAAAAAAACGCTATAACCCCTGCCGATCTCAACCGCAATCTTTTCCTTGGCCCCATCGTCGGGTTACCAGCATGTCGAATGCAACAATCAGGAAGCATGAAAGTCGTCACGTCTGAACGGCTCGGTTAAACGCTCGTCGATGATGTAGCGTGGCGCGCTCACGACATGGGAACGAGATCGACAGGCAACCACAAAGGTCCCCGCGGAGCCGTGTGAAAGCGCCTAACATGAGGAGACGTTTGCTTTCGATATACACGAGCACAAGGAGCGGGCACGAAGACAACCGCAGATGACCGGAAGAAAGTATCTAGTTAGCGTTAAATCTCGGTGGTAGCAATGAGTCCGCGGCGGCAAGAGAGACCTGCAATTTTCGAAATGCTATAATACATCGAGGGCTCGCAATTACAAATTAATAAACGGTCTGCGGTGCCTCTCTCTCTCTTTCTCTCTCTCTCTCTCTCTCTCTCGTGGCCCCCTTCCGGCATGATTTATATTCCAGCGTGTACGCTAATTACCTCCGTTGACCCGGCGCGCGCCCCTCTCTTCCCCTGGTCTACCAACCGCGCGCCCCGCCGGTGCGCGATAGCTTCCAGCGATCTGGCAAACTATAACACTTGCTTGCAGCGGCAAGTGTAAAGTTCAACAGGGCAGGTAAACCGCAAAGTTTAAACAACATCGGATGCGTTCGGCGCATTCTGCGCGAGAAGCGGTTCTGTCACCATCCTTCCGCTGCGACCACCGCCGCTGTTTTGCCCCTCGTCGTCGTCGTCGTCCTCACCTCCCGGGTTTCCGCTCCACCATTCTTGACGGGTTTGTCATTTGTCATAGCGCGCCCGTGATCCTTCCCTTCGCCCGCGACGATCCCTTTGCATAACCATCGGGACCTGCCTCTCGACACATGCCATCGGAAAACTTTGCTTCCAGCAGACGCGCGCTGCGTCGCGTCGTGTCGGCGTTGCCACGCGCTATACGTGCCGCATATCAAACGTGATGTCATTTCCCGTCGCGTTCCTCCGCCGAGGTCGAAACGCGTACAAAAGGAATCGACGTAGGTTTCAGAAGGGCGGAAAGCGATCGACGGTCTCGCTCAAATTGTGGCTTTGACGCGATTTCGCGCCCTCGAGGATCGAGCGTCGAATACGGGGTTGCGCGCAATCAAATAGCTCCACGCTTTTATTTCCAGGAGATAGCACGCAATGTAATTTCATTGCAAACGTTACTATGTAAAGGGATGCTTTTATACTATGCAAAAGACTATTGTATGTAAAAGAGGCTTTAAACCTTTCGACAAATAATTGTAAAGTTTTTTTTATTTTATTACTTTAATAAATTTAAATTTAAATAAATGTTTTATTTCCAGCTTTTTGTTCACAAGTCATAAAAATAATTGTTATTTAACCTTTTTTTTATATATTTTTATAACTTTTCTATTTATTTTCACATCTCTGAAATTTTAAAATATTTAAAAAATCTAACATACCATCTTCTTTTAAAATGGTTGCGTCATTTCGCTATCATTTTATGGCGAAAAACAGCAAGCCATCGGGCTTGTGTTTCAAATTCTTTTTACGTTATGTTACGGAGATTATCGAATTTTTCACATTGACCATTCAGTTGAAATGGAAACGAGAGAATTGAAAAAGACGGTTTCGATGATCGCGGCTATTGTGGAATTATCAATGCCATACAACGTCTGTCTGGCGGTACAACGGAATCCGAATAGAAATATATAAATTTTCCCCACACTCTCGTGCGATCCGGCTGTTTCGCGCCCACCAGCAGCATTACGATCGATCTAACAAACTATTTAGCAAACATTTTTCGCATATCGGCGTGTCGCTGGAAGCTATCGCGCGCTGTATACGTGTCGGGCTATAAAACGCGATTTATTATTATACGTATAAGCGAGCCGTGGTACCGCGCATACCAAGTATCAATGTGGGGAAAGTATTAGTGCGAACAGGGACAGATGTATTAGGCCATTGTTTCCGAGACACGTATCGCACCCGTGCGAATGCGCTATTCGCGAAAGACAGGCTCGCGAATTATCGCCTTTAAAGAAGCGTTATCGAGATAACATCTCTCCTCCATATATACGGGTTATAGTAGCGTGCGTGACGCAATGGGACGGCCTGACTGTCCGAGGTGGAAATAATTGGGCGTAAAATACATACAACGATATCAATTGTAGTCGAGTGTACTGTAAGCACGAAACGCACGCGATATTACATTTACTATAAGATATACAGAAATATGATAGACACGTTTGCACCACATATGCTGTGTCGGCTATTAAAATGTATTCTTATCGTTCGACAGATTATGTCCACGTGTGTGCTTTCTCGAGCCTCATACAGTCATAAACATACTATTTTACGATTAACGTCCGTGTTATTCCAGCTACTTTTTGTGCGATAAATCGGTATCCTACGTCGACTCGACTCGGCGACGTGTACATAATTATTGCGCTGACACGCTCTTCGCACGGGAGTACGGCATATTGAAGTATTGTGTTATTAGAGTGTCCACTTTACGTCTCTATTCAGCACTAGATAGAAATAAATGTAGCGATTGTCTCGCCGTCACGAAGCTTGTTAATTGACAGCTGTTCAATGAGCGCACAAAGAGCGCATTAAAAATGCTGCAGTAATAATCGCTCTAAAGATAACCTTCTCGTATCCTTAAATAAGATGTCTCATCTCTTATACACGATGTGGGTGGATGGCTCGACGAAAAAAAAAAGTGTCGGCAGTCAATAAATGTTTTGCTCACCGACATCGCACTTGCGCGTCGACATAGAAACGTCAAGCTCGATGGCGCGTGAGTCTCTACAGCTGTGTGATATGCGCTAAAAATATGAGATGAGTTATATATTCGGGAAGCGTATGTACGCTCTCATCCGCGCGCGAACGAGACGGGCGAGACTTCGAGAGGCATAAAAAATGCAGATAACGGGTCAGGCGCGTTGGGAAGCGATTCGCTTAGCAGCAGCGAAACGAATGACCGTGCGCGGGGTTGGAAAGCGAAATCGGGATGGGGTTAAGGCGATGAGGGCGGTAAGGGCGGCCACTTCCTTGGCGCAAATTATTGTAATTTGCATCGGTTAACTCCGTAATTACTTGGGGTTACAGGTTAAAGGGCCATTACCGCCTTCTCGCGGGCACAATACCCGCGCGAAACCGGCCTCCGGGTTTCTCCCTTCTGTTGCCGTAAGCGCAATCAACACCTGCCGTGAAACGGACGAGCTCCACCTGTATATATACGTGTACAGAGCGCCCTGGGCATCACGCGCACTTTCTCTCGGCTTACAGATAGCAGATCGGACTAAGAAGAATGCCGTTTGTTTGAATGACGTGGCATTAATAGACTCGAAGTTACCGATTCGATAATAGAAAGCATAAGCCGATTAAGATATAATAAAACTTTATTCTTCTTTTTATTCAATTTTATTTTTAATAACTTGTAACAATTATTCGATTACTTCATATAAAGTATTATGCCAGATCAAACTCGACGTCATCATCTAATTTTAGATATCAAAAAGAGCAAATTCGTGAAGTAACAAAATTTTCTAAAATTCGCATGCAATAAATTGTATAAGTTAATAAAGTTCACAATAAATTATGAACTTTGGTGAAGATATTTATTATATTAATACATGCTTAGAACACCCGATACATCACACGCATAAGCGGAAAAACGGCATGAAAAGCATTCCGTTTGATTGTATCGTAATCGTTTGGTTATCGTTCTTCCCTCGTTTTCAGAGAATGACTTATCGACTCCCGTCATTAATTGGTTATTCTTATTACGTCATATTGCTTGTGCTAAGGGTGTCAATTCGTTCCAGAAAATGTGAAAGCATTCCACGAGAAATAATTGTGCCTTTGGGTATACTAGCGGGCATTCGTATGGCAAAGAATAGGGCGCGCAAAATAACCGTCCGCCCCCGACAGTTTTGTGGCCTGGGAAACTTCCCGGCGTAAATCCGGGTTAGGATTTTTCAGAATCACTATGGAGGGATCGACAGATGCTGTTGGAAAAACCTGCGAATAATACTTTGTGAGAATCGAGAATTCATTTCGATGATCTGTCGATACTTTGTATATTTAAAATTCTTGTATTGCGTGGCACCCTGACATTTAAAAGAATCATAAACATTTACTGATTTTGTTATGATTGTAAGCACCCTAGAAACTTGTAAGTTAAAATAAATTTTTAATTTTAATATATATCAGATTTTGAAATTAGATTATTATTAAAAAGTAACTGATTTAGTGGCATAATTTTAAACATGCATATTATAAATAAAAACTACAATGAAGTAAGCATCACAAGATGCGTATATTTTCTAAATAATTTTAATTTTTTTTTGTATCACGTGCGAATTTTGTAGTTTCGAATGTATCATGCGTCTTCTTTACATGCACGATAAACATCAACGGAGTCTTGTAATATAGCGACATGTCACGAGCACCAGTCGTTCTGCTCTCAGCATGCTGCATTATATGATTCTGCAGTACTGATGTTGCTTCAAAGAAATATATGGTCTCGGCTGGACGTTGAAGAGAAATTTAATGTTCCACTTCGCCATTATACCATCCACCACATCATTAAAATTTTATATTGTAAAGTAGGAAAATTCTTTTGACCACGAATTTAAGAATGATCTCACAGATTTTATATTAATTTATACACTGTTTTGTGCTGGGGGGTATAATTTGCAACGCGCGCACAATACGTTATTTGCACGTTATGCATACTCGATTATAATATTGCGCAATTAATAAATTATATTTAGAGTATATTTAGAGGAATTACTCACAAATGATACATAACAGTCCGTACATCGAAATAAATGTCTCACTATACACGAATAGAATTTCAATTTATAACACTGTTTTATATTTAAAAGATCTTTTATGATTTAATTATTTAACGATTATTTAGCGTAAAAAGCTAGAATACAGTGTACTATGAAAGTATCTTTTTATGTTGTGTTAAATAATTAAACGTTTATAAAGGATGACAAGCTTTTAAACCATAAAACAGCTGTGTTATAAATTCGCCCGAATTGCCCGAAAACTGTTAGAGATACCGCAATTGTTTATTGCGAAAACATAGTTATTAAATTTCTTTGTCGGTAAATAATTAATTCAACGTGACACGATTTATTTCATAAAGGCCTCTTTTTATATCGCACAATAGGTTATACGCGATGTTTACGGTGCGTTATTCCTCTCGCGAAATACGTAGTGCCAACTAACGTGGCACGCCTGCAAAACGGATAGACCGTTTTTTGTCGTTCGTTCGTTCGCGAGAGAGAGAGAGAGAGAGAGAGAGAGAGTAAAAAGAGCGTGGAGAGTAGCGCGCGATAGCGAGCGCTGAATATAATCGAGCCACCGGTTGCCTTTGCAGAGAAGGGAGAACCCGCGGCGCGTTCCGTACGTTACGAGAATCGATCGAAACGAGATCTTATGGGCACTGCCGCTATTATTATTACGAAGTACGCGGTACGCCGCCTCGCTACCACCATTACGAAGTAATACACCGTTTCCTAACGCTCTCGCCGACATATTCGCCTCGTTTCAGTAATAAGAGAAAAAAAAAAAGAAAAAGAAAGAAAACGAGAAAGAAAGACGCGACGATAAAACGTCGCGCGAGAGAGGACTGGCGCGACGACGAAGATTTAACGGAGAACGAGAGACTCTCGGAAGTAATCAGACACCTTGAGGCTCTTGCACGCCGGAAGTCGAGTAATAGCCTCGCTTCGTCTCTCCGGGTTCGTTGTCGCGGGGCGATAAAGGTGACGGCGGCGCGGCGGCGGTGGCGCGGGCGCAGCGGCACGATCGTCGCCGGCGACGATCTCCGCGGCAAAGCCGCACCATTTTTCCAAACGGCGCGGGTGGGCGAAAGCAAATCTGCCTCGTTCGCAAATCGGATGGGATCCGGGGTCCCGCCAGTCCCGGGTACAACCGGGCGCGGGCAGGTTGCGACGATGCCCGACGTTTCCCGAGGATCGGTTGGGATTGGCGCCCGCCGGCGTGGGAGAACAGGCGACTTTTTCGGCGACTCTTTCCCTTCCCCTCCCCCCCCCCTCCCATCGCGCCGTGACAAAGGGGAGTTAAAGACGGTTGATATATCGCGCGTCTCGCGCCCGGCTACCCGGAAACGGTAATAAGTCATGCCGGTCGTGCGGCTAACGGGACAGCATTAAAGATTCCTGACTTACGGCGGTCCTTGTACGCTGCCACCTGCCAACCCTGCCCGCGTATAATATGTTATGCCTTTCGCGATGCGGCACGGCGTTCGAAATTTCATGACTATTCAGAGTCGCACGATGTCCACCTGTGTCCGTTTGCTTCGCCCGAATCACGTAGAATATGCATCAAGATTATGTTTCGTGTTGATACCGATTCTATTAACTTGAACGCAATTGAACGTAGGATAGATACTATCGATTTCGTGTTAAATAAGTTGTTGACAGCTTCACTGCATCCTCTTATCACGTAATACGATCGAATATATCGGATTAATAGAGCGATTAATAATATTTAATCAATAAGTCCGTAATTTTTAAATTCACTTTTCATATAAAACATTTTTGTAAAATGGATTTCTACAACAAATTAGATTAGTAATTCGAAATACTAATTCAATAACAAGAATAAATTCTTTAATATAGAAAATTATACCTGCTCAATTATAGCTATAAATTATACATTATGATTCAAAATCAGCTTAGTACGCGCGGCTGAGCTACGCATTACAGACTATTACGATTTCAGATCCACGCTTGACATATGCATTGTCTAATTTTGTCAGATCCACACAGAGATGGAATACGCGAATTCTCGATGTGAACACCGCTAGTCCGAATATACGGGCCAACTGCTGGATTACCGTCAGAGTTGAATATGCGATATCCAGATTTTCGGTCGACACTACTCGATTAATTGGCCACTCCGATATTCGAAAATCCATTTGAGGATCCATTTCGAGAGGACGGCCTTTGAGTGTTATGCACGATTAAAGAGGGTAGCAAACTATTGGCAAGGCTCTCACGCCGCTCTTTAACCGACGACTAAATATATACGTTACCAAAAATCGTATTGTTCACATACGAGCTACTTAATTGTCCTTTCCCGGCGTACAATTATAAACGGACGAAATTATAAAATATACATTCGTACTTTTGACAATGGAAAAATAATTTCACTTCCAGAGTGCATGCGCACTGCTTCGCAGTACACCGAACACTCGTCGTGTGGGCCAAAAAGTCCTCGACGGGGGCCTAACTCGCACCCTAACCCGCAACGTACCTCGCTTCACCCCCGAAGAATTCCGACCGGTCTGGCATTAGCCCTCGAAGCTTTTTGCCTCCGTCGGCGTTGCTTAATCCCCAGTAACAAGAGACTGCGCCTTTGTTTCATACCGTATTTCGACGCTAGTAGCAGTGACCCACACGCCACCCTTGAAACGATCGATCGGTTGGGGCTGATAAGACCGACGAACCTGCCGACGATTTTATCGTCTTGGGGGCGCGCAATGCCACCGATACACCGGACGTGATAACGTTATGACGCGAAATCACTTGAAGTCGCATTTCTTTTCGACCCTCGAAAGAAAGACGAGTTTGCCGAGTTATAGCGTGGCTGTACGGGCACACGTTATCGCCGCTAATCAAAATGCGTCGTATAATGCGTTGATGACGCGAGATGCTGTGATATTCATAACATGACAAAAATTCGCGCCCACTTTCGCGCCATATATCAATGTCACGTGGCAGCGAGTTAATCGAATTTTCTGTTTTTGCTCGGATTATCCACAGGATCAATATCGTACAGGAGGAGAAAACATACATGTAAATAGCTTTCTAATAAAAACAGAAACAAGTTCCGGGAACTTTTAAATTTTTTAAACCAACATTAAAGTTGAAGTTAATTTTATAAAAACTGCAGAGTAAATCTATCAAATTGATTACAAAGAAGATTATATATTAAACTAAGAACAAAGTCGAAGCGCGAATATTTTCGAAAATTTGACCGTCGTCGCTTGTTACAATATTTGGCATACTAACTATATCGATTCCATCCGGAGTGTAAGTTGCAAGGTGGATATCCGAAATACCGTGCGCGCTAATCGATCGATGAGCCGCAATTGTGCTCGCGGATAGACAAGCGCGTAATCAATTTGGCGAGGCTCCGTGGGAGAAAGGCGAGAGGATGAGGGAAGACGCACGATCCATCGCGAGTACGCAAAATACCGTAGACCGCCTGCTGCCAGCCAAGTCAGCTGGTCCGTATCAGCAGGCGCCGCCGGTAAGTAATAAACGTCGATAACAGAAGCCGGACGGAATGCAGAACGGCCGCGGCTCTTGGGCCACGTAAATCGATCGCTTCGCATTTTCCATCCCGGCCAATCATCGAACGTAATCGATTATCGGGGCTCCTTTCGGGGCTCCAGCATCGCATCAATTCGCATCACGCTCGGCGTCACGATAGCGGCGCCGGCTTTGTACGGCAGCACGAAGGCGCAAGAGAGCGCCGCGAATGGCTTCGGAACCTAGTCGCTGTTCTCGCGCAGAAAGGGTTGCTCCCGCGAGCGCGGCACCCACCGCCCCGACATTAGCGTTGCAATTAAACATGTTTATTACCCGGCAACCCGGGGGGAAGGGGGGTAATACAGCCCGGCGAGTCCTTAATGCCGGCTAGATAGCGCGCGGCATGCATTGCGTGCTGAACTCGGCTGGGGGCCTAGGATGAGGGGATACCTGCGCGCCGCGGTCTAATGCGTTTACTTAACTATATACGTCGGTCCGCCCGCGCGTACGTAAAATACTCACGCGAATGCGTGTACATACGTATACGTGTACGCGCTGATCGTGTATTGTCCTGAGCACCGGCGCGGTGTGCGCTCAGAGCGCAGGGTATCCTAAAGTTGCAGAAAGAAACACGAAGTATACACCAAGTCGAACGGGCCCGTACTTTTTGTCGGTCATTTCGAGACCATTCCCTGCCCGATGGAAAACGTAACGTAATGCATCTTAAGTACATACCGGCGAAATACCAGGGCCGGTAAATAAACGCTTCATTGATGGCAACTTCCTTCCCAACCTGATTTTCTCTCTCTCTCTCTCTTTCTCTCTTACTTTCTTGTCTCATCGATCTTGTAAACCGAATTTCTGAAATAGGCCCCGCGTGTGTAATAGACTGCGAATTCTATAAACAATTCGCCTAAATTTACGGAGTGTGCGAATTGTTGGCACGCATGTGTTTTTCGGAGTAAAAAGAATGATAATGAGAAGGGCTTTCGAAGAACTGGCGAACTCCGATATGTTGACCTAGTTTAAATAACGAGGTGAATGAAATTGTTTAGTAGAGATGTACGTTTATAAAAATATAATAAAAATAAATTTTATATATAGAATTAATACAAACTATTAGCTAAAACTTTCTATAAAATGTTTTATCATATAATTGCGTTACTATATGACATATTTTATTAAATTTAGTTGAAATTTTTTTTATACTCTGTAGTACTATTATCTTTATACAGTTTTAACCATTATCTACTATATTTCAAAAAGTTTTACAACATGATTAAATTTTATTAAAGTTCGTAGTTAATGTTCAAAGTTTCAAAGTTATGCATGTAGTTTACTATCGTTTGTAATTTTGTTTAGCTGTATCGTGATTTTTTCACGTTGGGAATGGCATTCTCGCAGAAAGCGTAAAAGGTCAATCCAGCGTCATGGGGCATTTCCTCTATTCTCCCAGAAATCCCAGGCATAGGGGAGGGTGGGGTTTACTTACTGCTCAGAGACGCCGAGCCTAACGTCTATACCTATACAGTCACCCTTAATCGAGACTCGAACCCTCGTCTTCGAAAAGTTTCGGAAGCAGTAGCTCGATGCGGCTTGTACAAAGTCGAGGGAGTATACAAGGAGGAGGAAAGCGTGGGAGGGAAACGAGGTGAACAAGACGAAGCGAGAGAGGGAGAAGAAGGGAGCAAGGAGAGGGGCCTGTGAAATCCTTGAGAAAGGAAAATCCTATCCCGCGTGTATCCGCTCGTAACGAAGCGGGGCTCTCGCGACTTTGGGACAGACTCCACAGCCAACTATCCCCACCGCCCCCGTTTGGCGCAGTGGCTTAGTTTCTCTAAGACAGCGACTAATGGCCTTCTCGAATAAACCGCACCGTTATTAATGTCAGCGGGATACGTGTGCCGAGATACAAAGTGCGTAGCGCTCGATTGCTGCAAATTACACCGCGTGAGAGTGCAGTAAACTAATTAATAGCGACTGTTATCGATGGAACCAGTCGCCTGGAAAATTGAGAGAACCGCCAATGCGCGCGCCTAATGGCAGTCTACAAAAAATAATTTTCGGAGCGCGAATTTTTTAATCGTGATCGAAAGTATGTGATTTATTCACTTGCGGCGCAGAATGAACGTCGGCTAATCTTAAAGATTCGATAAACATGTCGATGCTATTATAAAAACTTTGAAGTTACATTCGAATTTTTATTGTGTAATAAATTATCATACCAATGATTAATTAAAACAGTCACGCTCCACAGAATTACATGATAGACATAATCTGTGGAGATATTATTTGAGTTCTTATCACAATTCATATTAAAAGTGTTAGACAAAAATTATTCAGCTGTTAAATTTAACAAAATACTTATTACACTACGCCAGACAAAGACGTCAGTAGCTGCCTTATTAAATTGATCTTGGTTGTAGAACCGTAAACGTAAGCACAAATTTTGAACTATTCTGTATAGTGTGCCGGATATTGAATCAGTTTGCTTGCTTAATCCGATCGTCGGCGTATTCGCAACAGCGTGTGGGTAACGGAGAAGACGTAAGTACAAATTGAATCAAAACGAGACAAACATCGAAGTCAATCGACAAGCACGATGCACGACGAAGCGAAATCGAGATACAGAAATGGAGAGAGAAGTGACACGGGAATACGGTGCATGAAGATCGTATTCGAATGAATATCCGTGGTTGGATATTTCGCTACCATCACATGGTACGATAAATACATACATATACGCACAATATATTGTGCCTCACTATACATTTGACATGGACTTTTCGTTCTCTTGATTTTTTTTCTATGTAACTGCAAATCTCACTCATCATAATGACGCCTGAACACGTTGATTAATTGAAGAATCGCCCAACGCAATTTGCTACATAAGACACGCTTACAAAACGAGTGACTTGGGGACGATCGAGATATGCGCGCGCGAAAGCGTTTAACGCGAGAAAAGCACAATTTTCTCTTCGTTGCAAGCGCGAACGAAAGGCACTGGAACCTCATCCGGGAGAAGGAGGCTGGTTTGCATAGATGCACCGTACCGTAATCGATGTCACAGCTACTTGGTACTTTCAGGTTAAACGCGTATAAATTCTTCGCTCTCATAATTGGCGCGTTAAAAGCGGGAGCTTAATTAAAAGCGACGGTAACGGCTCCTCGCTTTATCACAACGACTCGCGACGATGTCTCTTCATTAATGCCACTCCAAACTCACTTCTCTGCAGGTATGATAGCGCGGCGTATCGTTTCGCGTTGAGTTCCGAAGCGAAAACGGTTGGAGGTTGAAGCTAGGAAAACGTACGAACACGCTAATGTTGAGAGACGGAATCTTGGCGTCTTGTCAAGGCGCGGAAAGAGAAAGAGAAAGAGGGAAAGATAGAAGGATCGCGTAAGACAGATAGGAAAAGGAAGCTGAAGACAGAGAGACAAAGGTGGGGTTATTAATGATGGTTGCCGCGAGAACCATAAATTCCCGTGTTCATACACTCGATGCGTCCGCGTGACGTTTCCAGACTCTCCTTGATTACATCCTCAGACCTGACGTGCCGTTTACGAGAAACGATGAGATGGAACCTTCGCGGCGCGGCGCGGCGCGGCGTGGCGCGGCGCCGCGAAGAACGGAAACGAGAAAAATGCGCGATGATAAGCCGCCGAAGTGGCCGGCGTATCCGGTCTCGCGATGCGCGGGCGGTGGCGCGAGACAACGATTAACAAATAGAGGCGCGCTTAATAAATATTCACTAGGAGCAATCTCGGTGGGCAATCGGCAACTGCCTGCTGGAAGCCCGCCGGGCGCTCGCTATCGTGAAAATTTGAATAATAATCACACGCCACACGCGCATACAAGGACAGCGTATTAGCTACACGCGCCACATACGACCGGCCGGTAAACTGTCTTGCATCAATCATACGGCCGCGTCGTCGCGAGCGACGCGTAATATCTGCCATTTCGATCCACCGGCTCTCTCGCTCCCCCGGGCCCTAAAGTCCGGGACTCTGCCCGGCCGTTTCTTTCTCCACCGGTCGCCATTCCCCCTTACGGAATAAGAGAATCTCATTCCATGCGTTCGATATTTCATGAAAACGTGCTCGGAAGGCCGACTGCTTTCTCCACCAAGCGATGGAAAGGAATGGGTTAGAACGGAATGGAGAACAGGGAACGGAAGACTCGGGAAAGAGCCGCGACGCGCTCTGGCCAAGGGATAGGTATATCGATTGAACATTCGTTCAAATATTTAAAAGCTATTACCACCGATACGCTATAGTTATACCGTAGGAAAGGTCGGTTGGTTAGTCGTCGTGCAGTGTCTGTCTCAAAATATCAAACACCATCGGCTTAGATCCAACCTATATTCACGCGTTATGCTTAATAAAAAAACTCGAACAGATATGAGAAACACGGAGATATACGAATGCACAAAGATACGTCTACGCGCTCAAGTGAAGTAAAACTATTGAATAAAAACGGTGGTTAAAAGAATCAATGATTCTATTAGCCATTCACTTAATTATCCAAACCATTCAATTACAAATTTAGTCAATATTTAATGTTTTAAATTTAAAATTTTTAATTAAAATTTGTATGCTTCTTACTGTTGCTAATAAATATTCCATCATTGCGATCATATAAACATTTGAATTACTGTACCAGTTACTATGCTCAATAAAAGATTTGAAACAAGGATTCTTTATTGAGCATTCAATTGCAGATTAACAAATCCGAAAAGAACGCATCAGCGTTATTAAATATTTAATTAAAGTAATTTAAGACCTTATCTGTGTCGCTCACTTAGACAAAACAAATGTTTATAGAGGGGGAAGTTTCTCAAAATCGCGATCGTTTGCTAGCGCGTGTACTTAGTGATTCCGATTGTTATTACGAGAAACACAGAGCGAACACGACGCGGATAGAAGCGGGTTATACGATCGAAGTTGGCGCAATTCAACTCTCATCGGCGTAAAAGAGTAGCCGCGCTGCTGCCGGGAGAGTAACGACCACTCCCGTGGGCGTGAATAACGGAAATTCGCCAGACGAGTTAGAGACGCCTCGAGAATGAAGAGGTGCTTGTTCGATCGCTTTATGGCGCTCACGAAAACTCTTCCTATCTCACCCGTTGCAAGGTCGAGTCGGAAACGTGTGAGCGGCACGCCACATAATCGTCGGATATTTAATCCCGTCTCGCACTCTCGCGGACACGTTATCTCGTCATATTCGTAGAATATCTATCTGCTGCCATTTCATCATATGTATAGTATTTCCAACGCTCTCTCTCTCTCTCTCTCTCTCTCTCTCTCTCTCTCTCTCTCTCTCTCTCTCTAGCCCTAGATACGCAAAAATTTTTGACGCTTTATTTTTTCCTAACTTGTTTGCCTCGAATGTGTACGTACCTTTCGCTCCGCTTCGCACAATTCCACGGGGGGAAAAATGGTTACTGAACGCTAGGTCAAACGGTCTCGCGCAGCCGTCTATATCGCGTGGCGAGTGATGAAAAATGTATCTATAACGTGGATATCTTTAAGCGCCGTACTTCGTATCGATCAGAGATATACATATTTGTCCTACTCAATTTTATATTGATTATTCAGAAAGAGTATGTGGTGCAAACTTCATAAAATATATTTCGACGAAAACGGTATACTCATTAATGTGAATTGATTCATTGCATAATTAAATGAAAGAAGATGCGTATAAAGTTAAAAATGTATGTAGACAGTAAATTATATATGTATATAGGTACATAATATAAAAATAAACGGATGATAACTTGTCTTCTTTTCTTTAAAAAAATAGAGTAACAAAATTAGAAGCTTCGATTGGAACTATCAAAGAGAGATTCATGGATCACATTAAATCTCACGTTGAACGTTTCTCTTAACCACGTCTGTCGCACTTATCTGATTAATTTAATAGGATCGTAACAAGGTCGCTTTTCATAAGAGGCTCTCGCTTAACGTAGATTACATCTTTAAAACTTGGAGCTATCGCAGGCAGCCAGCTGTTCCAACCAACAATTACGAGGAGGTGTGGCGAGTAATGAGCGAGAAGCTAAACAAAAAAAAAACAGTTGCGCGATAAATTCCCAATCGCGAGAGAATGCATCGTGAAATTTTCGAGCGGTGTATTTTCCGCAACTCGGCGAACATGTATACGCGGCGCGGCCTCACGGTGCAATTTTCACGAGGTGTTGGTTTGCACCGTCGTGGGGCTACGCTCCAACGGCCTTACAGATAGGCGCGTATTGGCGGCGATTGTATCGCGAATACCGTAATTGTACATAGGTCCCTACGGTTGGAATGTTGATTAGCGAGGTATGCGCCCGCAGTCGAGACGCCGGACAAATCGTATCTTCTGCGTGCGGGCTGTGCACGATTGTGACGCGATGAGAGTGCATACGCGCTCTCGTTTCGAGATGGGAAGTATCACTTTGACAACAGTCAAGTCAGTCGGCCGTGCAGTCGCGCGTTGCACGCATGCGAGAGAGAGAAGCGAGGTCTCGTTCGCGCAGCGCCGAGAGGCGAAAGACGCAGGTGACGGCCAGACCACCGTGCTCTGAGAGAAACGGGATTTTTTTTTATTCCCCTCGCGCTCGCGGTCATTTGCTCGCGTGTATGCGTGCTCCCTGCGAAAAAGAGGTAACATATGGGCGTATAAAATACGAAGCGAGTCCGCCGCGGAGAGACGGCCAGCCGTATAATCGTGTTATTCATATGTTGATCGCCAAAACCAAGAGACGACAGTGATGACACATTATTGTCTCGATCCTGAATCACAGAGCGCGCGTCGATAAAGCGTCCACGCATCACGAAACGTGGTTTTGATTTATACAACGATTATAGGACTTTGTGAAAATTCGCCGCTGGTTATAAAATAAATCGTCTTCGAACATTTGCGAGACACACGTGGTCGAAAATTAGGGAATTTACGAAACGTGAGATAGAATATGTAAAAAGTTCGTCGCGATCCAGTTCAGCTGCCGCTGTTTTCTGTCGAATGAAGTTACGATGACACGCAGATAATTTGCATGATGCAATTCAGGGGATATTTTACGACGAGAATATTTAAATTTCAAAATCGAAAAAGTTGGAATTATTGCGGCTTTCATTACTGTCATTTGCATTGAAATAGGAAGATATTATATGGATAATGAAATAACCAATGATTTTCAACAAATTCGTATTTTCTTAAGCTATTGAATTTAAGTTATCGATATCTTATAAAAAAAATTATTAAACCAAAAATTTTGTATCTTTATACAAAAAGCGAAAAATGAAATAGATCCTATTTGAGTCTTGTAAAAAAATTGCATCAGATGCGAGTTGTATATTGAAAAGCAAAGTCCAGGATGGAAAATTCGTCATTTGGTTTGTACCGCTGAACCAGACGCATTAAAATTTCATAAACAGTGCACACGGAAAGTGCACTCGCGCTTATTGGGAACGTAAATGAAAGCGAGTATCATTTGGTCCACCCAAAAGTTCATAAATGAATCGGCGCGCATGAGTAATCGCGCGCTCGATGACCCTCCATGCAACTCGCAGAAACTTTTCTGCACTTCAATTTGCAATTTTCATAGCTGTTCGATCGATCGGTCACGCTATCACGCGAAAAATGTATTGTGGCGTCTGTTTCGAGACAATAATGCCTATATTTAAAGTACTTTTTCTTTGTATATTATAATACATATTTGTAAAAAGGAAGGAAAATTTGTATCAATGCAATTATTATAAAATTATGCGTAATCATAACATTGAAAAATTATAAGAATAAATCAGAATTATTGCATTTTCTGCTGCAGATTATAAAATCTGAACAAATTTAATTCTTAGTGGAAATTTTTTTACCCGATTCAATGTTCATTACAATTTCTTTCCGATAATGTACAACATTCAATATTTTTTTTCATGATTAAACTCAATATTAAATTTCTATAAAATTAAATCTCTCTGCACCGAAATATTTTTCATAAATTTTTCTCTATATTATTACGTATCTTCTGTTTTTAAAGCACTGAAATCAAAAGTGCTACGATTGTTCCGTGTACGTAGCAACATGCGCAAAATTGTAGTAATTAAACTGTCAGTAATTTCAATGAATTAATTTCAGTAATTCGCTTGGAATTTACACATAAAAACAAAAATTATCTGTTCACTACTGTATCGTTAAACTTGATACATTAAACCTAATTTATAGAGGCCTTAAATCAACTATCATTTTCAATCTAATAAAGAAGATAATGCAATAATTCTTGTATATCTTGTATCTCAATAAAAATTTTAATGTTTGTAATCTACGATAGTTCACGCTCTCCGCGTCATTGCCATATGAAACGCTTGTCCCTATCCTAATCTCCGTCGTCAAATGTATATGCGGTTCGTTTACAGAGCACAGTGTTTCTGGGAAATCATACGTTTCGCGAGAGGAATAAATTAAAGTTTGCGAACTAATTTAAATGGACATCGACGATGTGTAAAAATAAAAAACCGCCACGCGTATACTCGTAAATTCGCGATGCATTCCAATTGCGGGGTTTCAGTTACGCAACGATTTGCAGTCACTATGAAAAATTTTGGTAAACAAAATTATTTTGTAAAATGCTTCAACAAAACACTTGTCACGGCGTTGTACTCTACACCACTTGTCGGAAAAAAACAGAAAAATTGTATTTTGATATTAAAGAGATAATTTTTTATTACGCCCGCACCGGCGAGTACATTCGTCATTGTTTTCGCTACTCAAAAGTTGCGCAATGCATTCGCAATAAGTGTGCAGAATGCATCTGTACTTTGGAAACTTCCGAACACAGCCGTCATATTAATGCTGCATAAACGCAGGCAGTAATTTTGTGAGTTAGCTGATCTTGTTTATACGATAACATTATACATATATACGATAATTTTTATATCTAATGTTTTTATACCTACATGAACATGTTAAAGTGTTACATTTAGATAATTTTCCTTTAAATTCTATTATATTAAGTACTAATACTTATTTTTATTCATAAATACATAAATTTGTTTTTACGTATTATCTATGTCTTCAGCAATTAATTCTCTTTTATATCATTCTGTTATATTTTTCATTACGCTTCGTTTCAGCAATATATCTAAAGCATTGCAAAATCAATACACTCAGGAAATAAGAAGCCTAAGAGAAACAGATGTTATAAAACGTCAATCTGTAATGTCACGAATAAAATATCAAACTTATTCGCACGATAAAAGTCATGCGCCCTTCCGAATATCAAGCGATTGTCTTTTCATCGTTTCGTCGGAGTTAATTAACAAATGTAGATGTATACACATGAAGGATATTACCGCGTGTGTTCTCTGACTCATTAGCAACAAAGCGGGGCTTTAAACTTGTTTCCCGAACGATAAAGCTTCGCGGCTTTGTAACTCTGATAACGAGCGTATATGACTAATCATTCTCGAAATTGTCACCCGACGCGATCACCTTTATTCCCGATGTCCAATTAATCGCGCCCGCATTTTGCTCTGTGTCGAATAATGAAGTAAGCGACAGATAAAAATTTCTCCGTGCAGACTGAATTTAGCTTGAAAGCAAAAATACGCAAGCAAAAATCTTATACCCAACATCATACAAATGATTCACGTTCCTATTGACCGGTATTTATTAAATTATTATTACTTTTTTTTAATTACTAGAAACACAGAATGCGCGCGCCGTTTGTAATTACATAGCTCATTCCATTTTTTTCATTACATAAAATATAATACCCGTCTCAAAAATTCTCAATTCCACCTGCAACGTTCTAACCAAGGATTCTAACCTTTATGAATGTCGTATTATTCTTTACGAAAAATGTTTCAAAAATTCCAGGAATTAAAACGGAACTTTCATGTGCATGGCTTCATACGCTCCACATTGTTCATCACATGGAATGGCAAAAGATACAAAAAGAAAAATAAAAGTGGCTTTAAGCTACATGAGTCAGTGTGTGAAGAAAAAATTGTATACGCAAAAAAATTCAAATCTTTTCGTTACGTTTTCCATCTCGATGTGATTCTTGCATCGTGAGCGAATATATACGGCAGCGGAAATGCGTCAAATTATATACGACTCTTGAATACAACTGAACCAAATTCACTCGGTACCTTCCTCAAACTCGGTGCAGTTCTAATTGAATCCACCGCTAATTTTACATATATCAGACAATAGGGCTATTGTCCTCAATGCATCTTACGATTCCGACCGATCGATCATTCGTGATTTCGTTCCGCTCGCTCGCAGTCGCTCGCATTGCGCTTTGGAACTACGTGTCTCGAGTATGCACAGGACTTATATATATAGGTATATAGCCTCACGGTATATGCAACTCCGCCAACAAAATTATGGGGATCGAAATCTCAGCGGGGCGACTTAACTACATTAAGAGCAGCTTACTTGTTAAGTGCGCGGAGATAAGTACAACGTAAGTGTATTGCACGTTCGCACATTCTTTATTCGCGTACCTGGTTCGTATACATATCGGGAATCTTCTTCGTATCTATGAATATAAAATTCGCTTATTCTCGCACGGGGAAGTTAACAAAAATAACGAGACAACGTATAATGACAATGCAATACGATTCTTAATGCGTCCGTTTTTAATGATATTTTTCCTGGGCCTACACTGGATGGCCCTAAAATTCTTACTCCTTCCCTTTTTCTTTTTCTGAAAGAAAATATCTACGCCTTTATAGGATGCAATACTAAAATCCCGTTTTTTAGACCACGCGTAAAATTCGGAGAGTGCAACGCTATTCCTAAGCCTGCCTCTATCCCGTTCTGTTTCTTGGCCGCACTAAATTACAACAGCGTCGGATAAGACGAAAAAATAAAAACGCATTTTTCTTTGTTATACGTTCTTCTTTCATCTAAAACTTTAAATCTTTCTATCTTCTCCTTTTTTTTCGTATTCGCGATTTCCATATTTCGCTGCAATTTTATAGAATATAAACCCCGCGAATGTGGAGCTTTCGCTGTGTATTTCCCTACCTCGCGATAACACACGCGAAAGTTTCCCGCGAGAAAATGTATTTCGACTGACGGAAAGTCCCTTAGCGGGCGTATCGCTACATATCCGTACCTTAATTAGACCAACTGCGTGGAAAACATGTTTTACATTACATTATAGATGTAACAAGGTCGAGATGCAAAGATACATTTGTAACTTTACATTGTGTTGCTGACACGTGATAAAGAACGAAGCAAATGTGTAACACGCCGCCGTGTTATACCCACGTGTACATAAGTTAAAAGGAGATACAATTGCGACGCGATGGTGAAAATTGAAATTGTTCGTTCCTCGTCGAAATTTATACGTTGAAACTTTACGTTGAAATTCTTAAGAAACTGGACCGGTGAAGAAAAAGTGAAAATATAATATACGGATCGCGAACATCTTGTACGAAGGATCGGAGGAGGATAAGAACGTGTGCACGGAGGGAAGGGTAAAGTACGGCTTGTTCTTATCTCGGGGTTGGTGGCTAATGCAACGAAATAATGAATCAGGGGATTATCTACGCTCGTAGGGCGTGCCGCGTGAGGGCTGCGAGTTTTTCAGCATTATCATCGTCTCGGATGTCCCCCGCCTTCCCCCCCCCCCTCCTCCTCTGCCCTCCTCTCCCCCACTCACCCCCGCCCTTTGTGACTGACACACCTGAGCGCCCGTCCGATAGTTCACTCGATAATTCGAGTATCATTGTCGCGGCTAATCGCGATGCGTATCGTAATGTATTAAAGACGACGCGCGTGCTCGCCGCCGACGTGGGATATAACGTGAGGGAAACGGAAGGGAATTATGCTTCGCGACACATCGCCGACGTATCACGAAGAGCAGATAGCACCGCCGTTTATGAAGTTGGAAATTAATTAGCAATTTAATCTACTGCGCAGCGATATCTATTTGTGCCGTTGTTTATAAGAGATACGAGGGGACTGTACAAAGCCTCGGGAAAAAAAATATATTAAAAAAAAAAATACATTTTCTATTTAAAAATATGTATCATTCAACAATATTCATTTCACTATACGTAAACAGTAAACAGTCGTATTATTCTCGTCATATAATATGCAATTTAATTTACATAATAATTCATACTGCATGCTCTAGACTTGTATTATAAACTTGATACTTATACACGCGTGCATCACGCGTTTACGTAAATATATATAGACTACATATCCCCAGAGCTTTTATACTAATCTCATTTTAACCAAATACGAATTATTCCCGTGTTTGAAAATTAAATCGTAACCTCGTGAATTTGTAATTTCGAAAAGTAAATCGAACTGATTTTGTCATTTCAAACGAGCATAAATGTGATCGGAAATTACAGTTTAATTTAGTGATGTTTTTCATATTTCATTAATTTTCTATTACGAAATATATAAATTTGTTTGACCCACTTTCTTTTATTTTCCCGTAAAATAATCCCTTTCCCTTCGTTACTCGAGATCACTACGGTCTCGACGTCAATATCGTTCTACGTTTTCCGACCTGACAATTTCAACTTGTACGATATTCGTCGATATCTATATTCTCTTGCGACAGTCTCTACGTGTCGTGTAACGGAGTTTCCCACCAAAGTAAATTGACTTACCGGTGTGGTGTACGGTTGGCAGGCCAGCCTGATCCCGTCGTGTCTCAGCTTCTCCTGCAGCAGCATCCTCAGTTGCATCCGGGGAATTCTCACCAGCTCGGCCTTGCCCTCCTCGTACTCGTCCGCGAACTTCGTCAGCTCCTGACCGCCGCTGGAGGAGCTGGCCGTGGGCGACGCACGCTGCGCCTCCTTGTCGCTGGGTGGCCGGTCGGACGACGTCCTCGACGACTTGGAGCTGATGTTGTCGCAGCTGTTGTCGTTCGTCTCCTCCAGCGTGAAGTACACACTCGCGGCGCCTTCCTCGCGTAGGGTCTTGACCGACTGCAGCAGGCGCGCCCGGTGCTTCTGATTGAAGACGCCGATCGCGTCGAGATCCGGATCGCCGATCTGCTTGCAGATCTCAAGGTCGTCGTAGCCGTTATCGATGAACGACTCCGAGTACTGGCCGAGGTGGAGCGACCGCAGCCACTCGACCACGATGTTACTTGCCATGGTCATCTTGACGTCTTTTCTTTCTCTTTCTCTTTCCCTCTCTCTCTCTCTCTCTCTCTTTCTCTCTCTCTCACGTTGTTCACGCGCGTGGGCCCCGACTACGCCCCCGCTCGTTTGCTTCTCTTCAAAACCACGTCTTTCCCCCTCCTGGCCCGCTTCCTCTTGACGATCCCGTTTCACGACGATCCCGCTTTATTATCCGGTGCACTCGTCGGCGGCGGCTACTACCATCCCGCGAGGCCGCCCTCCAGACGACAACGTAACGTCCATCGAGGCGCGCGAGGGCCGAGGATCGTCGAAATTCGATCGATTCAGCAAGTAAATCGGATCCCCCTCTAGCGCGACATTCTCCTCTCACGATCGGCTGCGGTATTAACGAGGGTCGTCTCGCCGACGACCCTGGAACACGCGGGGCGTCGACGGGGGAGGGAGGTAGTTTGCGGCGGTCACGTTCGCCGTTTGACATGTACCGCTCTTCGGATCATCATGGGATACACGGGTGACAGTCTCGAGATCGGCGGCGCTGTTCTCTTCCCTTCTGTCTCCTCCCCTCTCGCTCAGGACGTCGTCTCGGCGATGTGCAGCCGTCGAGATGTGCCCCCTCGTCCGTTTCCGCGAGCGGATTCTTGCGGAAAGACGCAAAGGCGGAGCGTCACTGCGGAAAGCCGGAGGGCGAATCGCGTCGGATCTCGTTCTATCTTCGCGCGACGCGAGAAACATAGGCGGGGAAAAGAAATTCGGGGGAAAATTTAGAGGGATCACACACACACATATATATATATATATACACACACACGCGCGCGGAAGAGTCAGTTCTTGCCGGCGCACGTACGACAGCAGCCTCGAGCGTATATATCCTCGATAAATCCCGTCGCGTCTCGCGCACCTTTTGCTCCTCTTCGCGAACCGCGATCTTGGCGGCGGAATCTAATCCGGCACTTTGCCACTCGACGACGCGATTTACTTCGGTTTGCGAGCGATCGGTTTATTTACGCGCACGCAAAAGAAAGAACTTCGAATCGCTGGAATTACACCGTCGCACGCGCACGCGAGAGGTTATCAGCTGATCCGCGTCGCCGGAATCGCGACGATCGGCGATCGATGCCGGGAATGACGCGCTATTTCCGCGCCTGTACTTATCGTGATAAAGTGAGACGAACCCAGATTGACGGTCTCGATCCGAGGGAGACTCCGGGAATAAATCCGGAGCGATGATCGTCGACGAGGACTCGCGAAGGTCCGCGAGCGAAAATCCCGTGTAAAATCCTGCCGTCGAATCCAGACGTTCCTCTTCTTCTTCAAATGGAAGACGATCGTAGATCAACGCGAGATCGACGTCGGGGATCTCGATGAAGACGGACGACGTGGACGGGTCTGCTCCGGTTTAAAAAAGCACGAGACTTGGCAACGTCGTCGGCGCGACCGACCCCTCCGTTCGCTTCCTATTGCTAGCGATTTTGAAACTCGCGCCACGGTCACTCATTCACGCGACAGATCAAACGAGTCGTTCGCTCCGCGGCTAGTCGATTCTCCGATGAAGGATTAGGGGCTCACGCTGAACGAACGACAAAACGAAAATCGGAGCACGTCCGCTCGTGCACTGCGAACTGCCGGCGCTCTCGCGACGACGTTTCTTCGAAAACTGCGGCGGCTTCTTCCTTCGTAGAACTTCGTGCAGTCACTCGCGACGGTCACGGTCGGCTATTCCACGCGTTGAAGTTTCCCCCTTTTGCGCACACGAACGGACGTTGGGGGACGCGAAACCGGCGAAACGATCCGTCCGGTCGAGCGGCGATCGTAAGATTTCGAAGGGCCGAAAAACCACGGCGGCGGCGGCGGCGGCAACGAGCGACGAGAGTGCGTTGGTATCCCTGACGCGCGCGGCTTGCCCGATCGGCCCGCGTGCGAGTCGAAATAAACGGCGACGACAACGACGACGATGACGACGACGACGGCGGGGTGAACGTGCCCGGTGATGTTCGCGATGAGCGCGCGTCGCTCATAGTCAGAACGAGGAAGACGTCATCGTCGTGGCTCGACGGAACGCGCGAAAACGGTGCCACTACCTGCACGACACTACCGCGACGCGGCACACGGCTCGACTGACACGAGACACCCACCAGAGGGAGCCCCCACTCGTCTACTCTTCACGAACCGCTCTCGCCCCTCTCCGTTGCCGGCACTGACGCCGCCGCCGAGTGAGTCTCGTTCTCTCCCCACCTGCGGCGGGGCTTCTTGATCCCCCCGCCGCTACTCCGCAGACGCAACGTGCAATTTCAAAGCCGGCGAGATCGCCCGTGGACTACGTCAGGATGCAACAGCCGCCGCCGCCGGGGTGGATCGGTCTCGTTGCGACAGGGGCGCGAGGATCTTGCGAGGAAATTCAACTTGTTCGCCCGAAATCTTCCCGGTGAGAAAATTTGAGAATTTCAGAATTTCGACGAAACTTCGGGAGCTTTTCTCTTAAACCCCGAATGAGAAGGCTCCACGCGTTCCCCGGCTTCTAAAGATTCTATCTCACTCTTCCAGGATTCTCGTCTAAGTCCACTTTAGACGATCCATAAATTCGCGTCAGATTTCAACATAGAATTTTATTTATTATTTTTTATTCAGTCTATTTACGAATTTGTGTGTTATTCTTACATAAAATTATGTGTGCTATTTAAACATGTGGTATGAATAGATACTCCGAGGTTTTGAGTCATTTTCACCTTTCGCGCCATATAAAATTATAAGTAGAATTTTATGCTAAATTCTGCTGCAAATTATAAATCGTTTCAAATAGATTGTACGTTTAATAATATTGCAATCTTTGTTAATATCTCAGAAAATTATTTCAACGGTAGAAAATGGCTTCTGAACTGTCATCTTAATAAGAATATTTCATACTGCTTTAAAATCTTTTATTTAAGTATATTCAAGTTAAATTTATTCTAGAACAGTCTTTTTTATTACATGGTGCAATATTAACATTTTCTGCTTTGAAATGTATTAATGATTAAATAAGAGTATTGCTTCAGAATTTGATTAAAATTCTGAGCATCATATTTTATTATGTAGATTTCGACTTCGACTTTTGCGCGAGAGGATCAAATTAAAGAATAAATTTTAATATATAGATGGCGGCGAAATCCGCTTACCGCTATCGGTTTTCGTATTAAAATGGCAACGGCAATTTCTTGAATTCACACGAAAGACATGGAAGAGAAAAGCGGAAAAGGTATACAGCCGTTTCTCCATAACCCCCGTTCCGCGCGTTGCGTGACCGTTCAGAAAACAACGGCGGTCACTGAACGAGAGTTAGTATCGATGATTATCTACGACAATCGTAATCAATTTCTTTGTCAGACCGACGACATTTATAAATGAACGGTTAACGGCAATGGTACAAGGCCTGTGACCCACGAGGCCAATAATCTGCACTGCTGCCAGTCAAACGGCCGGCACACGTTCAGCTCTCTATGTGCTATTGTATCACGCTCGAATGAAACTGGACTGCATCGAGCGGTGCAGAGTGCGATAGGAACGGCAATAGTTCGAGGGTCACTTCTTCCCTTTTTCTAGACAAGAATCGGGTATCCCTCAAAGAGCGACTTTCCTCTGGAATAATGATAAGTGAGGCAATCCAAAGACAATCATATATTGAATAGCAAAAATGTAACACGATTATTCATTAATGAGATTATTAATCAGGAGATCGCGTGATCTCGCATAAGTAAAGAGTTAAAATCTTCATGAATTTTTGCCGAGTAAAGTATAAATTCCACTACATTTCATTCGAATGAAGTTTCAGTATAAAATTTTTTCGTCGCAATAAGCAATAAAGTTTTATTGGATATTCACACTGAATTTTGGAATTTATGGTAGAAAGTAAAAATAATCGATAATACTTTTATTATTCATGTCATATAATCATAATTGCGCATCAAATAAATTTAATATTTATACAATTGAATTAAAATTGTTTCGTAAAACAATTTTAATATTATTTGTTGCTATATACACAAAATGTAATATATAAAATATGTTCTTAACTTTTTATTGCAACATGGTATATACACAACAAGATCCCAGCTTAATCATCCGTATATTCGTTTTATTTAAAATATTTTATTAAAAATGTACAGCATTATATTTTTAATTATTCGCCGTGAAAACATCTGCCGCATTCGCTTTTTTGAGAAATACGAACACGAAACCGATGGCAAGCACTACTCTTGGGAAATCTCTATTAAATGACAATGCTAGTCGTGCGGAGCTTGCGAACGATGATCGCCGATATATGCGTGAGGTCCGAATTAATTGAATGATCGGACGTACCCGTCCTGCTATGACGGCAAAGCAGGGAGTGACAAGTAGCTCTCAATAACGTGATATGACATCGCGTGTCGTGGACAGGAAGGACCCTTTCAATGCAACCCTCGCTATTTCCTCGCTTTGGTCGAGTAATTTGCTTTCGAAGCAGAGGGATGAGATCGGAAGACGGGTCACCTGTCAATATATTAACTCGTTTCCGCAATACTGCGAATTATTATGGAACGGCGAAATAAAGCTTCCAATCGTTCACGGACTGTTTCAGATGTGATGTCCCAAATATTTATAAACGTGCAACAAATTCCACCGGCATTCGGATATCCCTGATTATGCTGGATATAAATGATATTATCAAGGTCTCTTTGAGTTTGTTATTGATGTCAAATGGCACGATGGACTCCATTAATATTCTACGTCAACGAAATTTTACGCGGCTGCGATGTGTATATATCAAATATCTATATGTACGCGTGTGTGGATATACATTATCATAATCATAGATATTTTAATAACTTGTCAGATGTTATAATCGTACGAGAATATTTTTGAAGAAAATTAAAATGTTGTGACAACCAGGATGATGTGTCGGAGAAAGATAGAGATTGGGGAAAGAGAGACAGAGACAGACTTTGTAATAACGTTATTTTACACATATTTACTGCTTTTATGATTTGTACGAATAAATTCGTACCCGAGTAAAATATAAATCAAATCATTACATTAGTCATTAACAGATCATTAATTTTAAGGGAGTACGGAAGATTAGCATTCCGACGATTGTCTGCTGAATATGATAAAGCATGCCCTCCCTGAACGCATACAGAGCAGGATAAACGTAGGGTCCTGCCGGATTCTGGTTAGGTACTCGGCTTATCTTTAATCGTTGCGTCGACAAGACATGACGCCAGCAAGAATTTGCAATTTTGCTGATGTACGTATATCGAGAATGGATCGCGAATATTAAATAAATTTTCGAGTTAGAAAGACAACTAATGAAGATCAGAATATCAAGTTTGTTGCAAAAATTGCAATAAAAAAATCCGCGAAACGCGATTCTCGCGATTAATTCTGTGCTTGTTTATCGTTTTTCCGAAACGAGACGCAGTGCATCATCTCGTCGGCAATACGATACTCTATATACGGCCGTATAACGATCCGTATAAATTCTAATCGATAATCCTGGCTGGCGTTTAATCCTGTAACTTTCATACGTGTGCCGTTTCATTGTTTACAAGTCCACGCGACGGCGTATTTACGGTGTGTTTTACCGTTTCGAAAACAAGCGATAAAACGGCACTTCGCCCGTTCGCTTCGTCGCCGCCGCGCCGCGCCGTATCGACGGCCGAGCGTAGCCTACGACGCTGCAACCAGAACTGCGGCTACGCGACGTCGTTGCAGCGCGCCATCGTCGAGGTGTCTTGAGGTCTCGACGTCGCGATAAAAAGTCAGCTGGGGCCGAGACGCTCAAAAATATCGACGTTAACTACCGATCCCGTTTGACTGTGAATCCGGAGGAGAAAAACGCTGCGCGCCCGATGCTGCGAAATGGCGATCGTAAATAGCGGGTCCGCGCCCCGACATAAAACCCCGAACGAGCCGGGTGAGCTTAAGGCAGACAACCGTTTTTAGGAATTAAAAAAAAACGAAAAAAAAAGAAACAGCAAAACGCATGGCTTTATAAGCGTTATGCTCATATATCAGCCGCGTTAACTACGCGATATAAAATTCGAAGAAAGAGATTCTGACGCGCGGACGTCTCGTCTCTTCCCTTTTTTCGCGCGACGCTCTGCTCCGGTCTGCTCGTGTCGGCTACGCGACGACACGTACGGGTAGATTGCGATATCGTAATTAAATAGACGAAGCTCCTCGTATTTCAAGATGATTCATTGCCGCTAGACGAGTCGTTTTCATCCGAGTCGGTGTCATTAACACATTACGGCGCGCGCGACTTGTCGGCCCGAGATTGTTGTGCCCCGGTTGCGGGCATCGCGGCAACAATTTTTCGGCTCCGTTCTGCTACATTACGCGACTCGCGCCGCGAAACCTTGCCGGCCCGGGATTGCCCCCGGTGTACGATTTATCGCTCCGCCGATATTTCGTTCAAAAAAAAAAAAAAAGAAGGAAAAAGAACGCGGTGCGGCGCCCGCGAATTCGATCTCGGCGGTCCCGACCGGCGGTCTCTCGTCGCCTCTCCACGAATAATTTCGTGACGTTTATCGTTCAAGGCTACGCTTGTAAACAACGCGAACGCGAAGCTCTATTGAAGCTCGTTTCTATCTCAAGAAAGCGTGGTGTATGTATCTAAGAGCGTATAAAGCGCAGCGCCCGTGAAAAGAATTCCTACGTTCTAGGATATATTTAATGATGGATCGTAAAGGGCGAGCCGTAAATGATAATGATAGCCGGACCGTTTCTTACGAGAACGTTACTTACTGCAAATATCTCGGCGGCCCGTAATACGAGACTAATTTCTGTTTTTCCCGGTGCGCGCCTTACGTAACGCGAGGGGGTGCTGCGAGAGATGCCTTGGAATCTGCGTAATTAAGCGAGGGTCTCGCGAATAAATTTACATCGTCTGTAAATCCTTCACATTAGATAAATGCTCACAATTAGCTCCGTTCCTGCCGCGCCTTGCGCGCATTTCGGATTCGCGAAGGTTATGCCGTTTTTGGTAATTAAATAATATTGCAGCTGTTATAATTGCAAGCGAGTCCGTTTATTATCTACAATTTACTCGTATCTTAATTGTTACTTAACTGGTCAAACATGCGCGGGTACTAATAATAAATTTGTGATAATTAATAAAATCTAATGTAAATTAGGTCATTCAATATTCTTCTAATACAACTTCTCTCTCTGCATAATTTTTTGTGCATTGCTCGATAGAATAACAATATTTTTCACCAAGAAACGCCAAGAAAATTAATTAAAATCAACGAGAACATTCGTTGCGTAGCTATTAGATAGAAAAACTTTTTCTCTACATGTCGCTCGTTATTCAAATTCTTTAAGTATAAAAAAATTACAGTATATATTATAACTATTAGTATGTCAGGTTTTAACATTAATATGTAGACTTCGTACTTTTGTACGTAAGTTTGCAGTATTATTATATAAGAACTCTCTCTACTGGATTATTTTGCTGAAAAATTATAAGAGAGATCTTTAAGTGATATCAGTGATGGTGATTTAACGACACCATAAGCCTCGCCGTAGATAGAAGGAATGTACTTTATTTCTAGACCGGGGGTGCATAAAGGACTAACCTTGTACCCGGAAAAGCTCGAGTTAATTCAGAGGCCTGGCGAAAGTCGTAAAATAGTGCGTGACTGTCGGTTTTCCAGCGGGGAAAAGGAGAGAGCACATACGTACGTAACTGCAAGTGAATGTGTTTGCGGAGCAGGTGGAGCTTTCTAAGGGAACCTGCGTGTACACGGTATATTTGTACATGCCCTTCTGTACAGGAAGCATCAAAGAGAAATTCATACGTCTCGATCATATTATCTTTCTTCTGATTTATTTAAAGATTTTAAATAAAATGTAATAGATTTTCAAATCATTATTTTCTGAATATCTAAGTTTATATTATTAAATATTTTAATAAATTGAATTTTGTGTCAGATTTTTTTATTGGAGTACATTCTTATTACAGAAAAGCAAAACTTTGTCATTTTTTATATTTTATAATTTTAACTTTCACTTTATAATCTTTGGCAAAGTATATTTTAATCTGGAGTAAATTTAAAAATTACTTATGTTCTTACATGATGTTATTGCCATATTTTTAAATCCCGTATTAAGATATGGTAATTTTGAGACGCCCTATACATATACATAAGAACTAGTAGCTTACCTTGAATTTGGAGGGTAGGATTCTGCTGTGAGGGCGAGGCACGTACGTCTTCTATGACTACAGATACCATTACGAAAATGACGGTAGGCAACTGAAAAAGCGTACAACACACATCCAAGTTTTTCAATGCGGAACGGAGGAGAGGTTTGCTAAACATGAAGATCCTTCCGATTGGATGTTAATATTATATATTTCCTGCAGACGAATTTACGGTTACTCAAATTAAAAATTTTAATTTGTATAGTGCTGGACGATAAAGGGAAAGAATAAGATGTAAAGGCGAGAGTCAAATTCGCTCTGGCTTATTAACATCGCTTTAATCATCATTACTGCCGACTATCTATTAATAATTGCCTCTTTATACTCTTCTTGTAATACTCATACACGTGTAATGTGAGTTAGAAATGACGAATTGGGCACTCGAGTACTTAGAGAGCCCGAGGCTGTACGAAACGGTTATGTGGTTGTCGAGTCTGCTAAAGCACAAGGTCAAAGTTTCGGCAATTTGGGATGCGATGCGGGTAAGGAGGTAGCAACTTTAATCACTTTCGAATCGGGGGTAAATCTACTCGCGTATCTCGAACCCGCAGGATCATATCGCGTGTAGTTACTGCTTTACGAGAGGATTCCGATATAAGGGTATCGTATCAAGGATGCGCAGAGGAAACAATCAAAGCTGGTTAAATTAACAAAGTCGAATAATTAAGATATATTCTTCTCTCTCTTACAATCATATGAAACAGTTTGCAGTTGTACTTATAATTATTCGAATTTAATTATAATTGTCCAAAGTGTAGTCTATGTATATATACGATATACTTTATGTATATTCTCACAGATATAAAAGAGAGGAATACATAGTTACACATGATTGATTGTATCGTGCTTAGAATACGATCCAACCTGTAAACGTGCGAGCGATACATCTTGAAAGAATTATTAGCAATTTTCTCCCGCGTATACGTGAGATTACCATAACAGGAAATATCGAAGCGGTGAATGTAGATCGTCGTATTTCTTATTTCCATCGCGCGTTCGCAATGATTATTCATCTCCTTGGATATTTCGCATCGTGTTACTTTCACGTTCTCAAAATGCAACACTCTCTCTTTCCCTTGTCACACTGTCGACAACACGAAAGTAAATGCCAATATATTTATGTACCTCGATCTCCTTCGTTTTGCGGTTTTAGGCGGAATTTTAATCGAGGGCACGACCTCGCGCGGACCTTCCGTAGTGTGCGAATCCATAAATATCAAGTGAAATGCGGGATAAATGGGTGTGGCGTGACTCGGGCCAGCCGCGTGCCGTATATCCGAAGTCTCGAGAAACGGCAGATGTATCGTATCGGCGTGCAAATTGGAGATGTCGCCCGCAACGGATTCTTCTTTCGAATGCATCACTTAAAAGATTAATTTTTTCGCCGGTATCGGATAAGAGTATCCGTCTTCAGCGGACTCCAGTGAAGCGCTCAAGTGAAGCCCCGAGCTTATGGCACCCGAGATGGCGCCGAACTCCTCACCGTGCACGATGCCACCGGAAACGGCAATTCCAGAACTGTGTCCACCTTCCAATATTGCGCCGGTTCCCGTCTCGATCGCTTCAATTCCAATGGGACCGATTGATTGTATGGCGTGAGGTCCGGTTGGATAGATGGGAGCGATCGGTTGAGCGGGAATGGGATATGGATCATGTATGGGTTGCGGAAATGGAATTGGGGCGGGAGTGTGAACTGGTACCGGAACCGGATGTGGAACTGGGATCGGATGCGGTACAGGGTGCGGTACGTGCACGGCATGAGGTACCGGCACTGGAACCGGGCGGGGTACGCTAACGGGGTAGTGTCTGGTGACGAAGACTGGAACCGGTTGGGGTACCGGGACGGGGACGGGACGCTTCACTTCGACGGGTACGGGATGCGGCACCGGTACGGGAACTTTGCGAGTAACGGGAATTGGTTGAGGTACGGGCACCGGAACTGGAACCACGCGATTCACGATGGTTTTGTGCACGTGGTGTACGGGTCCGTGTGCCACACCGAAACTTGGTGCGTATATTCCGTGACCGTGCGATATTCCCCCTATGAATTCGACTCCGTGCCCTCCGTCAATAATCGCTCCGGGTCCATATCCAAATCCATTTCCATGCCCATATCCGTGCCCATATCCAGGCCCATATCCATATCCGTGCCCATATCCATGTCCGTGCCCATATCCATGTCCGTGCCCATATCCATGCCCGTATCCATTTCCATATCCGTGTCCATTCAGCGCAGCGCCGCCATGTCCATAAATCGCTGGTCCTCCGTGCAGAAAGGCACGTTTATCATGTTTCTTCTCCGTCGCTTCACCGGCGATGGCGGAGACAAACAACAATAAAACCTGCAAGCAATATTATTGATATCTATTATCAAGAAAAGAGATTATCAGATTGTATTTTTTTTGTCACGCGAGATCTGTGTTATTATGGAAATCTGTAACGTTAATCTTTTCGATTTTATTAACATAAACGGTGACATTATATTGTAATCTGTAAAATATATATATTCAGGCTTATATTTCTTTCAATAAGATAGATTTGCGAATGGCAAGTAAATAACAAAAAATTCAATGTATATAACAAAGCAATATATTAAACTATAGTTTACTCTTAATGTTCCAGTAAAAATAGTTTAACGGTCACGTTACAACACAAGAGAAAGATATTCATATCTGTTAATATAATAATAGAAAAAAATTGATTAAGACTGAAGAACTGCACTTTTTTACTTAATGCACTGCATTATGTGCAACACGTTTGCATATGGCAAACGGTTTAACTTTGTTTCCTTATGGTACATTCGTTATTGAGATATCCGTAAAAAAAGTTTGATGAAAAATTTTGCTACTCACTATGAATGCCCTCATGGTGAACGTGCTATGAGAAGAGATGAGTCTGAATGTGCTTCATATCATCGATTCGTCGGTTTTTATACTGCGACGATACAACTACTTTCACTAAATATTCGCTGCAACACGCCCTCTGATCTGGACCCATCACATTCTAAACCTCCCAAACTTCCTCAATGATGCAATTGATCATGCAGGGACGATGTCCGAGAGATTCGCTAAGTAAATCGGCGAAAAGAATATTCATGAGTTACTCCTTGACTACGTAAGTTATTCTATCATATTATATGTACATACGATTTATTTAATTGGCGGACACTCTCTTGGGATTTTCAATATATTTATGAAAATAACTGTTATGTAAAAATGTAATTTACATTTTTATAACTATAGAAATCAGGAACGAACGAGTCCCAAAAACAAAATTAAAATTTTGCGCGTGAGCTAAAGTTAAAATGACACTCTTGTCTGTACGTTTGTTAACATGATGCAAATGAAAAGATTTATTGTTTCCATTGTGAGCCGTCATACAAAGTTTTTTTTTTTTTTAATTGAACTGCACTTGTAGAGTCGCTATCACCAACGATATTTTTTCTGATATCTGGAAATGTCATTTCCATGTCACACGATTGTTTTCAACGTCCGACATATAACAGTCCATGCATATGTCTGTAGAACGCAAATATGTTTCACAATCATGTCCCAGATTATACAATCTTATCGACTACTACACATTCAATAGAGAAGAAAAATCAAAATCAATTGTTAGAACTTTTATTAAAAAGTTATAGAAATTAGCGAAATATACACATACCTTCACAGGTGAATAATAGAGGCAAATTTATATATTTATATATTTAAGCTATTATTAAATTGCGCGTGACGCAATGTTATTAAGAAATTGTACGTTGTTAAATAAGAACATAAAGTTCTTTACAAATCTCTATGAAACGTCAGAAAGTAATATCTTCAATCCTGTTTTATTATTTTACGAAAATAAAGTAACAAAGAAGTTGTCGCAAACTTCTTTGCGACAATGCATGAATAAACCTGTCGGTGACGGGCACCTAACACAGAAGACGCGTTACCTAACACTATAACAGACACCTGCGTTGATACGCCCTTTCTACTTGCTTTATTTGTCGCGGTCAACCGTTAATTGCCCTTTTACTTACAGTTTAGATTGTCGGAGCAGTGTGCTAGTCTGGGGCAATAAATCGGTAACCATACTGCGACAATTAGCAACGTCTCGTTGAACGCGTTGTGAGAACCGCGCGCCGTTTCACAGTCGTAGTCCTAATTTCCTTACTTGAGAATTAATTTGGACTCACCGCACATCGATTCAATATTCTTGTAAAGTACGCGTGATTTGAGCTTAAATGAGTATAATTGTAGCATTGATATCGTAATGCTCGTCACGTAATCCATTCTTGTGTACTAAAAAGAGTGATAAATTTAATAAGTACTAACAATGAGTCTATTTAAATATTCAAATTTAAAACATTTACGCAATAAAAAAATTTTAATAATATAAGCTTATAATTCCAAATAGATAATTCTATATTAGTGTTATATTAATGTCTTCTAGTTAAATTAATTAAACATAACAATGAAAATAAGTACATACTCTAGATATATGATGAGTTATAGATAAGCATACATGCATGATTAATTAATCTAAAAAATAAGAAAATTGAATTAGATTGATTTAACTACATTCCTAAAAGCAGGATTACCGAATGCCGCGTTTATTACATACTTCAAGAATAGCAATATCATTAGTACAAGTGTTAATTATACTCGGTGAAATAGCATAGACGCAGACAGAGGAACGAGTTTTCCCTTAAAGCTACGCGATTCAGACGGGCTATCGCGTTTGAACGGGTAAAGCGCGTATTTAGCTGCTGGCCATGCGCCCTCTCATAATTAGCAGTTTCCAAAGGATTTCTGCTGAGAGTCCGCTAGCAGGCGCCGCCAAGATTTATCCGCGTCATCCTTTTTATTCGGGTATTCACGAGCGAGGTGCCGAGAAAAAGAACAGAAAGTAAATGGAGACATATTCCTGTAGGAGCGCGCGCGAAGCACGGTCGATGCAGAGCGGGAGCTAATGTCAGAGATTAGAGGTAATCCGTTCTCGGCTGGCAATCGTCGAGGAGGATCCTCCTCGTTCGCGACCGGAGCGCAGCTTCGATCTAGATACTGCAGTCGCACTGTCGCAGAGCGCCCGGAGGTCTCCTCCTTCCTCCGCCGGGTCCTGGACCGGGTCCTGGGCCGCCCTTTTTCGCCGGCAGATACATTAGAAGGAATTACGGAGAGAACGCGTTCCGAGTGACGCGGGCATTAAGACCGCGCAAGACACGGCTCCGTAATTACACTAATTACGGAGTCGTTAGGGATTCTTTATAAATACTGCGTCTTTGTTGCCTTCTCTTTTTCTCACGGCCGCTCCTACGAGCGCGAGCTTCGGGAAGCGACCGTGGAAGGAATGCGTGCCGACAGCTTTATGGAAAATTTTGCGGTTCTGCGGTCCTTGTTTCCCTCGTGAAACAAGTTCCCTTTTGCATTTACCGTATTTGGAAGTTAATATATGCACTCGCAATGGTATATAACGTGGAAAAAATCTTGTCCTTTTTCCCGCCCACTGTTTGATCTCGTTTTTATAGAATATTCAGACAATTCTTCCTATGTTAAAATTGTACGTAGTATAATCGTAGTTATTAAACATTTGAAATTAAAATATTCTCTTACCTCAAATTAGAGGTGTCAAACACATAATAAAACTATGTTTATCTCATTTGCAATTTACTTTAACCGAAAATAAATTTAATTTGCGCGACCTATTTATCAACATATTTAGTAAACATTCAGAAAACATAGTTAATTAGACTTCTAACTGTCTTTAAATGCGATGCGGAATATCGTTTGTGTAGCGCGTCTGTGTGAACCTGTTATTTCGAATTGAAACAAATGGAAATTCTGGTCATTGAACGTTAGATTGGATATTTCCTATTCAAACTGAAATCCGGCGGACACGTCGTGAACTTTCGTGTTTCTCTACTTTCACTAAACCAGTCCCCGAGAAAATCGAAAATATGCACCTGCGAAGTTCTTCGTTTCTCCCAATAAGGCCGACTTCGCCATAATATATGAATAATTAATAGAGCTTGCTAATTAAAACGGCGGACTGACTGCGTTTTAAGCGCGATTTCGCTTGTAAAACTATCCATTATCTTTATATTTAGATACACGTATACAAGTCATAAAATATACATATCTACATATGTAGAATTAGGTAGAGTTATGTAACATTTCATACGAATTTTGATGATACTCAGAATTTTAATAGAGGACAAAAATTATGAATTAGAATTTGGTAGCAATCTTTCATCTTTCTTATGCTGTAATAAATCATGTATAAAAAAAATACTGTTTTGAATTATTATAAAGCGTGAAAAATAAATTGCGAATGTTAGATACCGAGATTGCAAAGAGATAATAACAATAAATGCAGTCTTGTAAAAATTTAATTTTCAATCGTTTTCACAACGTGCAAATAAATCGATAAATCAATCAAGATGTTTGTAAATTCATCTCAAGGATGCGTCTAAATCAGTGGGACGTGAATTACACGACAAAATATTGCGTAATGCATACGGGTGTGTCCTGACACGTTTCCATTCGAATAACGCACTTTCGTGCACGCTCAGAAGTTCGTAAACCTCTTGCGCGGATTCATACGTCGACATTGTTTTACGGTACTCAGAATGGGAAAGACGACGAGACGCAGAACGACAGTGCGTCGAGCTGATGGTGCGAGAGCGTGAGGAGAGAAAGTCGACGGGAAGAACTCGATTTCGCAAACGCCGAAATAAAAACTTTTCTCTCCGCCTAGCTTTTCGCGCCGCGCCGCGCCGCGCTGCGAATCTCGAGCGTATTTTCGTGCGGCAGTCCTCGCGATCTTGACGTGTTCTGCACAAATTGCAACCGCCGACAATCAAACTTGCCATCGCGCGAGACACCGTAAACGACGAGGGATCCGTAATCTTGTGCTGTTTCGACGTTCTTGTTTTCATGATGGGGGGGGAGGCCCCGACCTCGGCGATTTTTGCGACAAATTTCTAAGGACGATGGTGAGAAAACCTTCACGCTCGAATCGACGAAATCCGAAAGTAGTTTGTACCGCGATTACTTGTTCCTGAAATGCCAGCGTATAAATTTGATTCCCGATTCGAGCACGATTCTTCAGCGGTTGTAAAAATCGCGGAAAATAGTAAAACCGGACCGTTGAAGTGATGTTTCGTGGAAGTATGAATAAAAGTTATTGGTGTCCAGATTGCCAATACGAGGTGATTTGTATTTACGCTGTCTGTAGCTTCTTTAAATTCGGCTATTATTCAGTGTCTGCTATTATTGTATCTGTCATCCCATTTTTCCTTTTAATTGTTATGAATTTATTCGAAAACAATATCTATAATTTAAAAGTATTATTTTTTCACCAGCATTGAATGCGTATAAAATGTGCTTAGAAAAATACAATGAGTTTCTTTGAGGTAGATTGATTCGACAGAATATCGATCTGTACGATTATCTCGAGGCAATTTAAAGTTTCAGAATTATTCTATATGCAGGGATATATGTATGTATATAGTATACGCGTATAAATGCGGCGAGCAATTTGTAGGGAGTGCTCGCAAATGCTTCCGTACCGCTTTTTATCAGGTCTACATCGCAGATCGGTCGGCACCGTCGCGCCGTGGCAAGTTTTCGTAAATTACCAACGACTCGTGGAATTGCCCCATAACCAAAATGAATTCTAGGGCGCCGTCGCCATTGGGGGAGGATGCTGCAGGCTTTGCAACAACGATGTAGAGCGCGACGCGAATTCGCATCGGCTGGTAATCGTATTAAAAGGGGTGAAGCACCCAAGATCGAAACTTTCGCGAGCGAGGTAACGCGTAAAGAGATCGGGGGAGAGTAAGAGAGGTACAGGCGGTAAAAGAGGATGGCGGGGGAAGACAGAGGGGAGAAAATAATGGAGGAGAGAGCCTCGGCGAGGAGTGACGGAGTCGCTCGCTTTGAGCCCGCCCTGAGGACTTCTTTCAGAAATTTCGTCGCGGCGGAGCCGCCCGTCGTTTTATCCGCCGTGACTAACGGAGCGTTAATCCTCGAAACGAATCGCTAAAAAACAGTTTATTTTACGTAGCACAGAGCCCTCAATATTCTTTTACAAACGAGACCCGCCGATACTCGATAAAAGGAAGAACATAAGGATGGATATTGATTCCTTAATCGTCTAAACCAGCGGTGGGGGGGGGGGCGGGGGGCGGATGGCCGAAGGGAAGCGTTTCCTCTGAAATAATATTTCTGTAATATCCTTCTTAGCAATACGTTTAATAAGATAAAAGAAACGATCTCCGATACATTCAATTTGCTTGATTAAATTTAATATAGATATATTATAAAAGAGGCACCACATTTAAAAATATGGTTTTAATAATTTTAAAAAGCACGTACAAAATTTTATATAATTTTCTATAACAGGTATAACAAGACAGCCATTGAATAAAAAGAATCAAATATCACTTTTAATTATTTTGAATGCTAAACATTTTATTTAAAAATATTTATATAAAAGGATTAATCGCATTGTAGAAAAAATTTTAGGATTATTAATTTAATACAAAAGCTTTTCAAGACAATCCATTAAATGGGGACAAGTTATTATTCTTTTTAGTCAATTAATATTAAGAACTTTGATGGCTGCTTTGACAGAAACTTTCAAATTCATTAATATATTCTACGGTGTTTTTCTGATTTTTATTATTTTCAATTTCCGTTTACGTTAGTACATCATTAATTATTTTACAGTTAAAGTAATGCAAAATTAAGAATATATTTATTTTGTAATTCTAAAAGAGAAAACTTGAGAGAACTTATAAGAAAAAGTACTGTACTGCTTGTTATCCGAAACTTCTTTGCAGAGGGAAAGATTATGTTAACTTACGCTTATAAATTATACGTTACGAAATCTTTACGACATCGTTGGTACTCCATAATTGGTTATGTGTACATTCCGCATTAATATATACGTTAACTTCCTCCTCATTGCGACGAGCAAGGAGAAGCTCGTGGGAAAATTCGAGAAACTTTTGGCGAGCCCGCATTCGCTCTCTCCCGGCGTTACAACTCGTTACGGTATCCAGCATCATGAGAGCTTCATTGTCAAGCTCTGCACTCTAGACATCGTCGGACTGATGCCTCAGCTTAATTGGAGTGTTACATACTCCGTTTTCCCTCAGCCGTTCCCTCGCTTCTCTCTCGTTGTCGCAAACACAAGCGAGCGCCTCCGAACTTGTCACAAATTCGACGAGGTGTTGCTATCTACTGAATTTGGGAGAGATAGACGGGGGAGAGGAGGGGAATTAATTGTATAAACGTTTAACTTCTGCCTTACGATGCTCCACTCATTATTTAGAGCACGAACGTACCAAGAGTCGTCGCGATCTTAAAACATAACAAAGTAATATTTGCAATACATTATATCTGTGCAAATGTTGATATTTCTTATGCTAGAAGATTAGTGCCAGCAGTATATAAATAATTCCGCTTATAATTATTAAATGTGATTGTGCAGATGTACGTATAAACAGTTACTGCTTGCTTTTTAGTTTACATATTGCGTAATGCAACACAAATTCGTTGTACATTCCGCACCTGTTTTAATACAATTGTTATTACAATTATTATGAATGCGAATGTATTTATTACTGAATAATTAATTAAATGTGTATAATAGCCCAAACGATTAATGCTGTCTCTGTTATTTTTAGAACAAAGGGAACTCTTGTCATTTAGTACAATGAATAAGAGGTAATTATTCAAGGTAATTCTCGTAATGATCTATTATTTAAAACCATTTGTAAAACTGCTTCACGATATTGATTGTTGAATAATGATTTATTGTTATAAAATTGCTAAAACATAAGGCAATTTTATTTGCATTGTTGGAAAAAGTTTTAAATAATAATGCGTAAATATTTTGTATATAAAAGAAAAGGGTCAAAATTTTCTTATTTTTATTAAGAACCAAACAATTTTTTTTTTTAATTAAAACAGAAATGATAATTATTCCGTTTTTTGTACGTACAGAACCAACATGAATTCGAATTGAGATGCCGTAGGCACATGCTTTTCATTTTTCGATGCAATCCTTAGCGCGCTCTCACCCATAAAAAAAAAATAAGAGCAAAGGAAATAATTTGCAGAAGCGTAATTAAAGATCCGACGCAGGGCTGAAAATATTTCTAACCAAAAAACGAAAAAAGTGCAACAAAAAGAGGGGAAAAAAATGTAAAAATTTAGGCTGTAGATTTTACGGGTTCGCGATGGAGTCTGAAGAAATGGAGGAAGTGCGTCACGCGACGACGACTCGTTTTAATTAAATGCCTGTAATTACATTTCCCGCTAATTGCCGCGCGATGCCCTTAGGAACGTTATACCGCTCGGTCAAAAGAAAATTGGGATCTTGCCAAACTTTTCGTCGACGTCCCTTTTTTTTCCCTCTACCGTCTAGTGATGTCAAAACTCGTAAGTATTCTCGTGCGATCGTAGTTGTGCGTGTTCCTGCAATTAGTCAACGAAAGTGTCCCAAGTCGCTTCTGATTTTTTTATATGCTTCCAACTCGACGCTTCAAATGAAATTGCTAGATGAAATCGTCGGAGCTTTACGCAAGACGTACATTTTCTCAAAAAAAGTAGGCTTCTTTTCAAACAACTGAGTTTGCAGGTACAGATTTAATCGAAAATCGCAATCGCATCATTCTGCGCTACGTTTGTAGCGTCTCGCGGAAATCACAATTAAATGATTCAACTGTTTTGTTTCTAACGGCGTCGGTCTCTCTTTCTCTTTCCGCCCCTCTTTCTCTTTGAGCGCGGCTTCAAGAGACGAAATACATAAGATTACATGGAATGTTATATACCGTGCTCCCGCGAAGTCTCGCACAGACAACACTAACTTGAATTCCATTTAACACTCCAGATGATTCCATTCTGCCTCGCTTCCTTTTCTCATCGATCTATTACGCGTTCTATGGCGTACAATTACCAGGCAGGAACAGACTGGTTTGCCTTACTACGTGCATGAATTTACTCTTGCATTAACTGTCGAGAATAATGCCGTTCGCACTATAACAACTAAATCACGGGAATTGCTTCCACCATTTGTCGATCGTTAAGGTGCTCAGAGCTAACTCTCAATCATTAATACGCCGGAAGAGCGTTTCAACATTTATCAGGCACTTGTTTACAGTACGAAATACGAATTTCGAGCTTATTTAAATATGCTGGCGACGCAAGATTAATTATGCAGATTTTATTTATCTAAAAGTTTTAATTAAATGCAAGATGCGACACGATATTTATATATTTATCGGAGAAGATTGAGTTTTATCGTAATTACGAATGGGCTCCGAGTGTTTCATATTAGGTCTTGTAGCTAATTTATTAATTTTTTTCTGCGAGTTCTAGGAGGCTCATGCACGAAAGATGAGGCTAATAAATATTCACCCGGAATACTAAGTGATCCATAGTAATGGGTCTTGATAAATCGAAACAACTTTTACTTCGTGTCGCGGTGAAGGTACAGGCAACATTGCGTGAGTGCACAGAATAGATTAAATGCTAATTCATATGCGGATACTGAAATTTTTATGAACAAGAAACCGCAATTTAAAAAAGAATACGATATCCTACGACGTTAGTTATCAATCTCTTGTGTTAAAAAGTCGATTAATCATATTTTATTTGCGCTTGAAAAGAAGCGATACCCTCTTTTTAAAAATTATTGTCAGACATTCTTAACGATAAGAAGGTATTTAATAATCTTATCTTGTGTCATAAAATTCTAGTGTTGAAAGATATAAAAAGAAGAGGTTAAGATGAACAAAACTCGTTTCGAAAGAGCAAGTGGTCGAAAGTGCAAGCAGATATGTATGTGTGATCGACCTCCGAAAGCCGGAAGTTTACGAATTCCACATAATTTGTGAAAGTAATCTCTACAATTTGCAGTGTCTACCGACAGCCACATAGTTTCGCACTCTATAGCAGGACCGACCGCATTACACCGCATATTTGGTCACATAATAGTCTCTAGGAACCAACCTCGAACGTATAATTAATAGGATTAGATAAATTATCTCTGTCCTATATAATCATTATTACATGCTTTATATACATTAATATATATATATATATATATATATATATAAAATTTAAGCGGTATTAATATTGGACATGATGTGAAGATTATTGGCGTGTTCAATTAACTTTTGCATGCGTCATTAAGTTAAAAAAAATATAAACATAATTAAATTCTGTAACTATCGTACAATATTTTTAAATAACATATTTTGAATATATTACTTAGAGATAGAAATTTTAATATGTTACAATAATTGAAAGAAAGAAGTTACAATAATTTTAATACTTTTTCGATCAAATTACGATCATGAATTTTAATCTTTAATTAAATGTCAAATTTAATGTCAGAGAGTATTTTCATTCGTCGAAGATTAATTTAAAATACAAGAAGCAGAATATTCAGTATCGATTTTGCAATATAATAAATATGTAGGTGACAAATTGATTGGCATACGTGGAACTTGTTTTTTTTTACGTAACATATGGTTGAAGAATATTCATGTCAAAATGTAAAATTATATCGAATATTTCGGCGCTTGGCTGGCGCATGTTTGATTCTTGTTTTCTAGTGTAAGCGTGCCGTTATATCTGTATGTATACAAGATCGTGACATCCGTGCTCGGGTGAACAATCGAACGAGCAGGTAGTGGCACGAGCCGCTCCGTGTACTGCCGTATTAACTTCTCAAGACGCAATTGCGACAAGTACCGTAAGCTACTAAATACACATTTTTTTAAACAATTAAAAATTATTGATTTGCGTGTTGAGTTTTATTTTATTATTTTTATAATAATCATGTTAATCATACAATTAATCACATAATTATTATATAATCCGGATAATGATAATGATATTTCTATTTGTTTTAATTAACATTCAATCCCGTGCACAATCTGTAAATTGTAGCATTCAACGTACAAAAATTGTTTTGAAAAATTTGTTCTAAAGCAAGCAACGACTATTTACGCGGTATTCACTGAGTTTTACCGTGATAAAAACGCGTAGAAGCGCTTTTCTTGGTTTCATGTTTTATCGTAACAGTGGCGCAGAGAGTTATTTAATTTTGCGATAACAAGCGGAAATGTTCACGGAAAACTTCGGCCTTTTACAAAAAAAAAAAAAAAAAGAAACGAGATGTCAACTCGGAGGTATTTTAATTTAATTTATGAAAGATAAAACCACGAATGCATTAAACAAAGTCTTCGCTGCTAATATTACTGCAAAAGATTGTGGTAATATTAGCAACGAAGACTTTGTCTTTCGAAGAAAAACGCTGCAGTAGCTCAAAAAAGTATGAATATACTTGGAGTTCAGCGAAGGTGCTTAGCTTTTTCTAGAAATATATGTTAGCGAGTTCCTTCGCTTAACGAAAATTGGCCGGCGCTGAAGTTTTTTATGTACATAATTAAAAGTTATTAGAATAAGGAGCAAGAATATAATGGAACTCTTGCTTTAAAACCATGTACTTGCATGCGGTCAAAGAAATCCAAATGCTTCTCTCTCACAATCACAATTCTTTAAACTAACATTAATTTAAATTGGCAACATTATTGAATCGAACCAGAATAATGTATCGTTATAGGATTGTCTATTTGATAAATCCATTTTTTCTCTTGTCTCTTCTTAAATTTTTATCTTTCAGAAAAATCCATTATATAACGATATTAATACTAACTGCAATAACTCTTAAAGAAAAGATGATTGACAAGAAAAAGAAGGCACATCAGATGTCTAAAACTTTAGTACAATCTGCCACATTATAGGTTTTTAGAACGTGAATAAGAGTTTCTCTCTATCGCATATTTCACATAGTCGTTACACTTCTCACTTAGTTTTTATGCTCTTGACTTGGCATTGTCAGAGATGAATTCAAAAATATCTTTTAACTCCGGTTCTCCCGGGAGACTCTCTCACACTGTAACAAAACATAAGGGTCTCGCGGATGTTCTTACTCAGCGTCATGAATTGTCATAGTTATTTCTTTTGTCAACATATTTAACATGCAAATGGCCAGCGGTAATTTCTGAGAAAATACGCTATTTTTAAACGCGCGCGTAACAGTTTCTTTCGTACATTTGCGGACAGAATATTAAATTGGTACAACAATGCTATTTTCATAATAGAATGCTATTTTCCGGGTACAAGAAAATACGCGTATTTATCAAGATTGCGAAATAAAAATCTCTTCAATGTTTATGTTTTGTTATAGTAAAAAGAATTGTTTAAAAAAAAATAAAGTTCGAATATTCCTACAAATATTTTATTGCAATTAATGAATCTTTAAGAAATTATAGTATTAAAATTTATAGTTTATAGTTTTATATATATTAGTCTTTAAAATTTATATGGCGTATATTAATGATAATTTCAGATTGTTGACATTTTTTTAGATTTTCATAAAGATCGAGTAGTATTTTGCTCTTTTTATATAAATGTTTAAACTAATTAAATTTAAAATATTTAACATATTATTTGTAATTTAATTATATACATATATATATATGTATATATATATATATATATATATATATATATGTGCGTGTGTGTGTATAAAATAGCTACTGAAAAAATCCAGCGTTAAATATTTTAAATTTGTTGATATGAGAGCCATTGATATAATATTGATTATATTATTAGATAATTAATAGCGATAAAATTTGTTCTAGCTTGTTTCGATCAATCTTAACGCGAGTGAATCATTTTCAAAAGTTGTTTCTCTTTATAAACATTTTTATAAAACAGTTTTTACTTTTGCCGTCAGCACAGCGTTTGACGAAAATTTGATATTAATTTAAGATAGTTAGCAGAGTTAATAACTTGAAAAGTATCAGGCTTTATTCAATAAAAGATAAAATAGATACAATAAAGCTAGAATATCCTGTGCAGAATCGAATGCCGGATACTCTTAATGTCCTAACGAGAGACTTTCGATCAATTAAAAGACTCGTCCTCGCTTCTTCATCGTTAACTTATTTCTTGTAGTTTTCATTAATCGTCTATCTCTTTTTTACCGTTTCTTTATTCTCGTGACGTGCCCCGTATCTTTTTACGCATCGTTCGGTTAATCCTTCAAAGGGAACCATCATATATAGTCGGCACGACGCGGGCATAAAAGCGCGCCAGCACGAGCTCGTTTCCGGGAGTCTTAAAGATACATTCGCAGTGTCCAAAGATACGCCACAGGGTCGGACGCCTCGTGGATTGTTCGGTAGGAAACTCGGGAGGTTCGAGCTTGGTTATATATAAGATAATAGTCGCACGTGGGGTCTTGGATAGGATGAGGTGGACTCCTCAGCGACGCCCAAGGGACAGATATATTATTACTAAAGGGTAGGAAATTTAGGAGCCGCGAGCCCTCGATGAAGTGCAAGGGACCGTGCGGCGGGGAGAAAGGGCCCGGAAAGGGGAAGGGAATGGAGAATGCGCGTACGTGGGTTAGATGGGGAGAGAGAGAGAGAGAGAGAGAGAGAGAGAGAGCGAGAGGCCGGGACAGTGGAGGGCTTTGCATTAGTAGAGTGCGGTAGCCACATTGCTCCTTTGAGACTAGGCGGTTCGCGGTTCGCGGTTAATGCGTTTGTTCCGGCGAATCGATAGAGAACGTAAAACCGACGGTTGCAAGACGCGCGGATATGTTTGGAATTCTTATTATATTCGCGACGCGTGGGCACCTGCGAAATGTTCCTACATGCGCGGCACGTTGTCTCGACCGAGTTGCTTCGTCCGCGCGTCCATGTCTATGAGAAATCAAATTGTTTAGGAGCGAGTTAAATGAGATCAGAAGGTTTAATCGATTAGCGTATTAGTGTTACGTACGTAATTCTAATTGTACTAGAACTAATTCGAAGAAAGACTCTCTCTCGCATGCGATTTATGGAAGTAACCTTCCATCTAGTCTTATTCCTTATTTTATCGCTGGATTCGCGGTTTATTGCGACGTAACTTGAAGTTTCTTCTTTCAAAGCAAACAGTAACGACGGGTTAATGAGATCGAGTGATTAATTGAATCCTGAATTAAAAACTCGCTCTTTATCGCATTTGCATTTGTCCAAGCTTACATTACTAACTAGCTATTAAAAAGTAATTATTCTTATAAATTATCTTACAGCTTCTCTACGTACACTTTTAATAATTATCATACATAAATACTTTCTTATGTCCTTTTTTTTATTAAAAAAAATTTTCTCATTTAACTTATAGAAATTTTAGTTCAAATCTCAATATTAACTTTAACTAGGTTTAATCATTTAAATACATTTACGCTGCTGCGATTCACTCTACACGACATTTATCTTGGTAACATTTTTTTTTAATAATAAAATACGATCAGGTTGTGTTGTTTTTGCTCTAAGCATACTTAAAATGCAGTTATCTTAAATGTAATTATAGATTATATAATTAAATATAATGATGTATTACCACAAGAATGTGCAGATTTATAAATAAAGTGTATCATGAATAACTATTGCGAGTACAGCGTAACAAGAAACGAAAAGAAATTGACATTGTAATAATGTTTGCGAATGGAATATTTTTATATAAATATCGAGTAATTCGTTGCCCAGTTACATTACATCGGGGATGTCGATTCGGACAGGGTAGTGTCATCTCGCTTTTCCCCAGGGCTACATTTCGAAATGCGTTTCATCAGTTTCGCTGTTCTATGATTTAGTGCTGTGTTCTTCCCGGAACTGCTCGTAACGGGATAAAGGAAAAATGTAGAGTGTACAAATAAAAGCTACAATAGCAGGGAGAGAGAATGATATGTGAATATTCAGATATCTTTTGCGGGATGTTCTTTTGCGAAGTCTCTCACGCCAGTAATGCTTTATGTTGTACAACGGTACACCCACTTTTGTTACAATGTCAATGCGCGAGAAATTTAATCTAGGCGTCGCCTGCAAACAGACGTATCAAACGTGCAAAGACACCGTTTTTTCTTGATATTTCCTTATTCATTATACTAATTGCTGTTGTTGTAGACCTTATATATTCTTCTCCGTAATTTTAATAACGCAGCGCGTACTTAGTTTATTTTGCTTTGAGACTTTTGAGAATAGTGTATGTAATTAATTATATAAGTTTCTTTCTTATTTTGCATTTGCAAATTAATTTTTACAATTATTTGTTAGGCAACACAGCGGTGATTTCGAATCTGGATAAATCAATAATTCGGAGAGTAATCGCGAATCCTTGCCGTCCAACTTAAATTATTATCAAACACGCTATACGTTCCCGTAGGATTTAACATCTACTTTTCGAAACCGTGAGCCTTTTACAACCCTGGGATTCCGAAACTCACATAAACTTACCAACCCCTTTGCACTACGCCCTAGGGCAATCCTAATTTTTACGTCAGATTTTTACGACCCATGGGTATCCAAGATCGCAGTTTCGCACATACGAATTTCATTAATACTCCGCACAGTTCAAGGCGATCAGCTCTTCGTCGCATTTAAACGACACAAACATAACATTCGCGTGAAGTTTCGGAAATAATAACAGAACTTACAGTTCTAGAATAAAATTATCTTTAATTATATAAAATAATCAAATTAATTAAAATTATCTTTTATTAAATCAAAAGCTGCAAGCATTTCTATTTGTCTTAAAATTCGTTTCTCGTTCTCGTTCTCGCGCTATAGACGGACAGTGTCATTACAGTCCTCTCCTTGTGGAAAAATGGAAATGGAAAATGGTACGTATGACATAGCGAATTTATTCGTGAAAATGAATTGGCTCCATATAAGTTTGTCAGAGTACCACAGTATCGAACACGTGCACAGCAAGTCGGAAAAGTACCGTAAAGGTTATCCGGACAGGGAGGTCAGGGTGTGAAGAATGAGAATAAAAAAAGCAAAGACAAACTGCTGAACAAAGTTTTATTTTTTGGCGAAGTACGTGTGTGTGGCTATTATGAAGGGTTGAGACCAGATAAAAATGGTTTTGAGGTCAAGTTGATTTATATGCTATACACCAAAATATTATCGTATACTAAGATAAATTGCGAATGGGACAAATAAATATATCTCATTCATAATTATACAGAAATTATATAATAATTTTAATTTTACATTCTTTTTCTCTCTCTTTTTGTCAAGTAAATCTATACACACAAGTTTTGTACACATATTATACATATAAAATCATGTTAACAGATAAATTATGTTAACAACAGATATATTAATTATGTGTGTAGGAATATGTATTTTATAATATAAAAAATTATGCTATTGTTATATTAGAAATGATAGGAACTTTTTGTTATTATATGTATACATATGCATATGTGTATGTGTAGATTTTTCGTTATTAGTTATTTCGTATTAGTATTAGTATTAGTATTAGTATCGTATTAGTATTAGATATTTCGTTAGAATGTCCGATAAAGATTATCCTGAAACAAATCATCGAAATCTTCTTTGTCAGAAAATTGCGTTGTCATCCTTCATGGGGGGCGTATATCGTCTGTTCAACCGAGCTCTCGCAGCGAAGAATTATTGTCGTTGGTTAAGTGGCACTCCTTCACCCTTGACTAATTTATGGATGAATTGTAGTAAAACACAAAGGAGTTACAAGATATTTTCCTGTTGCTACACGTATATGGGTAATATCTATTTGATATGAGTCATCTGTTTATAAATCCTTATATTAGATAGTATCTGAGGAAAAGTCTGCTTTTATTATACGCATTTCTCCCTTAAATTTCGCGCATTTCGTAAATATCTCATACATCATTCGAGTTAAAAAAAAAAATAAAAAAAAAACAGGCTTAAATGATATTTCTTTAGCAATTTGACAAGGCAAAGATATAAAAGACATTAAATAATGGCAAATTTGGTAACTCTAATTGAGTTCCGTAAAATTCTATTGTAGCAAAGCGAAAGGGGATAATATCGATAATCGTGTTTGCCCCGTACTAAAGCGGTCACCGATTTTCCGAGAGAACGTATCTCGTTCCTACGGCTGGAAAACACGTTCATCCTTTACGCCCGGCGAGCTGGCGCTCGTTTTGTATCCTTCCGCCTGCTGCCAGGGTGAAGCCCTGGGCCTCCCGTATCTCCCGAGAAATAAGTACCATGGATAAGCTTAAAAATGGTGAATTTCCTGAGAATATCCCTGCCACAGCGTGCAGCCCATCTATCCCGTGTTCACGTAGCTGTTTGCGCTTATGTATATCATCCACGTCTTCCAGGATACCTGCAGAACATCGAGGCTATACGATGATTTGTAATAGCGAAGGATTGATATGTGTACGCGCGATATGAAGCAGGTCATTCTTTATTAACTAACAGCAACGTGCTCAGATGGATGATACTCAATCTCAGGAACCGGGCGGCTGTAATAGAACATACGCGACAAACAATTTTGCATTAATATTGAACGTAAAGTTTCATATTAATCATCGAAAAAATTTATATCGTACGAGGGAAAAATTCTATTCGATGCATTTAGTGAAGAAATAATTATTTGAAAAAACAAGGAATAATGTTTGTACTTTCAATTTAAATTTATTTGAAAGAATAATGTGTTTGAAGAATTAAAAGTAATTTTTTATATCGCATTATAGTATTCATTGAAAATGTAGCAACGTCACATTCGGCGTACTCCCTTTACGCGCGAGAGAAAACGCGTTAATTCGCGACGCCCGCGCGTTTAACGTATAACCGTCTAATTAGCACCAATTAAGGACGTCGCCGGCTGTGCGTCGGGACGACTCCTCGCGGAAATTTGTTTGCGCGAGGCGCGGCAGTCCGTGGTAATCCCCGTGCTTCGCACCCACGGAGGTGCGACGTGCTAAAGTGAAAGAATAACGGAGTACCTAAATATTTAACCGCATTAATCGCGACATGAATAATTTATGCGGTTGCAAGATCGCACGAGTAACTCGGCAAATGGTACAAAGGCAAATGGAGTATTCTCTGTCTCCCTTCCATTGATGGTCCGTGAAAGGTCAGGCATGAATCCGGGAGCGAGATGGACCTACAAAAAAGCAAGAGAGTGAGAGAAAGAGAGAGGAAAAAGAGCAAAAAAAAGAAAGAAAAAGAGAGAGAGAGAGAGAGAGAGAGAGAGAATACCGGTAAACTGGACGGCGGTCGAAGGCTCAGCAGAACGACGACCATAAAAGCTTGATTAATTAGCCATGCCGTGCCGACGAAGCTTCCGTGACGTTACCCCGCCCAACCGAATGTTGCTGCACTGTCGGCATCTCTCCCCATAATTCTTTTAACTACTACTATTTTGCGTAAACAAAAAGGGAAAGAGAAGGGTATACGTTAACTATTAAAGACGATACTTCGCCGAAAGAATTCGGTCATTTAAGTTATTCTAAAAAAATTAGAATTGCTGTCATTTAGAGACTAAAAAAATAAAAAAATAAAAAAATTAAAAAAGGGACGTATGATATAAGCAAGAAAAAGTTGCATATTTTCTCCTTATTTCAAACTTTATAAGATAATGGTACAATAAATATTTTGGTCATATGTTTGGAATTGGAATTTATTATTGCTAAAGTTCTACGCCGCTAGTTGAAAATCGAGACATAAATCTAGGCATAAATCGCTCCTCGTTTCGCGAGCTATGGAGTTAATCTCTCGAAAAGTGGATAGGATACTGCGTCTCTCTCGTCACAGGAGGGAGCGCATCGGCGTGTTACCGCGTACCTTATGTAAATGTTCGGCGAATACACGTGGAGGCACGTGTCCACGGGGACCAGCCGGCAAATTGAGATTCACGCGTCTACCGACTTCGCCGGCCGACACACGATCGATGTTTCCGTCCACGTGCGCACCTCTGCATTCTGGTTTGCCTCGCCCGATGAAGGGAAGTACGGAGGTCTTTTCGCCCGCCTTTCCTTCGAGCTCTTCATATTTTTATCCTTTTACTTTTTTTTTCCCTGCCAGCGTGATGAATCGCGCGAGATTTAATTCGGTGCGGTTACCGTGCGGAGAAAATCACTCTAAATTAATTGCACTTATCGCGGATTAATTGCACCTCGTCACGCGTAGCGGGCATTAACGCGGTCGTCTCCGCAGGTAGTGTATTTGTGATTTATTCAGTTGCGTGGCGGAACTTGACGGTTTCCATCACGGCGGAATATCGGTTTTGTCAATCTGAGCTCCGCTTGTCGAAAGTGATGTAATGCGAACCAGAGTCGTCGTGCCGTTGAATTTGATGAAGATATCTGTACGACATTTGCACAAGCATTTAATTTTTAGAATTTTTATTATATTTTTTTAAAAATAAATAATTTATTTTGTCATTTAAAGGAATAAAAAAAAATATATAACATATTTTATTTATATTCCTCTTTACAAGGTTTAAACTTATACAGTAGTTAGATCTGTGATTTTATCGAATTAATTTTGCACTATAAAAGTTTAAAAATGACGTGATACACGACGATAATGGATCTTAACGACGAGGAGGTGGTATCTGTATCGAGATTCATAATTTAGCGGAGCTGTACACTTTTGTACCAACGAATCGAATTGCACGAGTTTTTGCTGACAGCAAGTCCCTTTAAGAGCCTTAAAATTTGAAGTCTCTCAGACGCTCGTGAAAATTGATGTCCGTCGGATTTCTGCCATTTGCACAGAAATTTGTAACTTCGTGTGTGTATATCGGTTTCTGTACATGAACCGGAGGCGTTATTATATGATTTCTACTAAAGTTACATTTCAAATCTATAAAGTTCGAAGTCGCGAGATTGCACGTAAAAATTTATGGTAACGCGCAAACTTCCAATCAAAAATTTATAACTTTTGACGAACATGCGTGTGCATGCGTAAGTGGATTCTAAAAAGACTTGACAACTTTGTATTTGTGCATATGCTTATTTACATCAAGTTTTTTCTCAAATATGTATTGTATTCATATCAGATTTAATTGTAGTTATTTCGTTTTAAGTATTAGAAACGACGGAAATATTAAAAATTTTAATTAATGTACGTTTTAATTTAAAACAAATATTATCTATAACTTGCTTTAAATAATATAATATTGCTGTTGTATAATTTTAACATATGAATCAAAGATGTAATCATGTACAAGCTGTATAAGCATATATAACCAAGCAGATGTGATAATTTAATAAAGTACGAATGATAAAATCGCGAAGTATGCTTTAAAAGCTTAATCGAATCACTTTGACTATGCTACAAAATTGAATAATTACAATCTAAATTATGCATTTAAAAGGATGATTAGTATTCGCACGTGAATCGGATGTCTATCTCAGGAGCTGTACATAAACGTCTTTATTAATTGAAATTTAGTTAATCTCGGTATTTACGACAAAATGATCAATGCGCAACATTTTAATATAACAGTCATTATTTATAAATAGGAAATTCTGTTCATATTGCAGATATTCATATTGTAATAATAGAATTTTTCTATTGAATACATTTCCATTTATATCACAGCTGCTTTGCATGTAATATAAAATCTTAAAATACAATTATCAAATTAATTAAAACTTTAATAATGTATAATACAGGATAATTTCGTATTTTTAACAAAATATTTTAAAAAGTTTTGCTCTTCTCGAAAATTTGCTAATAAAATTTCAACTATTCAATTACTTGATTAAAAATATGAATTTTATTGGATTCAGGTAAATAAGAGATATAAAATTATTACATACTACAAATAAATCGTATAATGCTAATTTATTCCTTTTCATTCTTACAACATTACAAGTAAGTTATCTTTAACAGTATCGACAAATGTATTTAGTGATTAAATTGGCCAGTCATCAGTTCGTAAAAAAGCTGCAGAAACTTGCCCATCGGATCTTAGATTTAGTTATCGATGCTCGAAAAAAGCGAAATTTAGTTCGATCATTGTGCACTACGAAAAACTCAGAGTAAGCAGTTATACAACGAAGGTGTGGCGTGGCCTTCCTAAAAGTTTATAACTTTATTACGGATATTCCAGGAGGCATGGAAAGAATTCTCTGATGCGAAAGTTTGACAACTTCTTGCACTCTTGGCGCGTATTTCAACTTTCCCTTCTTGACTTCTGTTCGCAACAAATTACGCATGCCTTTCTATTTCTCCCTCAGACTTTTTGTATTTTATTCTTTTCGCATATGCATGCCTTATTTTTTTGATCTGATAACTTTATACAAATGAAACTATGGATGCGTTGATATTTGATATAACATTAACTATTTAACTGCAGCGCGATTGCAATGCTCGTATAGATTCAATAAATGCAACGATGCGTTTGGATTCCATCTTCATGCCGGTCACTTGAAGTCTTGACATTGAGCGCGATGTTGACACTTTTAAAACAGTTAAAAAGTAAATAACAAAGATTTATTAAAGAAGACTTACAAATATTAGTTTCTAATCCGGCTGAAAATAATCCAAATAGTGCAAGATAAAATACATTGTGCGTGTAGAATAACATGCTGATCGTTTCAGCATTCTAGCAACTACTTCGATTGTGTTAGAAACAATGAGTCTTATATAATTTCAGCTCTCACGACTTCTAAAGAAAAAACACAATAAAAAATCTAATGATACTGATGTGCGTAAGCATAAGACAAGGAAAAATAAGTGTTAATTAGTTAAATTCTTTGCTATATCCTTTTCTGATCGAAGGTTAACTTATGCTGTTATAGTCTTTCAAACTGAAAGTACATACATTGTTTGCTCATGTATATTATATATTCAAGTATGAATGACTTAGAGAATAAATTTTAATAAATATGTCAAGAACTAAAGACATTGAAAATACAGATTGCAGAATGATATTCGCATGGAAAGTCTTAAGAAGTGAAATTTAAAACTGTACTTCTAAATAATATAAATATATTTCATATGCTTCATGTATTGGCAGTATGTCAAAGTAAACAAGAGATTTTTTTAAATAATTAATTTGCTTTTGGGTCTATATACATATACAACGAAATTTTATTAATTAATTTATGCCGTTATGTTAATACAAAAAAAAACAAATACTTATATAATTTTCTATAGTTAATTGTTTTCAAATTATTATAAAACAAAGCCGTAAATCTCAGAAATCGAGAAGCAACATATAAAAGTAATCAAATTAAAAATAGTAAGCAAATTTAGATATAATTTTTCTATTAGTATTTAAATTATTTTAAATTTTCAATTAATATAAAAAGTAATGTCTTTAGTTTATAACAATATTTTTATTTCATTTTTGACAAAAAATTGAAAAATTTAATAAAAAAAATTTTACGCTACAAAATGATATTTTTTAAATGCTTATACTTAAACTTTTTATTTCTCAAATAAATGTAATGTACAAAGAGGATGTGATCATTCACTTTATTATATTATATGTTTACATGTTGTAATTTTTTATTTATAATATTAAAAAATCAGTGTTAATATATTTATTGCAAAAATGTAAGTATTTTTAATTTTATGAGGAATTTTGTACTTGACGTATAATAGATAAATAAGTTTTATGGAAATATTTTTGAGAAAGGAACTTTTGAGAAAAATAAATTGACATAGTCAGTCGCCCATGGATCCAATTTATTGGACAGGAATGGCAAAATCACTCGAAATATTGATGGCCAGAATTCATTTATAAAATTTAAAACAATATTATCTGAAAAAAATTGATATATAACGTTTTAATATATTTTAGTAAAAATCAAATTAAAGTAAGATTCTAATATAAATGCAATTATAACGTGTTGCATAAATAAATATTTTTGTTTTATGATATTATATTTGCAAAAGTAGGCAAAATATTTAAAAAATCTTAAGAAAAAATTTAAAATAAATGATAATAAAACATGATTTCCCCTTAAAGTAATAAACTTTTAACTCTTTTTTTTAAGTCAATGGTTTAATTTTTCAATTATGCCGATATTTTATTCTAACGTACACCACTTTATAATATTATATTTAATTGTAATCATCAAATTGTGGATAGTGTTTAAATGATTATTCTAGACAAACTTTTACTAAAATAATTAACATCTAGACAATAAATTAGATATGAGTTTTTATATATTATTATTTAGATAATTTAATCTATACTGAAAAATAGCAAAAAGTAGAATTATAATATTTAAATTAGTTAAATACTTACTTAACTGTTTGTTCTCTTCGATAGTAGTCGTGACGTGAATTTTGAGATTTCCAAGTGACGGATTGATCCGGAAATGTTCTACAATCCATGTATCATTTACTACATGTCCTGTTAAATTACATGTTGTTCTGATATCATTTAAAGTTGCATTTAAGTGACCTGTTATATAAATTACATTAATAACAAAAATATGATATTTTTAAAAATAAAGTAGTAATGACTTAAGAATTTATTATTATTTCTTTTAAAAGTGTCAAATTACAAAACCACAAAAATAATTATTATTTTTATTAGACAAAGATTTACAGATGTGTATGTAATCCACGCACGCATGTGTGTATAATTATTTCAACTGTTTTTTTTAATTATTTTAATAGTTATAATAAAATTGTAACTAGATAAATTTTGCAAATTCTTTGTAGAAAGAATGTAATATATGTGATTAATGTTACATTTGTAAATAAAAATATATGTATGTAATAAAATAAATATAATTCGCAAAATAAATACAGAATTAATTAATGTACCTTCATCAGCAACTCTGAATATATTTATGCTACCATTTACTTTTGCGATACCCTCTACAAACAGGCTTGGTACTAATACATCCATTTCATAATGGAAAACTTTATTAAGAAAATGCGTTCTTACATCAAAAAATTGGGTATCCGAGATACCGATAACACTGAGATTTGAAAAAATTACTTCGATACTTATCTCACCAGAATTAAGTACAACATTAGTGTCTTTGAAAAATAATGGATCTGCAGATGGAAAATTAAATTCTGGAAGACCTATTGATATGAAAAAACTAATTAGCATTTATTAAATTATAAGAAAATTTTATAAAATTAATCGTTTTTATTTAGTTTAAATAAAATTTAAACAGTTTGTGGATTTAAATTTATAAATTCATTTTTATTTAATATTGATTAATCATACAAATATTCTTAATATTGGAATATAATTGTAAGTAGTACATATGTTTTATTTAAAAGATATATAAATTTTTGAAATAGATACCTTTCACAAATAGTGGCCATGCCTCTTCTAAAGCATGTTTTGAACAAGCATTATAATCATTTGAATCTCTTTTGCAGATGGTTACAGCTGAGGAGAAGTGAAAATAGAACAAAATAAAGTAGTAATAAAAAATATAAGAAGGCATAAATTATTTTATGAACACATATAATTTAAAATGCAATTCATAGAATGTCGTTACATTTTTGTGAAACGCATATATATTATTTATATACCATAAACAAAAAAAAGATTTTTCCTTAGATTTCGTTTTTTTTATTGGAAATTATATTATGTTGACATGAATGACAAAACTAAAATGATGAAAATATCGAATAAAAATATCGAAAATATAATAAGGGTATTGCTTTAGTGCACTTTGTAGAAAAGCAAAAGTTGCTTTTAGAACAATTAATACAGATTAACGAATACAGAAGAATAATTATTATATAACTTTTATTAAGATATTTTAACGAAAATAATTACAATTGTATTATTCCATATTAGACTATCTATTTACTGGTTGTATATTCATTATCTTAAAAATGTATTATGTGTTTTTTTGTTTAAAGTTACATTATTTTATGTTTTGAAGTTATGATTTCTTGTTTGTAATTTATTTTTAAGTCAACACTATATTAATTTTATCCAGTAAACTTTTAATGAATATAACACAATTCAGTATATTGAGATTTGACATATCTTTAAAAGAATGTTTCAAAGAATTCTCAAAAAATACTTACGAATCTCAGATTCTCCAGCTGAGAGTAATGCAAATATTGCAATGCCGAATATACCACGTATGTAGAACATGTTTTGTGTTTATAACAAGGGTCTTGCGTACACTAGATAGGAAATACACCGTGTTTCTTGATCTGCACAAATAATGCGAATGCATCCTGGTTTTATACAACGGAGTTAATACTATCATTAGCGCCGAGACACCAGTACGACCGTGTATCCTGATCTTATATTAATATTGAATAATGTAGTCACGTGTAACGTGACTACATCATGTTTTCCATATGAGAGGTTCAAAGGTAAATTTCAGAAATTTTTATTATTTACATAATTATTACTTTTTTCATAAATGATATATTATGCTCTTATAACGATTTTAAAAGTGTGTGTATATATTACTTGCAAATAATGTTATATATTAAATAAAGATACATTATTTAGTATATAGTTTTTAATAAATACGCTACGAGTACAAGGAAAAAATTGAAAACTCTTGTTTACAAAATAATATTAACATAAAGAATTTTATGAAGTGTGTTTAATACACTGTACATGTATGCATATGTTGCATGAGCGAGTATTGTATGTATGTGTAGGAAATAATACGATAGCAGGATAGTACTTTTACGAGGCACAATCACACTTGTTGCAATTCAATATATGTCTTTATTTAAACAAGAAGACGAGTACATGTGCACGCTTGGAAGCAGGATCAACCAAATATTAATTGCTACTTACATAGAGAATCATGTCAAAAGCACGAAGAGTTAATTTAATACGTTTGCACGCGGTTCTGCCAATGAGGATCACTGCACATTGATATTTCTGCAATATTCAGAATGTGAAGAGAAAACAAATTTTCAATAATTTATGCGTGCAAATCCATCTTATAAAACACATATTCTACGATGAGAAATTTTGAAATAATTTATGTACCAAGCTATTAATATAACAAGGAGAATAACAGAATAAAGAAACTATATATAATATTTTATATAATTTTATACAAATAATATTCATGTTTTTTATGAAAGGAAATCGGAAATTTCAAAAGCAGAGAAGCAACATATTATATCAATTTAATTAAATTTAGATAAGCTTAAATATATTTTCTTGTCAGTATTCAGTTTAAATTTTTAATTATATAAAAAAAAAATGACTTCGTATAGTTAAGAATAATATTTTTTATCTATATTCTTATTTTTGACAAAAGATTGAGATCACAATTAATAATAAAAACTTTTAGCTAGCTATAAATGATAGATTTCTTCTTATGATATTTAAATCAATTACGATGAATGCATAGAGGAAATAAAAGTATAAGTCAATACCTAACTATTATATCGTTCTTTTATTTCATAAACAAGTGTAACATATAAAAAGGATTATTTACTTTATTGTGCTTGTTATATGTATATAATTTTTTGATAATACATATATGAGATTTTAGAGACAGAAGACATATGAAAATTTTTCAAACATAGGTATTTTTTTTCTAATTCTTTAAAAACGTTTTTTGGAGATGTAATAACTTATCATTCATATTGACTCTTTAATAGATATTTAGAAATACAAAAACGTGGTAAAAATAATTTACACTGAAAATAATACGTAAGATATTTATTTATATTTTTACAATAGTTAAAAAACGAAATTTAAGTTAAACAGTCAAAAACATATTCCACATGTTTATTGCAAAAATGTATGTATTTTTAGTATGTAAGTAATTTTGTATGTAAGTAATTTTACGAGGAATTTAGCACTTTGTTGAAATATAATAAATATATATTAGTTTGGAAATACTTTTGAAAAAGGAACTTTTGAGAAAAACAAATTTGCATAGTCAGTGAACCATGGGTCCATTAAAATGGATATGCTTGGCAACATTACTCGAGCCAGAACCGGCCAGAATTCATTTGCAAAATTTATGACAATTTTATCTGAAAATACAAATAATAAAAATTTGTTAATTGTCAATTAATATATTTTAGTGGAAAACAAATTAATGTAAGGTCATTATACATATAAATGTAATTGTAATGTGTTACGTAAATAAATATTTTATCTTGTGACTTTATATTTGTCAAAAATAGGCAAAACATTAAAAAATCTTGATAGAAAAATTTTAATATAAATGAAAATTGAACATGATTTCAACTTGTAAAACAAACTTTTAATTCTTTTTTTATTCTTTTTTTTTTTAATCAATGATCCAATTTTCCAATTATGCTGATATTTCAATTTAACATACCCTAGTATTTTATAATATTATTTTTAATATATAAATCTGTACAATTTATGAATTATTAGCATTTAAATAATTACTCTAGACAAACTTTATTAAAATGACGGGATTTACATTTAAGCAGGAAATCTAAAAAATATAAATTAAATATAAGTCTTTATTGAAGTTCATGCTTTATTCAATTCATGCTGGAAGAAATCGCAAAAAATAAAATTATATCTGAATTAGATAGATACTCACTAAGTTCTTTGTTCTCTTCGTTAAAACTATTGAAATCAAATTTAAATTTTGATAGTGATGGATTGATCCGAAAATGTTCCACAATCCATGTATCGTTTACTACATGTCCTGTTAAATTACACGATATTTTGAGATCACCAAGAGTTACATTTAAGTGACCTGTTACATAAATTACAATAATATAAATATCATATTTTCTAAATACAATAATACTTAAAAATTTGTAATTATCACTTTCAGAATTCTCAAATTACAAAATTACTAAAATTATTATTAATTTTATTAGACATAGATTTACTGATATGTATGCAATACATGTGCATGCGCGCGTGCACACACACACACAGAGTTTGAATTAATAGATTATTATAATAGGTTTAATTGTTTTTGAAAATTATTTTAATAATAAAATTGTAACAAAATAGATTTTCTTTATAAAGCTAATTCTTTATAAAAAGAATGTAACATATTTGATTAATCTTATAGCGTTATAGTAAATTGGTTAATATATCCAATAAAATAAATAGAATTCGTAAAATAAATATGAAATTAATTAATTATTTTACCTTCATCAGCAATTCTGAATATATTTATGGATCCATTAATTTTTATAATACCTTCTGTGAATACGATCGGTACCATAGTGTCCATTTCAAAATGGAAAACATCATCAAGAAAGTTTGCTCTTACATTAGAAAATCGGGCTTTCGATAAACCGATAATACTGAGATTTGAAAAAATTGCTACTGCATGCATCTCACCAGAATTAAATACAACTTTGCCGTTTTTATAAAATAATGGATCCAAAGGTGGAAAATCAAATTCTGGAAGTCCTATCAACATGAATAAGCTAATTAATATTTATATTTTAAAACAATTTTATCTAATTAATCTATTTATTAAGTTTAAAAAAATTTAAATACATTGTGAATTTAGATTTATGAATTTATTTTTGTTTATTATTAATATTGCTTAGTCGTATACATATTCCTAACATTGCTGTAAGTATATATAGTGCATATATTTCATTTAAAAAACTGAAAATTTATAAATTTTTGAAATAGATACCTTTCACAAATCTTGGCCATGCTTCTTCTAATGCATCTTTTAAACAGGCATCATAATCAACTAAATCCCTCTTGCAGGTAGTTACAGCTGCGAGTAAAAGTAGAAATATAATCAAATAAAAAAATATAAAAATGTACAAATTATTTAATAAACACGTAATTTAAAATATAATTTAGAATGTAATTACATTTTTATAAAGAGCATGTATATTATTAGATGTTTCGTAAGTGAAAAGAAGATTCTTCCGCAAATGTTTTGTTTTTTAATGGAAAATGATATTGCGTTCTATGATGACAATTGTGACAGAGATATAAGCATCACTCGAAAATATAGATGCTAGTGTTATTCGTTTAGCAAATCACGAAAATGAACATTTAATAGAAAGATGATTCTTTATAGAGCAATTAACGAATATAAAAATACAATTATCACTCCTATAACATTTTCTACAATTGCAAATGTTAGTAACGTCAAATTATGTTTGTCGAAAAGCCGCAAATGGAAAATATACATATTTTCACGTTATTTTATCAATTCTGTTAAGTACAGAATTCTGTCAATAATGCAATAATCTTTGTCGGCAAAATATATAAGAGAGTGGTAGTTAACAGTAAGCAAATATCGAACATATTGGTGACAAATAGCAGTTTTGTTATTGCAAACAGTGTCAGCAAACATCTTGCAAAAATGCAATAATATGCTTCGCAGTAAACAAATCTGTCCTTAACTTGTTGTGTCAATCTGTCGTCGCATTGCTATTGTCAAATCAGCTTTAGAATTGTCGTCAATTTAACTGCGCAATATGTTCTTCAGATTTGGTTTACATTGAAAACCAACTGAGGAGATACGTTAGACCCTGGCATTATTGTTTGCTGGCATTTGTTTCCCATTTGGCAACATTTCACAATCAAAACGGTAGGTTTTAAAGTATTTTAGCAAAAATGATCACGATAATCGTAATACTCTGTATTAAGCAGTCTATTCACTTTATTGTTAAAAATTTATTATCATAAAAGATATGATTTTTGTTTAAAATTATGTTATTTCTTATTTGCAAAATTATTTTACTGTCAACTCTTTATTAATTTAACATAATAAATTTTTTATATACAAAACAATTCATTGACATTTAATTTAGCATAATAATATCTTTAAAAGAATATTTTCAAAGAATTTTTAAGAAATACTTACGAAGCTGAGATTCTCCAGCCGAGAGTAATCCAAATATTGCAATGCCGAATATACCACGTACGTAAAACAACATGTTTTATGCTTAGTATAATACAAAGTCGTACGTATGAGTACAGTAGGAAACATACTACACCTCCTGATTTGTGAGTAATGAGAATAATTGGTACTGGTTGAGTTTTATATAACCGAGTATAATAACGTCACTTATTAAAGATGTAGATATCAATTATTTTGCATGTATATGCAAAATAATTGATACCTACATCTTTAATATGATAAAATATATGCACACACTTTTAAAAACATAATAAATAGTAAAAATTTCTAAAGCCTTTGAATCTATCCTGTATACGTATGTATACAGGATAGATTCAAAGGCTTTAGAAATTTTTACTATTTACAAACTTTAGTTTTTCTATAAATTATTTATTATGTTTTTATATGTATAATGTTTTTAAAAGTGTGTGCATATATTTTTTGCAAATATATGTCATATACTAATTGCAGAAATTATGTACACTCAGAAAAATTTCCAAGTTTTTCCGTTGAAAAATATTGAGTTATCCTTCTAAAAAATAACAAACGGATAATTACGATTAACTTGGTCGGACAAAAAATCCGATCAC
>NW_012026855.1:0-463 GCF_000956235.1 Wasmannia auropunctata
TTCAAAATTTTTATTGCGTTTTTCCATCGCAACTGATATTTTGTAAATTCATCTGTTTACCTAACCTATGTGCACAAAATTTCATCAAAATCATAACTTGACACTTTTGTTATAAAATTGATTGTATATTTATACATATCGGTTGAAAAATGTTTTTTCATTTATGACAAAACATAATCATTTCCACACCACCTTGCGGTATATAGCACGGTTTGTTTATAGTGGTTTCTCCAATAGACCTAATACATTCTCATTTTTTAATACATGAGTTATTCAAAATGTTGTCCTCCCTCTTGAATTTGAATAGCTTTTAGGATATTAATATTTAAATTAACATTTTTATCTTGAATAATTTTTGAGACATTATACTTAAAATATCTTTATTTTAAATATAATTTTTTAAATATAATATCTATAAAATAATGTTTTAATATCTAAAATAATTTTAAAAAATTTAACTCTT
>NW_012026855.1:12299-14029 GCF_000956235.1 Wasmannia auropunctata
CTTTTGCTGCATGTACTTTTGAATGGTTAAACGGTTTTTAAAAAGAAATTTTTGTTTCTATGTCTAATCAAATACTTGGCAACTTGTATGATCTCATATTTGTTTTTAGACAATTTTTATTTGTTAAAATAATATTTTTGGTTTAGGAAGGATGTAACACACGATATTTTTATATACTTGGCGTAAGCTTTTTCTTTTTTTTAAAAAAAGTTTTGGTAAGATTTATTTGAACAAAAATTATAGGGTTTAAGAAAATCTATTATCTGCAGGTGATATTTAATTGAGCTTTAGTTAGGTAAGAGTAAAACTAAATAAACGTTTAAAAATGTCTTCTAAATATAAACTAAAACATGCTATTTGATGTTAATTGATTGACATACAAATGCGCGCATGCGTGTACCATTATATTTAGGCCATATTCCGATATACACTGCCAGCACTAAAATCTATAGCATACGTAACGCGAACTATAGATTTTCAGTACTGACAGTGTATATCGGAACACGGCCTTATTTATTAATTTGTTATACACATACATGCTAAAATTTAAAACTTGTAGTTGCAAAGCATTGAAAATAAATAATTCTTATCATGGATTAATATTTTTTTATATATGAAACGTAAAAATTATAAAAAGAAAAATAGATGGATTATGCAAAATTTTTGAATGATATTTTTGGACTTTACAATAAGAACGAAAAATATTTCAAATTAATAAATGGATACAAGTATGGTACAATAAAAATAAATATTATAAATAAATTTTACATTATTTTTCTTTTTGAATAAGTTGAATTAGTACAAAATTACCAACGATCGAAAAGGTCGGTGATTATTTTAACTACAATAGAAGTATCTATAAAGCAATAATTGTAATATATTAGCATAATTTCAAGCGTAATAAAAAATGTTATTGAATTATTAATTTACTATAAAATTTTGTTAATAAAATGTTACATTGTTTTTATGTTTATGACATTCTCCAAATCGATATTGATTTTTTCATGTATATGTGTACATATATATGTGTACATATATAACATTTAAGCTTCAACTTCAAGGCTTTTAATATGTCATATGAAAAATATGTAACGCTAATTTACATAACTTTGTTTTAAAACATATCAAATCAAGTTATACTTAATAATAATTTTAAAGTTAGTTTAAAGCAGTACTTGTATAAGATAAAGATGGGCTTGAATTGCGTGCGGCCTGTCGATCCTTTAAGTGCTGTAATACCAAGAGATATTGGACTCGATGCATCACCAGTTAGAGAATCAGGATTGCCGATTATCTTTCTAATTGGAGGTCCAGGAGCGGGAAAGAGTTCGTTGAATTTTTATTTCTGATTTTATATACAAAGTATTTATCAATAACAGTCAATATTTTTATTTTCAAGTTAATATTTTTTTATTCGTAAATTTTTTAATTGTTATAATAATTATTAATTAATTTTGAGATACATTATATAAAACAATAAAATATTAAATTATTGTGTATTATTACCGTAGTTGTATAATATACATGTATCATATTATAGATTAAGATAAATTAAATATTATCTACACTCGTTCACTAAAAGATTGCGACACTTTTTTTTTTATAGGTTTCTAATTTATATTTAATATACATAATATATACTTTATAGATAACTAATATTTGCAAATGCAAACCACGATGTACTATCTTTAGTCTAGAGGCAGTATACCACCAATCGTGGTCCGCATTTG
>NW_012026855.1:17629-30272 GCF_000956235.1 Wasmannia auropunctata
TATATATATATATATATATATATTAGAAGCTTCTCTGAAGATATAAGTTCTATGTAATTGATTATTTTAAACATTATTTTAAAAAAATTTAATTGTGTCATTAGAATTAAAATAAATATCTTATTTATAGAAGTAAAAATATTTTTTATAAAAATATATATACATTTATGTGTGTGTAATTTATATATATACATACATATATATATAGTATATATATATATATATATATATATATATATATATACACATATATACATATATATATTTTTTTTATACAAAATATTTTTACTTCTATAGTAAGTAAGATATTTATTTTAATTCTAATAACACAATTAAATTTTTTAAAAATAATGTTTAAAATAATCAATTACATAGAACTTATATCTTGAGAGAAGCTTCTAAAAATATATTCTCTTTTCTTTTCATTACTAGCTTTTTTTAGTATGTTTTTTTATGCAACAATCCTCGCTGTTAAATATCATTATTATATCGAAGGTCATAATTTTTTTTATCAAGCAGAACTTGACGCAACACACAATCTTGTATTACGTCGGTCGCTATGCTAAAAAAAAATTTTTTTTCTGAGAAGTCACATAAAGCAACACATATATGTATATCTTTATCACACATGCATGAAAATAACGCTCGTCTAAGGAACATTGCACAAAAGACGCGCTAAGAAAGCAGAGGCGTATAAATTTGCGGGGTGATGCTTGAGATGTGCGCACCGATCGGAGTATCCCCTTTGAGGTATTCATCGAGAGAGGAAGAGCAACTTCCTCTCCGCTGCTCGTTCTACTTTCTAGCGTGGCATTAAACGAGGCGAACGAGAGTTTGATGGATGTCTCGCAAATACTCGGTTTCTAAGAAATTGATCGTAATCGTATACCTCAAAAACTTTAATCCTTCAGTAAGAATTATATAAAATCTGCGATTATACAAGCACATCTCTATCTTAAAGATGTCGCAAAAATTTATAGAAATTATAAAAATTTTAACTCTATTATTATGAAGTTTGCATAACATAAGCACTATGACGGAAATCAATTTACGTGACAAATTGCTCGTATTACAGGTACAAATTATAAATTAATATCAACTCGATATATTTTTAATTGTTTACACAATTATCATAACAAACAAACAAACAAATAAAATTGTGAAGCACAAGAAAATAATCGTGTAAGTAGAAATGTAAGTATTATAACAGATACATAAATGCATCTAACAATATTAATTTCATAATATTAATTCTTTATTAAAAAATTAGTTTCACAATTCTTTAGGAATTAAAATGGGACATGAAGATTTAAGAGACACGAGAATAGAAATTAGAATTGTTAAAAATGTTTAAGATCCATTGAACTTTAATTTATGTCATGTTTGTCTGCAATGGTCATATTATAATATATTTATACTGTATAAAATTGCATTATAAAAAAGTGTAATTTTAAGTATAATTTTATCGTAAACACGTAACTTTATATAATATTAACGTTTTTCTCTTACAATATGCGGATGATTGATCACCGTCACTACACCATTTCTATCTCTCTCTCTACGCATACATATATTTATACATATATATAGTGAGTATTCTACCATTCTATACATACATTCTCATATACTGTCATAAGCGTGCGCGCGCGCGTACACACACACACACACACACATACACACACATTCTCCGCTTCTCAACCTCCGATATTCCACAGCTTTGTATTCGATACGATATTCCCCCTTTCCCGTTGCAAATTGTAATTGTCTGTGTGCACATATACATATCAACACATCGAAGCCAAGTAACTCGACTACTCTGCATTTGCGACCCCTTCTACCCCTACAATCCACCTCTATACAGTGCGGGTGGATGGGTGGTTGGCTGCGTTTATGAGGCTGCGGGCCCGAAATTGAAAGGCATCCAGCTTCGTGAAGGGAGTTACGGGGAGGGGAGGGGAGGAGGGCATGCAGCAGTCACCGACAAGCGAAAGAGCGTATCAGAGGGTAATCCTATTGGTGGACGCCGGCGTCGCGACGTCCCGGCGTCATTGGTCCATCCACGATCCGCAGGGCGTGGCGACGTCGGTCTGGAGGGGTGGTTGTCGCATCCCTGGCAACGATTACCAGAAGGCAACCAGGGGTTCGCGCGACGGCAGGAATCCAGCATGGCGGCGACCCGGCAACCCCTAGAGCTTTCGCCAACCACCGCCGCGCCGCCGCTGCCACACCACAACGGTGCCCAGCATCGCGCGGCCGTTACCGATTGCCCGCGCACCTACTCTCGTAGATCTCGCTCGATTTGTCTGGGAGAACACTTCAGGAGTCGAAAGTTCGATCGCTCAATTAATTGCTCCGTTAGCATCTCCTTTTGAATGTTGATTCTACGGTGAAAACGATAGAGAATGCTCTATATTAGGTTTTTTATCGGAAAGGATTGTTTGGAATATTGATTTAGAAAAAAAAGAGAATACAATGTTAACAATGGTATAAGTATAATTTATAGTTTACGTGATTGTAGCAAGTAAATTGGCATTCTGTAGACACAACTATCGTTGATAATACACACTTAACTTTCTTTTCCATTAAGTTATCAAATAAAATTCTTTTGCCACCAATTACATAAAAATAAATCGAATAAACATTTTTTAAAAGTTCATTTAATCCAAGTTAAAAAGAAAATTATTTAACTCTTATCATCAAGTTCTGCGCTTGTAAATCCTTTGCTTGTAAATTCATATTTGACCAGCTTTCAGTTAGGGTACGATTAATCTATGATAGATCAAAAGAATCTTGGCTACCGTTCAGCACATCGTCACTTTTTATCCAGGCGAACCGATGCTGAAGCGACTTGGCAAAGAGAACTTCGCCGTCGCGTAGCCAACGATCAACAATTGCCCCGACGCGACGCTCAGGTAGGCGTCGTTCCTCGTGACAGCGTCTCTCGCTTTGGTAGGGGGTTAGTTTGGTCCGGGTCGTCGGGGGTGGGAGATACCAGGCGTCATCGGAGAGGATCGAAGGGGTCGGCGCAGGCGCTTCGTCCCGACGACGGGCGTCGTGGCGAGGCACCGCGTCAAACGTGGAGGCTATAGGTTAAATCCTCCCGCTCCTCGTTTTTGTCGTTTTTCCGGCGTTGCCTCCTGATCCCGCCTTCAAAAGTGCCGGCGGACCAATCGGCGCCGGGCGTTGCTCATCCGCTGCCTCCGACGGCACGGCAAGCGCCACGACGACGACGGCGACGGCGGCGGCGGCGGCGGCGGCGGCGGTAGCGGTGGCGGCGGCGACGACGACGCCGACGTCATCCGCGGGTAACGACGACTCGCCCGAGAGATCCCGGATCGGGATGCCGCAGACGTCATACGCCAATCCGACATCGACGAACGATCGTTCCGCCTACGCGCCGATCTCGAAGCGGAACGTCGATCGCAATAGCGCGTGAACGTTTATCCCCCGCTTGATTCTCTTCGCGGATCACCGAAATATCTCTTCTCACCGCGCGCGTTTAACCTCGCGGAATCGCGCCGGTCTTGATCGCGCCTCGTGACTTTAGGTTTCTTTGAAATTGTCCAAGTGTCGCATTTGCTGAGTATACCAGTCGTGATTGTTGAATTAGAGAACCAGACAAAACACAGATAAATCAAATTGGGCCGGGCGGTTCAACAATTTGGTGATAGAATAAGAAGGATAGAAAAATTAAGTGATTAGAAGTGACATACGTTTTACAGTGCGGATCTTGAATCTTGAATTACCCTACGTGAGTCTGCAATGATCTTTAATTAGACATAAAAGTATTAAAGCTTTACTTTGAAGATTTTTAGTAAAAATATATCAAGATTCTCTTCAATAATTGTAAAAAGAATTAAAAATTTCTTTTAGAAGAGATAAGGATTATAAGACAGTTACATTGCTAAAGAAGGTTAAAAAGATTATTTTTTAATTACTGATTATTTTAAGAAGAATATTTCAAATTATCTTTGTTTAATTTTGTTAAAATTAATTAAAATGTTTATGAAGCCAGTATAAGCTGACAAGTTAAAAGTGTTTTTCAAATAAAATATATATTAATCAATAGATACAATTTAAAGCGCAAACATTTCAACTCTTGTTCATTCTCAGTACAATAAGAATTACGAAAAAAACTGGTAACAATATCCAGTATGAGAATCAACCATGAAATTAGTTAAATTGTCACATCTCGTCCATAATTAAAATAACAAATCGGTTCTTAGTTGGAAAAACGCTTAAGCAGTGAAATCAAAGCTAAAATTATTAATGAAATGAGAACAAAAGTTAAAAAATTAAAAAATGAAAATAACTTACAGTTAATAGACGACTTGACAATATGACAGACATGGATTTAACATGTATACGGTTCAAGACGTAATGAACTTGTGAGAGTTAGCAAAGCAGTAACGCTATTTTCATAAGATATAAATAAATAAATAAGAAGGCATAGGAGGATCAAGATTTTTTAAATAGATCACAATATAACGGATCCGTTTTGTAAATTAAAGCCGTGTCTTAACAAAGCATTTGAACAAACATGTTTAATAGAAACAACGTTTATTAGAAACATGATACATTCTGTTATTACAGAACACAGAATTAATTCTATGCATGATTTCGACTGGGATAATATTAAAATTTTAGATAAAGAAAAAATTTTTAACAAAAGACTAATCTCTGAGATGATGTATGTATATAAATAAGCAAAAACACGGTCTTAATTTACAGAACGACACGGATCTGTCAGACCCGTTATATTGTGATCTATTTAAAAAATCTTGATGCTTCTATGTCTTTTTATTTATTTATTTATTTATTTATCTGTTTTTATCTTATGAAAATAGTATTATTGCCTCACTGAATCTCACAAGTCCATTACACGTTTTGAACCGTATACATGTTACATCCATATCTGTCATATTGTTAAGTCACTGTAATACCTTTTAACTGTATATTATTTTAATTTCTTGATTTTTTAACTTTTAACTTCTGTTCTCATTTTCCAACAAGAGTCGAAACGTTTGCGCTTTAAATTGCATCTATTGATTAATATATATTGAAACATTCAAAAACGTTCATCTTATGTCGACTTATAAATATACTGGCTTCACATTTATTATATTGATTTATATCATCTAAGTCTAAATTTATATTGAATTTTGTATATCAAAATTAATTTAAAATCTTAGAAAAAATCTTTTCCAGAAATCAGAAAAATAATTATATCAAATTTATTGTAATCCTTGTTTGTTCTAATTGCTTGAAATCAATCCATCAAAAACTCATGATAAATTAAAAATTAAGGACAATTTATTTTATATTTCATATTAAAATAGGATAGCTTCGCTAGATTGTGAGAGAAACATACTTAAATTTTAACGTTCACACGCTTTTATACTTTATGAAATCGGTAAGCTATGGTATAAAGAAGTTGTATACCGATTTTATAGCGCGTTTGATATCTGATAACGAATGATTGAGGAGGCACGATGAACGGGGCAGCGACAGTCACAGCCACCGAAGATCATCAACATCAACATCAGCAAGCGCAGAATGAAACGGCTTCGGAGCATCCACGGAGTCCCGCCAGTCCGCTAAGCGTTAGACACGGTGAGATAACACAAAAAATATATTTCAATTCTAAAGATATAATAGCACGCCTGTAGACATGTGAATATTTAATATATTTGTACGAAACTTTTGTGCGTAACGGTCAAACTAGATTAACTACGTTTTAACTTCTAAATAGTACTAACATCTTTAGTTTTTATAGCGTTTCCGCGTGTGTATAACGTAATGTCACACGCGCGTTTTAGCATGCAATAGCGTTTTCAATTCATGCGCGCATAAACGCATTGTACAAATATAACACAACTTATAGTTTTATTACTAAAAAAAACTACTAATATAACTTATAAATCTAATAATTTTATTTCTAACTCAGCACAGATTATAACTGCAATGTTGCAGGAATGTTATAACAGTCCAATTATGTTACAGAAATGTTACAGTATTACTGTAATGTAGCAATTATAATCTGTTTGCTGGGAAATAAAATTACTAATATAATATTTAAGTATAAGTAATATTTAAGTAAAGATTTGCGAAGACAAACCAAATTTTTACGTAATTGTTTTGCAATTCATGTTTATACATAAATTATTAATATTATTATTTATTATTGAACATTCTTTATTTAATCTCAATGATAGATATGATAACCTAAGTATAATATTGTATGATGCGTATCATATAATGTCCGTCTGTAATGGTTAAAATCTTTTAATTTCAACGCACCGTAGCGCATATCAAATAAACACATATTTAATTGGCAGGATACGTGGAAATGTGTTATAATGCATTTTAATGCACATCTCCATTTCAACATTTTCAACGCATACATGGAAATTAAAAATAAGAATAATTGTCAATAGTTAATAATAAAGCACGAAATAATATTGATTTTAATTGATTAAGACCGGATTCGAAAAATTACATGCAGAAGATATATATTCAAAAAAAAAACAACGGTGTATGTTTGAGGGAGAATCTTTTCAAATCTTAATCTTCTTACTGCTTTTAGAATTTTGACTATAAATCAGTAATAAGATATTAATTTCCTCAATATCGCCACATTTCTTTCGCGGCGTATAATGTAATGCGTAATGTAATGCGTAAACTTGCATCAACGTACGATTCTTCTCCCCCCACTCGCGCCGGGTCAGCCGAGATTTGATTATTCTAATGGCATAATGTCATTGCCTACGTGCTACCCTCTTTTTCCACTTATCCCATCCCACGATTGTAACTTGTATAAAAGTCCGTCGCGGGGGTGGATCTATGTGCATTCTGCTCGTCGCTTCCCATCGTCGGTTCTTAGCGACGGAAGCGCGAGATGATGTTTTTTTTGCTCATTTCTTTTCGCCAATTATTTCTTCAAAGTGTTACAATAATTATGATATTTTCTAATTTATCATAGATTGTCAATAAATCAAAATCACAGGTATACATTTTACCACAGTTTGGATTTTATTTCTAACATTAAGTGTCTCATCTAATCTAAAGTAAAATTGTCAATAAATCAAAATCACAGATATACATTTTACTACAGTTTGGATTTTATTTCTAACATTAAGTGTCTCATCTAATCTAAAGTAAAATAGAGAATTGTGATAAATTTTACTTAAAGAAAAATAAATAATATATTTTGTATGTATAGATCTATATAGATAATATGTGCGAGAACTAGGGAATGAATAATGTCGAAATAATTCTTGTTTTTTTTTTGTATAAGATGCTCAGAAGCAAAAAGTATATAAAATGCTTGTTAATGACCTTCAATCATTAAAACGGAGGATAATGCGAACAAATTACAGACGCATCAGTCAGTTACTTATTCTCTCATCGATAGATGCAATGCTTGCTTCAAAGCTGGAGGCTACCATTTTGAACAATACATTTAATAATTACATTTTGATTATTTTAAAGCAATAAAGAGGATAAATCTAGATTATTTCGTTATTCATTCCTATAGTTCTGCATCCTAAGAAGTCTCTTAAACGAAGAGTTTACGAGCAAGAAGAAATTTCCAGAGGAAAATTTTATTTGTTTTGAGATCCTAAATTCATATTTTAAATTTGACGGTTTAACTCGGAAACAGACTGTAAAATAATCGTCAATAATAATTTTACTTGTTTAACAGTTTTCAGAAATTACAAATATAATCCAATTCTTTCGTTTCTATCAAATTATGAATTTTTATCCAGCGTTATTTCTTTTGTATGTGCGAATGAATGTTCCAAAAGCTTTCTCAGTTATCAGTAAATTTTTTGTTTATTAACTTTTATGTTGTAAATTTAAACTTTAATTGTACTTTAAACTGTAGTTTGAATTTAAACAAACAGGAAATATACAGAGCTTTTGCTGATTATTATCTTCAATACAATTAACATATTGCATCTTACTGTATGTTTCATGGAGTCAACTTGTGCATTTGTTTATTAATAAACATTCGGAGAAAATAACTGTGTTTAATATTATATATTTGCCAACGTCAAATATTGTTAATATTATTTTGATACAAAATTTATTTTTTCTTTCTGGTATTTGGAAAACGAATACACATACAACTTTGGAACGGTAGCTGCTTTTTTTAGATCTTTTTTGTAAGAATCTGTTTTAAATCATATCAGCAATTTTGTTTAATACTATTTATAATATGTTTTTTTTTGGTAAAAAAAAATAAGTAGTAAAAGCATAAGAAATGCTCACTACCGTTGCAATCGTGATGCACTAACGATTAGCCGAAATTAGCAAAGATGTATCGAAAACGGGGAACAAACCTCTTTTTTTATCTCTCCAACTAACGCAACCCCTGGCCCCACTCACAATGACCCCCTTTTCCCGATGATCCCATAATACGAGGGCGCAGGTGGCGCCTTGCCATTCGCCAGCATTGATATGCTAATGAAATTTGACGCCCCTGCTTTTGCGTGCGTTACTCTCGGCGCGGGTGGCTTATAGCGGGTGTGTATTTTATATTGGGCCGTCATTTTTCTCTTCTCAGTTAACCCCGCGCAACCGACAGATTGCACTGCAACAAGATTTGATTAGCCTAATGCTGTAATTTGCGAGCGCACGTATGTATATGTGCGCGTATTTAAATATATGTATATATGTGTGTGTGTGTGTATTTAAATATATATATATATATATATATAAACCATTATACTTCATTTGAAAAACCATTATATTTCATTTTTGAAATATAATGGTTTTTCAATTATCTTTTATACTTAAATTATGTGATGCGCAAACCAAATATAAAAACCATAGTAATATTATCCGATTGTCACAGATTTGCAAATAAAAAGAATGAAAGTCATCATAAACAGATTATATCTCAACATTATCATCGAATAGATCCTTCGTTGTTCCGAAGATTGAATCAGAGTGTCAGAATACTCTAGTAATCGACAGGATTAGGGGGTATATGTTAACGAGATCGAAAAGCCTGTACGCTTATACAAAGTCACGTGAGTTGAATTAATAAGATTGATACCGGCCGACGTGATTTGATAACGATCGGAAGCGATGCGATTCGACAGTCGGATTGTCCGCAACGAACGTGTTAAAAAATAATGATAAGATTTAAATTTTCAAAAGGCCATTTTGAGAAGAAAAGAAAGAGTAACTCACAAAAAAATGGATTTTTTCGCCCGTTTTTTTAAGCCCTTAATTTTAAGACTGGACCGTGTACCAAATGGTACCTTATAATAAAATATTAATTACAGAGAAGTTTTAGGTTGAAGTGACAATTGTTATCACAGGAGGGGGGGGCGGGTCATTTATTATGTCTCTTTACGCGAAAACTCGATTTTTTTACATAAAAAACGAGCGTCATTTACGTAAAACTACGATCAATCTTTATTGACTGGATCAACCTTCTTAAAATATTGGACTTCGCAAATCTATAATAATTTCATAATAAACTTTGATTTCATCCCCTCCCTCTTTCAGCTATAACAATTGTCATCTAAACTTGAAACTTCTCTATAATTAATCTCATTATAAAGTATCATTTGGCACATGGTTCAGTCTCAAAATTGAGGACCCAAAAAACAGGCGATTTTTTGGATCACTCTTTTGGCAATGGATGGAGTTAGGATATCTCTTTTTCTGGCAGCAGTTACTGTATTCAATAGCTTCTGACGCCCTACGGGAATTTCTGTTCCTTCTTTACGTCCCCAAAGGCTTATCGGTGGATCGCGAAGACAAACAGCATTTACATCGGGAAATGAGATTGGAAAAAGCTCAGGAAGTAAGAGCGCTCGAATATAAATATTTATGTCGAATGAATAAAGGGGCGATTCCTCTAATACGCGCGTGTCGCGCAACACGCGTCGTCATGCAACCTGCTGCAGAATTATTTCTATCAAAATTTTCGGAACCTATCGCAATTTTTCCTCCATAAATATAATTCTATAATATAAACGATTTCTACAATATTTCTATAATATAAATCGGGAATCTTTATATATAACTGATGTGTCAAATACATTTCTCAAATATAATATCTTTGTTTACATTTCTCATATCTTTGTTTAGCATAAGTGTACACTTACAATTAGATTACGTTATTTTGTCGCCATTCAAATTTCTAAGTGCGATTACAATTTGTTTGCATATAAAAACTTTATTCGCGTATAATAGCTTATTTCAATTGAATTTACTTTCTTAAAAACGTGATTATAGTCTCTGAAAATTGACAGTAGAAAGTGCGACGGAGAAGTTGCGTTTCTCGGATGCTTGAAATGCAATGCATTGCCAATACGATAAACAGATTTCAGCGGAAAAGTCGCGTGTGCTATGGCAACGAACATCTGCGTGATCAACGAAATGCGATTTCGCTTCTCTGCTTGGCTCGACTTTATTAGTCACGCCGGTATCCTCAGTGAGGCGCGAGATCTCACCGGAATCGTATTTGTCGGCTGTCCCCGAACTCGATCAAAAACTCGTTTCGGCCTCGTTAATACCGCGGGGTCAGATAAAATCCGTTCGAGAATTACCATGCGAATTGACAACGGGATGGTGTCAAGATAGCGTCTGCGAGAAACGATTTCTTTGCGTTGCGCTCGGTTGTTTAACATAGCCTTTATAAATCAGTTATTAGAAATCAGATATCTCCGACAAATGTTGAGTTTAAATATTTTTCATCATATTTTGTTAATTTTAATTTTATTTAATTAAGATTAAAGAATGTATTCTTTGTGAAAATGCTATATTCTAAAAGAAATCTTGGAAAAACATCTCGTTTATTTAAGTTATTATCTCGAGATACGTATAAAATCTAATTGTTACATAACACAGTGTGACTTATTATCCCGACGAAAAAGGAACAATAGAATCCTATAGAATCATCTTCATCGAGAATTATAAGAAGATTTCTGTAATTCGGATATATTTCCGATTACTAATTCAAGATATCGATCGCCAATTGCATGTACGAATAACAACAAAATGAATCGCGTGATCTTCACAGTGGTTTATAACGATCGTTAGCTGGTATACGCAATTATTTTATATGCAGCGACCGCAGTGTTCGACGACCCTCGTTCATCGAAATCAATCAAGGATGTGGCGGGGACTTTTCGATCTGCCCTGGCTAGGGTTGGTCGCCCGTACGTGCGAAAGAGATTTCTGGGATTAAGCCGAAAGTAACGGCCGGCTGATCGAAATGAAAACGCCTAGCTGATTGTGGAAAAATGATACTTTGATCGTAAATCTCGAGCCTTTCATCGCATCACCAAGGAAGCGATTCCGCGACCGAAAAAAATAATAGATTGCTCACAGTCAGATATGGTATTGCATCAATTGGGGGAAGTAATACAATTTCATTTTTTCCGGGCAAATGTGATATTGCGGTTCACTTAAGAATTATATCGATTTTCATTTAAAATAAAGTAATTATTATATATGATATATAATAAATAAAACTAATTTTTCCACCGTGCACAAAATTGTAGAAAATTGTGACGTTAAAAACTGCCTTTCTGTCTCGTTGAAAATGTAATGGATTAAATTAATAGAAATATGTAAATGCTATAAGTATAATTCAGCTAAATTGGAGCTCGTTATAATTAAAACTGTAATTAAAGTTATAATCACAGATAAGCGCGAGGTAATTTAACAATCGAACGATATTTTCAATTAAGTTGCGCAAGGATCAAACTAATATTATTAACAATTCCAATTTCATTTTACATTTGTAATTTGCATGCAAATACCTTCACAAATGCATTTAATAAAAGTATGAAATCATTCGATGTTTCGGTCTCAAATGAGAAAATTTGAAATGGACGTCGAATTACAATAGCTCTTTCATCACTTTTGGCAATCGTGATCTCTTGGCGAGAAGATCGAAAGATATTGATGTCTCTCTTTGTGAATTGAATACTTTCTTTGAATCGCGGTCACGGCAATTGTGTAAAATCTGCAAGAAAGCTACGAGGAAAATAATTCGCGAGTGTCAACGCCGAAGAATGTGACAATAATTTGCCAATTGCGAATTATCTCAATATGATTTTTTTCGTTTCGGAAGTCTTTTCCGTCAAAAAAATTTCAACGTCTGTATTGAAAATATTGAGACGATGTACATAAACTTGTGATTTCTTGTTTATATTGAATCTTTTTATTATCGGTGCAAGTCATTTACTGACAAAATTTGTGTATTAACTCGTTAATTTTATATTCAGACAAATAATAACTTATAATAAGAGTACTCTTATAATTTTAACATATTGTCACATACTCACACACACACACACACACACACACACACACACACACACACACACACACACACAAACTCGATAAATTGGAACAAACTCGAAAAAATTGGAACAAACTCGAAAAATTGTGACAAACTCGAAAAATTTGGAACAAACTCGAAAAAATTGGAACAAACTCGAAAAAAATTGGAACAAACTCGAACACTCTCGAACAAATTCGAACACACTTGAACAAACTCGAACACACTCGAACAAACTTGAACACACTCGACACACCCACGCACGCACACGCACACGCATACACACACACGCACACGCACACGCATACGCCTGTCTCTTATACACATCTC
>NW_012026855.1:30292-46037 GCF_000956235.1 Wasmannia auropunctata
ACACACACACACACACGCACACGCACGTACAAAATTTGTATTTGTAACAAAAAATTTATTTTATATCTATATATAATATAATATATACGCATATGTATGTATATGTAGCCGAATACATGCATGTTAAATAAATCTATTAATTGTATAGCGATATTAACTAAGTCAAAAAGATAATTTCTTAGGATCTGAAAGGCTCAAGTCCTGAATCATTTTTTTTCTACAATGCTCAATGAAGCGACTACTGTAGTAATTATTGCTTCATTAAGCATTGTAGAAAAAAAGATTCTTAAATAGCGTTCACTGATCATATAATGCTATTTCTTATAAAAAAATTAAGTCAAAAATTAATAATTCTAAGGATTCCCAGTAAATTTCAATTTTCAACAATTTGAAAGAAATAGGCTAATGGGAATCGGCGCGATAATTGTTGCGCAATGATAAATCTAGATTTTTTAGGTTCTTATAACACCACGTGGTCGCATATCGCGTGCATCTCCGTAGCTCAGAACTTAGTAGTAATCTAATAAATCGATGCTTAAAGCATCAAGTCCTATGAATTCTTTCTCGAAACTTCGAGACAACTAATAAATGCTAACTTGCATCTATATGAATCTGTAAAGAATTTATTGCGAAAAAATATCACCCCATGATCTCAGTCAGAAATCGAATCCGGATCTCCACGTTTGCCGGACGGGCGTCCTACCTTTAGATCACCGAGGCATGTGATAATATTCATCGCAATAAACAATCTAGCGCGTTTTCAAGCCGTGTTCTAATATATTCTAATATATACATATGTTTTTACACATATTTTCAGCCCGCGTAAATTCAATTAATAATTCTAAGGATTCCCAGTAAATTTCGACAATTTGAAAGAAACAGGCTAATGGGAATCGGCGCGATAATTGTTGCGCAATGATAAATCTATTATAGATTTTAAGTCAAACAGTTCTGAATTATTTTTCTGTATAATGCGCAATAAAGCAGTAGTGATTGCTTCATTGAGGATTATAGAAAGAGATTCTGAACTTTTCGACTCATTTTTTTTACGAGAAAGCTGTATAATTAGTGGACACTATTTAAGGTACACCATATGTACATACATATATAGGGTATATCTTAAATATAATATATACATATTAGGTACTCTCTTTTTTCACAGAAATCGATAGTAAGAAGTTGGAAAAAAAAATTATTATTCAAAGTCTATGTAAACTATCTAATGGTGGCATTTTGGTTTTTCGGAAATTACCGGAAAAATAAACTTGAGTCATGTATGAAATTTTTAATAGAAACATACATTATTGTATCGTTGGATAAATTTTTTAAAAATAAATAAGTCTTGTTTAAACTTTTTTTATATTGTTTCCAGTTTATTAGAAAATAAGCAAATGTTATACAATATGAGTTATCCATTTTTCTAGACCTTTAAAATTATTTAAATGAAAGATTTTAAGAGAACAAACCATAGGCAATGAATCAGATGATGGTTTGTGCCTTTAGAAATAATTTGAAGTGGAGAAAATTCTAGTAAATTTTTTAATTTTTAATTGAAATATAAGCGAGTAAAATATTATTTAATTAATTTGACAAGAAACCTCTTTAAATAAAAAATTTTTTAATATCTCTTATTATTAACAAAAAAGAATATTATTTCTTATTGGAGCATTTACTTAATTAAAAGAAAAATAAAAGGAAACTCTTTCAAATTTTTCTCTTAAATGCGTTCAAAATGCATATTTAAATTAGGATGAAGATATTTTAAACATCTTTTTTTCCATTTTTTATTGAGAAAATGGGCTAATTAAAAAATAATTTTTTTGTTAACCATTTGAGATATTAAAATTTTTTTATTTAAAGATGCTTTTTTTCAATAGACTTATCTAATATCTTACTTGTCTATGTTTCAATTTAAAATTGAAGAATTGACTATAGTTTTTCTCACTTCCTTTATAACTAAAAACACAAATAAGTACATCATCCAGCTCGTTACATAGAACTTAGCCTTAAAATTTTTATTTAAATTTTCTCGATAATTTTTGATGTATGGAAAAATGAATGACTTATAATCTATGATATTTCCTCATTTTTCTCCGATAAACCGAAGAAATAATGTAAAAAATGTTTAAATAATAACGCAGCTAAACCGTTATAATAAATAACATAAATAAGCAGAGAAGTGTTAAATACGATCGAGGCTGGATTTTGCTTCATAATATATATACGTAAATTTTAAATGCATTTTCAGTTATATAAACTGCACGCCGATTACTGTCAGAATTGCAACGCAATCATAAACCGTTTATGATCAGTTTATAATTGCGTTGCAAGTCCGACAGTAATCGGCGCACAGTTTATAGAACTGAAAATGAATTTAAAATTTACATAGAAATATTATTAGGCACTAAGTTCTAGCTTCGACCATATTTGACGTTTCTCTATCCGTAAAAATTGCTTGTTGTTAAAAGATTTATAAGATACTCCACTCCATTTGTTTTTATTTAAAATTTCAGACTTGACTCAAATTCATCTTACTATTAATTTCCGGAAAATCAAAATATCATCTTCAGATAACTCAGATAAGCTAAAAAATGATAATAAAAATTTTTACTCCGACTTCCGACAACTATCCGTTTCCGAGAAAAAAGGATGATCCGATACTATAATATAGTATAGTAAAACATCCAGTATTATATATAATATACACGCGCCTATGTAGGGGAGAGTTGCTGAATGCGTACCACTTAAGATATTTTTGGTTATATTTCACATTTGGTACTATTTAGAACTATTGCAAACGAACATTGAAAATTGTTGCTTGATGTTCAAGGCACCTAATATTACATGTTAAATCTTTCATTAATAGCAAATTAATTTGTTCTAAGCTTTTTTGTAACATGCTGTCAAAAGCACGATTCAACAAACCGATCGCCTAAATCGTATCTGTAAGTTTTATTAATAGTACCTCCTTCTATTGAATTTATGAATGAAAATAATTAAAAACACAAGATTGATAAAAGAATTATGAATTAATACCTACTTTAATTGTTTATCAAACAATAGCTGTTTTGCTTACGTAACACGGTTTTTTCCTCTACAGTTTTGCTACAGAACAACTTCGATTGTGTTAAAACAAATAATGTTGATTATGTCATGTGGTCTAAAGATAAAGATACATTAGTGTTCCTAAATTGTACCGATATAAGAACTCTTATGCTTGGTTAGCTTAGGTACGATTTAGGAAACTTGACAGAGATGATAAAGATATTGATATAATTTTATTGATATAATTTTTATAATAATTGTAAATATGTATATACAATGAATGTAAAATATGTTATCATAAACTTTCTTTTAGGAAAAAATAACGATTCAATTAAAAATTGCATGATTACATTAGTATTAGCTATATAAATTGATCAAAAATTTACATCAATTGTATTTGATTTTTTTTAATGTTGATAGCATGCACAAAACAAGATGTAACCTGTTCATTTTTTGTCTATTTTATATATTTCTTATTTACTTCATATTTTTGTTACTATTGTAAATGTTGCTTCTATTAAGTGGAATATAAAATATTGAAGAGGTACGCTTTATGAGACCGGTACGTATTTGGCAACTCTCCCCTATAAGTATTTATCTTTCTTGTAAATTTTACATAATTATTAATCTAAAATTTAAATAGTCATAACTTAATGAAAAAAAGTCATACGATCACGAACTAAAGTTCGTTTGAAATCTCTTGAATTACATTTTCAGATGCCGTTAATTAAGATTATATTTTCAGGTAAATTGCGGTTTATTTAGAAACCAGTTTTCTTTTGCCACAGAAAATATTAAAAATGTCAAAAACATCATTTTTGGCCTTTTTCATTTCAATTTATTCAAAATCCTAACGCTAGACAAATTCTGCCAATAATATCGTGTTCAGCGCGAGAAAAATCTTCGGAAAATGTATTATCATACTTCAGAGAGAATTTTGTTGTAACACTATGTTACAATATTACAATATTTCTTTTTCTCTTTCTTGTTAGATCTTATTGCGAAATAAATAAACTCGCATTTCAGACTCCGGCGAGAGCAGCGTCATTTCCCCGGGTCTGCCAGAGCGTTACAGTCCTCTGGGGGCGACGGGATCCACGTCCAGCCACGATCCTTACGCCTCCCGATCGGTCCAGGAGTGCCCGGTACCCCTCTGCAGAGGAATGCCGACGGATTTCCCTCTAGCCCGATCACCGTACCTGACCGCGCTCGGGAATGGTCATCCGCATTTGCTGGGTCAGGTGCAGCATCAGCAGCAGCAGCAACAGCAACAGCCGCAGCAACCGCAGCACGGCAGCAAACCGCCGCGTAGTCTCGGACTGATATGTGTGGTCTGCGGCGACACTAGTTCCGGCAAACATTACGGGATACTCGCCTGTAACGGCTGCAGCGGCTTTTTCAAGAGGAGCGTCCGACGAAAGCTGATATATAGGTGAGTCGAAGTTTCAATAAACATTATCAGTTAGAATAATAAAATAAAGATAGGCTCAATAAAGTAACAAAATAAAAATAAATAAAATGTGGACTATGAGCCAGAGCTGAATATTTAATGCCCTAAGATTAGTTAAAGTATATTAAAAAAATATAATCAATAACACATACGTTTCAACCTACATCAGATCATTCTCAATGTTACAAATTAAAGCTAGAAATTTAAACGAAAACCAGTTATTGTAATATAAAGGATCTGTACATTATTAAATGTTGTAACAATATCAAAAACGGAAATTCAAGCGCAGAATAATTGCAATGGACAGTCGTCGTGAAGAAAAAGACAAAACGTACATGGTCCTCCCAAATTTGAAGCAGAGACCAGAGGCGAAATTCGTCATTATAAAATTGAAAGTCAGTAACATTGTAAAAGATCTAGTCGCTGAATCCAGGAGTCCGTACATCTTCACAATTTTTTTTCTTTTTAGACTAAATTAACATTTTTAGAGATTGTAACAGCTTTGAGTTATATGTCTAAACTTATGAAAGTCAAAATGGTATAAGTCATCAGTTAGATTCGTAGAAACGTCTAGAAATAAATTATTATAAAAAATATAGAAAGTTTTTAATGATTTATTTTGACTTTAAATTAAATGTATTAAACTTGCATATAGAAACGTATACGACTACATTCACAAGGTTTCGCAAGTTTTCTGAAATCTGCACTAAATGAGCTCGGGTTACTTTAAATTTAGGCAAGTTGCGCGCGCGCCTATCTACACAGGGAATATAATTGGAATTAATTATTATTCATCCAACGGCGTCTTAATTCCTTACATAAACATAATTCTAATCACAATGTAATAAGCAATATAGATATAAAATCGTCTTCATTGCAATTACGAGTAGAATTTTAATCGATCAAGCGTTGAGCAAAAACAATGATTTTGTTTTCTACAATACGGAAGATTGTACGATATAAGAACAGCATTTGTGCAAGGTACTGCATGCAAACGGATAACAATATTCGTCACGGTCAAACGTCCCTCGCGCGCGATAGTTCATCGACGCACTCGTTAACAGTCCGGCAACTCAATCCGTGATGGGGAAAGAATTGTAACACCGCACGGATGGCGGTGTATGTATCAGTTTCGGCTTTCGGGGACGGTCGAGCACGACGCCGCTTTGCATTTCGGTCACGAAACCGAGCCTGTTCATTTTTCAAAAAGCACGCTCGCACGGAGGGTTAATAGCTTGCGTATCGAGTGCGCTGTGGCGCGCCTGCGTGTCCCTGCAGGCGCGGATCGGGCGGGACAAGTGAGACCGGGACGACCGATTCCGACTCGCGCGCGCGAGAGGGATCCGATGGAGATGGATGGTCGTTCCCGGGGGACGGTAATAGTTCCTCGTACGCGCCACCGGCTTTGCCACCGATCCGGATACCCGGGTATAACTCGTCGCCGATGCGGGGCGCGGCGGCCATAGCGGCAGCTCTCAGGGTTAGGCTCTCGATGGGCCCCCGGCGGATTCGACATTATACCATCCCGCGTTGTGGCCCGGGCATTAAGATGAGTTTACTCTACTTGGCCCACATGGCTCCGCTCTCGATGCTTAACTCGATATTAACCCCGGAATATGAGCGGCCATCGATAATCTCTCTCTTCAATTTCAAGACTGCATACATATAGGATTCTAATTAAAATATAAAGAAATCTATAAAACCTAAAGCATTGTAAAATTAACTAAACAAAAGTAATGATAATCAACGGTCAAAGACGAACAATTCAAGGTGTTAAAAACTTTATTCTTCAATTTTCTAACATAAAACGTAACTATGTCGTAACAAAACTATACGATTGAGAAAGATCCAAGTATAAGAATCGAAACTAGTTTCGTTACGTTTTATGTTAGAAAATTGAAGAATAATATTTTCAACACCTTGAATTGCTTGTCTTTAGTCGTTGATTACCATTACTTATTGTATTACAATAACGAGCGGGTTATAATTTAATTTAAAAAACTTGCTTGCAAATATTATTGTAATAAAATTGTTCTGATAAAATCAAAAGTTACATAGAATCACAATAAAGCCAAAAATCACTTTCATTTGTACAACATATGTATATTCATAATATGCATACTTGACTGATAAAAATGTTTAATAGGAAAAAAGACACGTTAGATAACGAAAAAAAATAATGTTTAGTAAAAATCAGATATGTTATCTCAAGCGCCGAATGCTCTCAGTTTTCGCTTTTAGACGTGCACGACAGAAGCGAGGAAAATGCTTTGTTGTTGAAGCAGCGACATTTGCGTGCAAGAGTTCAAGTGCGAGCCCCGCGGGAGCTCCATGCGAACATTTCGGCCGTTCTTATCCACGCACGATGCACTTAATTGCATCTAACCGATCCGTGAGGATTTGTGCTAATCCGGCGATTGTGGACGGCGCGCCGTCGCAGCGCATCGCATCGGGACGCATCTGTCGCATCTCGTTCCCCTCACCGCGGATAATTGGTTATCTGTGCGGAGGCTCTTCAGTCTTTACCGCGTTATAGCTGCCCGACGAGAGCGAAACGGCATTCTCTCGGTTTTCTACTTTCGCAAACGATAAAATTAAACGTCGACCACTGGATGTAGATATTGCTTACTTGTGCAATACACACGATAACATATAAAATTTTAAGAAAATGTACAATTGAATTTAATAATTTTTTGACGCTTTAATACTTTTGTAAACAAATGTCATATTTTGCAATATTTCATTTATTTTAATACATAATTTACTTGAAAAATCAGCTCTAAATTCATTCAAAATTTACATCTTTTATATTTTACGACTTATTGAAGCAACAATACAGTCGAACCTCGATAATAATTCGAATCTCAAAAAAACAGAAAAACACTTAAAATTATAGAATTTTCGACTTATCGAAATTTGAGTAAAAGAGAGTTAACATATAAAAATTCGACTTATGGAGGTACGAGAGTTTATAATTTTTCGATTATAATGGCTTTTAAACGAAAAAAAATCAATATTTGACAGTGAATTATTTATTGCGTACATATAATAAATGTAATCATAAAACAAAATATCAGACTGTTACTCATAGTTACACATAGCTACAATTTCGAATGATAGAGGCAGCGGCAATAGAAGTTCGACTTATAGAAGTGAACTTCAACTTGTAGAGGTCTGGCTACTTTAAAATTCGAGTTGCAGAGGTAAAATAATACATCTAAATACCTGACAAATAATTTGAGTTAAGATTATAGATTTATTTCAATTTGTAGAGGTTTTCCGCAGTGGAGCGAAAAGGAATGAACAAAATTTTTTTATCTTATAGAGGTTTTCGAGTTGTAGAGGTTTGAGTTATCAAGGTTCGACTGTATATAAGGAATTGTTATTTTGTAGTCATCAGCTTAATTGTTAAATCATTAAATGGCAATTTTAAAAAATCGCACTTATTATGCTCGTTCTTCCCACAAAGTACACTCGCCGCGTATGCGAGAATAAATATCGGAAACTTTCTGCCAGCGATTGTCGCCAGGCCATTGTTAACGCGATTTTAACAAACGTCAGTCACAAGGAGCCGAGCGCTATCTTGTCCTGAGGCGGTGTAACACGAAGGACGAACGTCGACCGAACCGGTCTCCCGGCGTGGTGCCGCCGCGTCAGCGGGGGGTTCGTCGTGCAAATTGATTTGCGTTCACACCCCAGCGGATCCGCAGGGCGCGAGAGAGACTAGCGCCCCTTCCGCGCGCGGACCCCTCTCCTGTATTCACCCTTCAGAAGCACATCATACATTTATTTACGCATCTCTCTGTTCTACGAGCGGCCGGCATTGTTCGCCTCATTGAATTACCGGAAGCATGTGCTGCCGGTTATCACGCCCGTCGGCCGCCCTACTTCGCGTTGTCGGATGCACGTTGTGGATGCGCTGGATATGTGTTGTTTATTGCTGATATCGTCAGCGAAGCGTCAGGCTCGTCGTAACCCTTTAACCAATAAGTCTCCGTTAAACGATCTTTCTGATGTAACGTGATGTTATGAATGCTAAGAGAAAATAAACGACGCGTATTAAGCCGTATAATACATTGAAGAAGATTATAAATAATTGATGTAAAAAATACAGTTTTTATTACTACTAAAGAGCACAAAGGTGAAAATTCATAATTTCTTTGAACAATCCACTGCGAGAAGAAGACAATCACATTATATTATTTATTATTATTCTTTGAAAATCATATAGAATTATATATTTGATAAATTCTTAAAATTCTTCTTATCTTGTCAAAATTCTTGTTTTCGCTGGTAATAATAATCATTCTAAACTTGCATGGCGGAACTCTAACGAGTTCGTCATCCTTTGCAAGATCGATCGATCCTTGACGACGACGTTTCATCAACAATCGTCGTAACTCCGTAGCTTCTTGTCCCTCGCGGGAAGTCGGAGAAATTTGGGCGCACTTGTCGGAAATCCAGGGTGCGCACTCTTCGGGAGATGGTGTTAAATTCGATTACTTTCATTGTTAGAGATAACCCGGTTATCCCTCCGAGCTGACTAACGTAAAGAGGCGACTGTCCGGGGTCACGTACCTTCTTCTTATCCCTCTTAATCTCGTTCAATTCAACGACAGCGTCCCCGCCACTTCGTTGCCCCAACCTTAAAGGAGTCCTATTTTCCTCTCCCTGTTACACAGCACGGATATAAAACCGCACCGCTATGATTCGAGACCGAAAAATTTTTACGCAATGCAGTTCAAATCCCTAATATCACTGCGATCATTTTCTTCTTGTTAGTAACGCTACTTGCGAGATGGAAGATTTCAAAGTTTACATGTCAAAAGTTCTCGTGCGTGCATGGTAGGACATAATATTTGTTGACATAATAATATTTATTTATAATAAATTAAACGAATGTTATATCTTTTTTATACAGATGTCAAGCTGGTACCGGAAGGTGCGTTGTGGACAAGGCGCATCGAAATCAATGTCAGGCTTGTCGTCTAAAGAAATGTATGCAAATGGGAATGAATAAAGATGGTGAGTGTAACATATGTATTTTCAACTAATTTACGCAAAAAAAATCGAAATTTAAAATAAATTCAAAAACAATTAAACAAGTTAAACGGAAAGAAAGAAATAGGGATGAAGAATCAAGTAAAATCAAGAATTATGTATAAATATAAAAGCATTTAGTTTTTGTAAATCACAGTCGAACTTTTTAGTTTGAGATTTTTATCTAAAGGTTACAAGATACAAAGAATTTTAAAAATTATGATAAATAAAATACAAAATATACAATATAATAAAAACATAATAAAAAATATTTAAAAAAGAATATACATATGTCACAGTTTGTTAAAAAATTGCATTCTTTTGTTGAGTACAATATGTAACAATATTAATAAAAAATAAGGATTAAGAATTTATCATAACGAGGTCCGTATCGCACGATAAATTTCAAATAAACGTACGCGATTTTCTGGATAAAAATCGACGCGTTGTTGCGACGCGATTCGATTCAATCGGAAGGATCTCCCCTTACGACATCGAGTTCGGCAATAAGAAAGTTATCAACGAGACGGCGCTGAGGGTCGAAGCGAGAACGCAGGAAGGGAAGAACAAGAGGAAGACGATGAGACAGGTGCGCGCCCGTGTCTCGCCGGGAGGCATTAAGAGTTGAATCGGAGGCTGTTCGGAGCACAGCCAGACTTCCGCTTGTACAAGCTCGCCCCGCCTTTATCCAGTTATTTATGTCGCGAACATAAAGGGTCCGCCCGAATTCCACTTCCCTGCCGCTGATTGATTCCGGCATTACCCACGAAAATGGATAATCCGCTGGATCCATAACTCCCATTCGGCGACAATGTCTCGGGAACTCGCAATGGGATCCCAATATCTTTGCGACGGTGATCGACGCGAGGCGATACCAACATGTCATTCTGATCGATTGATCGACCAATTCTTTCTTTTTAAGGAAAATATTAAAAGAAAGGGCGAGAGAGAGAGAAAGAGAGAGAGAGAAAGCAAAAAATTAAACCTCTAATATATAATAACATTATTAAGTAAACAATGCGACAAGTAATTGATAAAACGTGTTAGTAACTTGAACATAAAAATGATGCGTAAAATAATTAAGGGTCCATTCTACCTTGTGGCTCGAAAAAGAAAGAAATGTGATCAAGATCACACTTCATTGTTTTTACATTTTATTTGTACTTTTCTCTTTAATTTGTAATGTTTTAAAGTCAATTTATTGACTATAAGTCCTATGCAAAGTTCCGGTGAAGATGCTTTTCCGACTTGAACATGGCGCCATGCATGAAGGTCGCACCAGTCATCTAAAATTGTTAAACCAACGTTTTTCCTGTTCAAAAAAAATGTCTCTATGGAATAGACTACGATTATATCAATATCAATGATACTTTTTTTTAATCGCACACGGAAAGAACGATTTTGCTGGAAGACCAAAAAAAATCTGAAAATAATTTTTGTTAGGTCATCATCAAAATAATTTTGTTCGAAAGTCTAACTGATTGCTAAAATATCAAAACTTTTTATAGCAATGCTTATTATTTTTGAGTTTCCGACAAAATATTTTGATGATGACCTAACAAAAATTATTTTCAGATTTTTTTTTGGTCTTCCAGCAAAATCGTTCTTTCCGTGCAAAAATAAGAGCAAAATTTAAGACTAAAAATCAATTTTTTTTTTAAATGGCCGCCATTTTGTTAACTTTTATAAAGACATTCTTTTTAAACAGGAAAATCGTTGGTTTAACTCTTTTAGATGACTGGTGCGACCTTGACTACTTCACCCATGGCACCATGTTCAAGTCGGGAAGACTTCTTCACCGGAACTTTGCATAGAACTTACAGTCAACAAATTGACTTCAAAAAAATTACAAATTAAAGAGAAAAGCAACAAATAAGATGTAAAAACAATGAAGTATGTGATCTTGATTACGTTTTCCGAAAAAATTCCCAAAGATCGTCTTTTTTTCGGGCCGCAAGGTAAAATGGACCCTTAAAAACAGGGTTGTGCATCTACGCGTAAAATATAATACTCTACGTTTACGTGTAAACAACGTAAACTATTGTAAAAGTGTCATCTATGTAGACAGTCAGTAGACTATATATTTATTCATTTAATAAATATATATAATTTAACATTTATGTAAAAAAAAAACTATTATTTGAATAAGAAAAATTCTCTGGTTGCATTTTTAATCTTAATCTCGTAGTTAAATTAATGTTCAAAATACATCAAGAATATTCTAAAGATGTCGTGGTATCTTTAGCCTGTTCCTATGATACATTTTGAACATTTCTATTGTGGGTAGAGACTGCCTTATAATTTAATTCTTTTATATTCTATATATTAGTGATACGATTTACAATAGTCTACATGGTTTACAAGTCTAAATTGTCTATGCAACAAAAAGACCATGTAAACATCACGTAGATTTCACGTAAATAATCCGTGTAGACGTAATCTTGAAATCTACGGCACAACCCTGCTTAAAAACGACAAAATACACACACAAACCGTAAATAATATATATATATATATATATATATACATATATATGTATATATATCAGCATTACAATGAGCTATCAAGTATATCGGAAACTGAAATTCATGTAAGTGCTTGACAATAAGATTCTTACAATTTCTCGTAAATCCGCGCTCTTCGGATTTACGCGGGGAAGGCGACCGAAATAATTGCGACAAGCCGTATTACCGCGCGTGAAAGGCACGCTCTTGTGTGACAAGCACCGAAAAGGAGACTCGTGGCGTCCGCCGTGCTTTAATGGACGCGCGATTAGGGCACTCATTGCCGCGCCGTTGCCGGGCGCAATTTTTCCCGGCTTCCCTTTTAGCAGCGGCCCGGCGACGGGCGCGCAGTAATTTCGTAATAATAAAAAGCGTGTCGGCTCGCTTTACCTCCGGCGTACGGCCTGCTGGGCGGCTTAATGGGGTCCTCTTGCTTCGTCGGACCTCTCCATTTCTTCTCTCTCTCTCTCTCTCTTTCTTTCTCTCTCCTTGCCGCTCTCTCGCAGTCCTCGCGGCATGTCTCACACCAGGAAAAGATAAACGCCCCGTACGCTCTGTTTAATTTGCATGCACCTCGCTGCGAGAGGCCGGCCGCCCTGCTTTCTGTCCACCCCTTTCCTCCGATTTCTTCTTCGCTCTTTTAATCGACCCTTTGGTCACTCTTGTGTAGGTACATTCTTTATCAAGATTTTTGTTTAATTCTTAACGCAGTGGACAAAAAATCTTCTTCACAATTCTAACTTATAAATTCACTATCGTGTTCTCGTAAATTTGTTCTCAATATAATCATGGAGTAAATATCACAACAGATAAGAAAATAGTGCCATTCACATAACATTAGCATATGATGCAAATCTTAAATATGATAAAATGTAACGAGATTAAAAAACTACGACTATTTTTATGTATGACTATTTTTCTGTAGTTCGATTTTTGCAATGACATTACATATGTGTTATAAAAGTCGATCATTATCATTAGCTAACAGTCATTAAAAGCATAATACTCTTGCTCATGTCCACAAGTATGATTCCATTGTTATCCCTTGTAACATTTTTTACGCGGATTCAGTCGACCGTGCAGATTGTTTCTCTCATTTGCATCGACGGCGCACCACGGGAGAGCCGCCCTTTGCCTTACATCATCCCGCTCGTCTCTTTCTGGCTATCTCCATCGGCGAAGTCGCGAACGGGCGCAGGACGGCACCCCCGAAGGGTTGCGAACCGGGTCTCCGCGTGCGCATCGGGCGGTCGGCCGCGCACGTTGCATACGTTTATTTCTTCCAATTAACCCTTCGGGGATTCGTCGAAGGCCACGCGACTGTCGCTAACGACCGCAGTGTTTACGGCAGCGACGAAGAGAACGAGTACCGCGCGCGCCGCGGTAAACCGCACGAGCGTGAGCTTGCAAATGCGCTTGATTGGCTCACGTGAATAAAAACGACGCGACGCTCTCTCGCGTTAACCCTTGCGATCCCAATCGTTTATTTCTGCAAGTTATTTACGGGACATTTTAGAAAAAAGAAACGCGGCACAAGGTGTATCCCGGCCGTCCCCATGTAATACTTTTTTCACATAGGGCGACATGGATTATTTAGATTTTCTTTAACAAAAGCGCAGAAAAACCAGTTCATGTTTTTGTACGTGATATAAAAGATGCGAAGGAACTGCGAGCGATTAGATTGCGTATCTACATAAATGAGATTTTTTATCACTGACTTTCATACCATTACTTTTATGTTGTGAAAACGTACTCATATTGACATCTTTATTTTGAGAAGTTTATATACACATATACAGAGTTGGACATATTTTAAACACTTGTATTTAAAATACAGTATTTGAAATACAATTGTATTTGTATTTTGTATTAAAAACAAATTATTTAATGTATTTTGTATTTCAAATACAATTTTAATCTATTTTGTATTCGAAATACTAAAGAAACTATTGATAAAAATCCTTGATAAAAATTAATAAGTAACTTAAATTTTTCTCATATGATGATTAGCGAGTAATTATGTTCGTCAAATTTTAAATATGTCAAGTCATCAAAGTCAAATTTCGTAATCCACATAAGTAAATAGATTTCTCGTACGGTTGATACAGGACAATAAAACTGTTAAAGAATGTAAAAGAGTAAAACTACTTTTCTTTCTCTCTTTAAAAATGGTAAGGTGACTGTTGGAAGAAAGGGGAAAGGGAGTTTAACATTATATTATTATCATAATTAAAAGATTAAATTAAAAAGTATTTCATATTTCAAATAAAAACTTTTACAAGTATTTTGTATTTTGTATTTCAAATTGAAAGATTGAAAATATTTTATTTTTTGTAATTCAATTATTAAGATTGACAGTATTTTGTATTTTGTATTTTAAGTACTTTAATGATGTATTTTGCCCAGCCCTGTGTATATAGTGTACTTATCATTAACATTGTAATAATCATCATCGTCATTATTATATATCAAGAACCTTTTTTCGTCCTTTCACATGGATGATCGGTAAATGAGACTCTTGGGCGGTCGTACACTGCGTTACGTACTGCAAACAATAAGCGTCGCTGGTTTGCTACGTGCCCTGTTGAATTCACGCGTGTCAGATGCAGTCCGTCGGCGTGATATAACATGGCGTTACGTGAGTTTGACGAGAGGGCGGCAGACAACCGCAAACCCCCGTCGTTTCCCACCACCCTGTGAATCCGCTCGACTAATGTTTCAATAATATTTCAATCATCCACGAGCAGCACAATGTTTCTATTGTTCGCCGACCTAATCGCCATTTACAACATGTTCTCGCTCGAGGAATTGCCGTTTTTTTTTTCAGAAAAAGAACAAAAAAAATTTTTTAAGTGATCGAGCGACACAATAAATATGTATCGTAGAAATTTCACCACTCTCTGATTTCTCTTGTTTCAATCAATCGGAAAAATGATTCGGTTTTTAACGAAATACGAGTTTTGTCAATACTGCCATGCGCTTTTATTTATCACCTTCTCCACATTGTTGCGTAATAATTAATATACAATATAGAGAATATAGTTATTACTTTTATAGCTACATAATTATGTCAAATATTATGTGTACACAACATAACAGTACTTATGTTAAAAACATATTACATTAAAAATTGAGTTCGACAAAACATAATTGGCATACCAATACAATTTTGCACAAGGGTTCAAAAAATATATTTATACAAATAATGGAAGTCTAATTGACATGAGGAAGAATGCATTGAGATATATTGCAAAAATTTGCGGTAACTGATGACAACTTGATGATTCATCGATCACTGAATTTAAGAAGAAACTTTCAATCGTTGCACCTGCAAAAATACACTCACTACGCCAATCACTGATTAAAAACATCAAATTCAATGTAACTTTACTAATATATTCATTTATGGATAGAATGACATTACGCATATCGAAAATCAAAATATAATACATCTTTCAATTTTTGAGTCATTTTATAAGGAAAATAAGTTTTATTTACAGTTTACATAATTTATATAATAGTATTCTTAATAGTTAATTAATTAAAAACATAAGTAATTAATGGCTATACAAATTTTAATTAAGTTTTAATACAATTTTGAATCATATTTTACTATTTTTTGTATTATCGGTGGACCATATCATAACTTTATAGATTAAATTACAACACAACATAGTAAAATTTAAAACTAACTTCACCTTAACAA
>NW_012026855.1:46057-47414 GCF_000956235.1 Wasmannia auropunctata
TGTGTTTTAATCGTAGAAAAGGAAATTTTATTCTATGCGATTAATATGAAGTATTTTGTATCCAACAAAAATGGTATTTTTGTCGATAAAACAGACGGCTTTAGCATCCTCTTAAATCTATATATAGCGTCAAATTTAACCTATTTAAGTCTCCATTGCTCCTACTTAATAGTTATATTTAACTAAAACAAGAGTTAAATAATTTAAGTTAAATAATTTAAAATAGTTTAAATTTAATCCAAATTCGGATTAAATTCTATTGTTTTATTTAAAAATAACTATTATTAAATAGGAGCAATGGCAATTTAAATAGGGTTAAATTTGACATTACAGATTTAACAGTGTAGGTATGGAAAAAAAAAGATATACAATTCTATTTAAAAAGATGGCAATAGCCTTTATGTAACTTTCAAAGATCGATTTGTTTAGAAATTAATTTTATTATTATTTGTTTCTCTTCAGATTGCATAACTTTTGTAAGAAACATTTTTTGCGTGATTTATTAAGCTTTGTGTCCATAATATTAGAAATCGATCCATGTTCTTAGATCGAGAACTGTGTAGCCAATCAACTTGCAGCTTTTATGAAAAAATAGTAATTTTATTGGCTATACAATTCTCGATCCGAAAACTCTGAACAATTCTAGTATCGTGGACACAAGCCTTTATACAATAATACTGACACACGCTTTGCGCGCGCTATTTAGCTTTTCCTTTACTTCTTACTATAACAACATTTACAATCATAGATGCCGACTTAAGGGAGGCAGAGCACTTTTGGCCCCCCCCCCACCCAATAATTTTTACTTTTTTGTTTTTTAATAACTTTTTACTATTTGTATAAATACTATTGCTAAGGAATTTATTAATTGAAATAAAATCCGGTGTGCAAACTTTTTACGGGAATAAAAATATAATAAATTATTAAGCTTCCTTTCTCGAGTTTGTGCATTAAATATTCTGTTTGTACATTTTGTTTTACTTGTAAAAGTATATAATCTACATACATATTTCTATACACTTTTACTTCTCTTTCCTCTTCAGTAATGTAAGGACCATTAAAAAAAGATCATCATTTGAAATGTTTTTACCTTGTCTCCCCAATATTTTTTCCAAATCGGCGCCTCTGTTTACAATGCAAACAATTACATCGTATTAGATTATTAACCCTTTGATACGCACAACTGTTAAAATATGCAATGATAGCCGCTTAAGAAGTTAGCGCAGCGAGAGAACCAATCAGCGTCACGCAAAAGTGGCAACGATATTTCGATAAATGCGAGTATCAATTTTTAAAAAAGGGAGAATATTTGAGCAATGAAAATGGAACACTTTATATATATATATATATATATATA
>NW_012026855.1:47434-51121 GCF_000956235.1 Wasmannia auropunctata
TCGAGTACTCAAATTAAAGCTAAAGATTCACGCTTTCGAACGATGTCAACTTCATTTGCGCGCGATTTTTATTTTACTTTTTTGGAACTTCGCAAACTTGGTAAAAAAATTTTTAGATTTGATGCATCTCCATTTGCATCCGTGCAGCTTTGTAAAGAATCAGTAAGTCATTTAATGAATTATGGATTTCAAAAGTAGAGACTTTAAGCTGCGAAATGCTTTTTCGATCGTTATGTTATGATAATTTTTGACAAAGTTGCTCTATCTTGAATTTTTAGAAATTATCGATATATTAACGCAGTGTCCGGTCAATTAGTTTGGTGACTGTATATACGGAGAAAATTTTATATTAAATTTTAATACAATTTTGAATCATATTTTACTATTTTTTGTATTGTCGGTAGACTATCATGACTTTATAGATTAAATTACAATACAACATAGTAAAATTTAAAACTAACTTCACCTTAACAATTTTTTAATATTTGACATAGTAAAAATTCGTAAGTCAAAGTTATAATTTTTATTGTAAAGCTATAATCTTTATTGAACGTATGATAGGTTATGTATCTATTGGTCTATTGGAATCTATTGGTTAGATTGAAAGAATTCCAAGATTCATAAAAATAATCGGAACACAAGACGTCTCTAAGACATCTTTTATAGACATCTTTCAGACGTTTCTTGCAAAGATGTTTTTAAGATGTCGACGTCTTTAACACATCTTATGTTCCAATTTTGGACCATATGTTGTCTGGGTTACGTATTCTTTCGCTTTTTTAAATGACACAGCACTAACTAAACATAATATTAATATCGATTACAGCCAAGCTTTTCTCTCTTTCGTTGAGCAGTGTGACTTCGGCTGCAGCGTTTGATTGCTTCTGCCGGTTCTTACAAGGAACGAATACTTATCCTACTTCCTATGAGTCTATTTTCCTTCCCCATAAGTTCTTAACAACGAGAGTTATTGAATTTCAAATGTTTTGACATAACTTTTACTATGTCAACACTAATTTTTGTCACATAAATACAGTAATTTTTGTAAAACCGGCGCTCAAGCCACATTCCACAGTAAAAAGAGTTAATTTTTACTATGGTATGCAGTAAAAATTTACTCAGGAAATATTTTTTACTTATCTTTATGATATTAACTTTTATCCAATAAGTTTTACCTTTGTAATATAAAAATTTTTACTATGAGAAAATATAAAAATTACATTGCACTATTGTTTTTAAAAAAATGGCTATAGCATATAAACTTATAATTTCCTGATGGTCCGCAGTTCCTACCGTATTATAGTAATTTTTGCTATAAAATTTTCTCCGTGTTCTAATAAAAGAATTGTTAAAGTGGTTAAAATTTTAAAACATTGTAAGTTAAAATAAAAGTGTAAATATATAGTAAGATATATTTGTACGATTTATTAATTAGTAGGATAAAGATATTAGTTTCGAATCATCCTAAGAATAGAAATTTATATTTTCATTTAGTATGATATCAAATAATTAATAACATGTTTAATAATTATAATTAATCTTAAAGAATATTTTATAGATAATATAATTATATAAGATAATTTTAGTATCATTATATATTTTTTAAGTTTAATTAATGGAAATAATGAAAATGATGCACAATTAGACCTCTGCATCTATTTGTGGATCAGATTATCCGCGAAGTACATTTAATTTTAATTTTGTACTATTTACTAATTCTTGTAAAAACTAATCTATTAAACTTTGCATTTTTAAACATACATCTAAAAATTGACATTTCACGTTTTATTACTTAAAGATATTAATAAAATGTGCAGTTGATTGCTAGTATATATTCTAAACAATAATTCTAAATAACAATAATAATTCTAAACAAGAAATAATTGACGATTAATAAAACTAACATAAATTCATATTTAAAAATTTCATGATATGCAGCATACAATAAAAAATACAATAATTATTTAAATATAATAAATTATTGACAAATTATTTAAATATATAAATTATGGATCAGAACAAATGCTCACGATCCATATTTAGTGTCCTTGCCCTACGTAAGAGAACACAATCATATTCATATAACAAAATGCATAATTTTAACATTTTGCTATGACATGCCTTATATTGTAAACATTATTTTGATTATTACAGTATTTTTTGTAACAATTTTAAAATAATATTCAAAAAATTTTAAATAATTTTCAAGGAAACAAGTTTTCTCTTAAAAAAATTAAGAAACACACAGGCACAGCTGTAACATTTATTTTGGCACATCTCTATCAACACTCTTACAAATTTCTATACTCAGAATGTTTTAAAACTGCAACATTGATAACACGAATTTAAGGATTAATAGAATGTAATAAATCAAATACTTTTCATGCAGTAAACCATCATATGAAATATACTCGTATATCACATTTTTCCAATACATAGTAATGAAGTTGTATTAAAAGTGTTTTTAAAAGGTTTTTAAAAGTGCTCTTAAATTTTAAGAGCACTTTTGCAATATTATATTACAATACTTGAAATTTTGCTTTTCGACAAAATGCATCAAAAGTAGAACTCCAAAATTAATTCCGAATCGACATCTAAAAAATCAATTCTACAATTCCTTGAAACTATGAACTGTATAAAAAAGAAAACAGCATTTACAAGAAATTCAGAAAATTGTTAAAAACAATAATATCATGCAATATTTGTAATTCAGATAATACATTTTACAAATGTACGATACCTTTCATTTTTCTTATCCCTTTTTTATATAAAATTAAATAGCACTTATAATTTACTGCATATCTGAAATATATCTAATTTGAAAGTGCATATGATAATTCTAATAAATTTTATAGTAATATAGCAAAGAAACTTTTTTTGTATATGACATTTTTTTACTTAAAAACCGTCTAATTTATCAGCCTCCATTAATTCTTACATACAATGTGATTGATGTTGTTCGGAAACATTATATAGTTATACATATAGAGTCCGTTTTGTCTATATATGTATATATTTTCAGTTTTGCAAATACATATATACAAAAATTATATAATTTTGCAACATGCAATTACATATCTTTTTTGTAAAGCAATTATTATATTTTTTTTTACATCAATTAATATCGTATAAATATTAATATCGTATTAATATTGTACTTATAAATTATTCTGCATATAAAAGTATTAAGGTACAGTTATCAAAAAATGAAAAGTTTGCAAAATATATCATATTTTATGTAAAAATGTGCCAGAATAAAATATAAAATATCTCGTAAATTATTGATTTTTTATAATTTTGTTTTAATACTTTTATATGCAAAGTAATTAGAAAAAAACATATTATACTAGCTGTTAAGAGGATCCTAAACCCTAGATCAAACTCCAAAAATCCGCTGTTTTACCGACAATTTATGAGTATGTATGCGTGCGATATTGATGTAGTAGTATGTAGTGCTGTGTCATGTTTATTACCACATCAATATATCTCACGCATAAATATACACAAATTTGTCGGTTACTAATATATCTTTATTTAGGCTTCTATACTTAATTTTAACGACTCACCTATATTCATTTCTTTATTGTACATCTGGCTCTGCCTTCATTTCGAGCATATAACCTGCCTAACTTTTTCACGAAGTAAACGTTTTGGTAAATTGATAGCATTGGTCGCCATGTTGAGGTT
>NW_012026855.1:51312-61513 GCF_000956235.1 Wasmannia auropunctata
AACACACAGTTGCTTTAAAGAAAATGTAATTTGCAAGAATTGCATGATAAACTTACTAAATTCAAAGTCGAAGTGCAACCTGAAAATATTAATCAATTTTGATGAAATTTTATCCAGATCATATTGAGGTCCGTAGCTAACTTTTGGGGGAAGGGGGGTATTACTAAATAAAAAATTTTTTTTTCGACCCACCCTAATGTATATATATATATAAAGTGTTCCATTTTTATTGCTCAAATATTCTCCCCTTTTTAAAAATCGATACTCGCATTTATCGAAATATCGTTGCCACTTTTGCGTATTATAAATTTCTATTATTTATATACCTATATATATAATTCCATTTATAAAAAAATTAATGTGATCTTGATCTTAACGACGCTAACCAAAATAAAATTAATGATATCTTTTTATGTTCCGTATGTCCGTATGAGTTGCAGCTGTTCAAAATGAACGTCAGCCAAGAAACACTGCCACCATCAGACCAGAAGCACTCGTAGAGATGGACCAAGAACGAGCGCTGCGCGAAGCCGCCGTCGCCGTAGGTGTCTTTGGGTAAGTGATAATTTCAATTATTGTCTTTTTGCGATTTTCTGTTACTAATTCATTTCTCAGTCTAATCTTATTGCGGATGTACTGATGCATTTTTTGGATAAATGAAACATTAAAAATCAATGATTAAAGAAGAAAAGCGGAAAGAAACAAAGATCAAAGTAAAACGATATTGAATAAAATCTCATCAAGAAATAACGTAACGGGTTATTAATTAACGGTGACTGAGATATTCGCACGAATCGATAAGCGATGATGGTATCTCGGAGGCGTACATCCGAAGCTCTCGGGAACACGCGATTACGTCGAAAGGGCAAGAATGTTGAATGTTGGCCGCACACTTGCGAATCGCGTCTCAAAGGCTTTACGAAATTTCAACTTAGACACGGTCGATTAGAGAAACGGCAGGCGATGGAGACGACGATCGATATAGTCACCTGTCGGTGGATGTAACGACGAGAGCAACGAGAGCCGGCGACGTTGTTGGCACGTTTGATCTTGTGCTGCGCACCAAGCTTACCTTTCGCCGTTATGAGCGACACGCCGAGCGTGATCTATCATGAAAAATTACCTTTGACTAGCAGCCCGAGTAGGCGTAGCGTTTTTCAGGTAACCGGCTGTCCAGGTTGGAACTAATGGAAAATCCATAGAGCGCCAAGGGGTGAATGTTAAAAGCGACGGCCGGTGTGTCCCGACGTGCAGCGCAGCGCATCGTTCTCGGCGTGTTATTATACCGTGCGCGTTATTACACAAGCGGCCAATCTTTCCGCAATATAAGCTTATTTTCAAATTAATTTGCCGCACTTTTAAATATTTAAAAATTCAAAGAATCGGAAATCGAAAGTGATGTATCGAGAAGAATATTTTGTTCGATAGATTATATGTATCAAATCGACAGATCTCCACAAATTTACAAGAGGAGATTTCATATTTTAATACAAAATGCATAGAAGATTTTTTTCTTTTTGTGTAATTGATAAAAGATTTAATTAATTTTAAAAAGTTTAAATATAGAGAAATTAACCCTTTGTTGTAAAATATCTCAAACAAAGCACCCATCTTTTTACAATTTTTCCGTAGTTTTATGTTTTATAATTGGTTTGTATAACGTATTTGGTATTTTTATATTCCTAAGACATACATATATAATAAATAACATAAATATGTAATTATTTTGCATAAACAATAAATTATATACTAATATTAGTTAAAATTCTTTTCGTGCTGTTTTTTATTTATGCTGGAAAGAAGAAAATAATATATATGAAAATGTTTATATTAATGTTTTTGATATCATTAATTTTAAATCTGTACTCAAAATTTAAACAGTCAATCCAATTGGTGGCCAAAATAATTAAAAATTTTAAAAAATTATTTATATTTATCTAAAATATATTTGCGTATATTTGAAAATCATTGTCACGTTTTTACGTTAATTGTAAATTATGATAACAATAAGAGGCTTTTTGAAAAGTAGCAAAGAGAGAGAGAAAAGGTTTTTTTGATATTGAAATTACCATAAATTTTCTAATTTTATCTGTAAATTTGAAATCAGAAGTCTAAAAAGCTCTTACGTATTTAAAAAATTAAAATTTTTAGTTAACTGTAAGCCATAGTTAAACATTTTCTAATTTAGCTATCACATTTGATCTGACATTTTGACTTTTTAAAAATTTTAACTCCAGGTTAGCAATTCTGAGAATCTCCAAATACTATGATTTATCAATAATAAGTTAAATTAGACCACTATAATAAATAACACAATTAAATGGAGAAGCGCCAAATACGGTCAAGGCTGGATCTTGATTGAATTCAACAAAATACGTTAAAAAGAAATTGTGCAACAAAGGATTAATAGAATTAGAACGGAGCATTGTTGATAGTCGAATGCATATCTATGTCAATGCGAGAACTCGCAATTTCATAATTGGATATATAATCTATTGTCATAAAACAATTCACACTCCGACTGTTTAGTTCCACGCAACAATTCGATACGAATCATGAGAGAAGAGAGAGAGAGAGAGAAAGACGTTTCTACTAAAATCAACCATTCGAACGCGTAAACGTGAAGCTTTGAAACTTGCATTGGAGCAGACACGCGTATAATCGTCAATAATACCAGAATCTATAATTACACATAAATTAATGTCGACTCGAGGTTATTGTTACAGTTATAAACAGACTATAATTTGGTTCACCGAGAAGACCGAGAATGATGAAAGAAAGATATTACGCGAATTACAATTTTTAAAAATTATTTTACTCTCTCGCGGCAAGAAATATTCAAACAAAGTTTTACGGAAATAATAAGCAGTATTTATTCCATGTACAATAACGCGCTACGAAAAAAATGTGGCTATAAATGAGTTCGAACGTTACACGCTTTTCGTCGCGCGAGTAATCGATCTTCTCGATTACTCGCATCGCCATCGGACCGATGGGTTACACATTTCGTCAAAGTTTATCCAGAAACGCTAATTGATATTTCTTAACCCAGCGATTATTCTGATTGGTTGACTATTCGAATAAACAATTTTTCACAAACAAATCGCGTTGTCTGTTATTTTCATTTTTGCTCCGAAAAATACCTGGCAATTGAATACGATACAATAGAGATAAATGCATTTTCTTATCATGAATTAAAATGACGATTAAGCAATTACAGATCTTTTAATGAATAAAAAGCGAGTTATAGTACTTAATTTTTTTTTTACGTCCGTTACTAATTTCGCAAAACCGGATATGTATATAAATATGTGTATATATCGGAATAGAAATAAAAATTATTTACTTCTCAAATAACACACCAAAGTACAAAGAAAAGACATCTATTAATAAATGTCTAAAGAAGAGCTTTTTACGTGCTTTTACGGCGTCACTTAAAAGTTTATGACATTCAAATCGAAACTAAAGCTCATAGTAAAGAAATTGCGCTACGGAATTGGAGTATCCGTTAGTAATAGAAGGGTTAAACGCGGCTTGTGCGTGCGTGCGTTCCCTGAACATAGTGTATACATGTATAATATACGTGTACAAAATATGTATATATACATCTGAAACCTCCAAAGAGAGAGGCTCCACTATATGACTGTCTTTGCACGATTGGCCGAACTCAACTGATCGATCGGATTAGCAGAAGTCAAGCATAGCCTCGCCGCTAATGATGCTTGCGAAGATCGCTCGGGCTCGATCGACGGACGACATCGGCTTATCGGCGTCACGACACCGATGGCGTAGCTCGTTGTTTTCCGGACATTCGCCAATCTTCCTCTCGAGGTACGTCGCCGGGATCGGCATCGTTGATCTTACATCGCTCTCAGATTTGACAAACTTTCGCGCGCTGTCCACGACGTACTGCGGTAGCTCGATGTCCACTTTGTAGCCTCGCTTCAGGTTTTCCGACTTGGTCTGCCTGATGACGGATGTCAGGCGTCGCTTGATGTCCGCGCTCACGATTTGCTGTGAGCCCAGTGTCCTGTCGGACGGATATTTGCCGACGACGTTCTCCAACAGTTCCAGAAGCCGATCGAAGGACATACATATCTCGTCCAAGGACTGTTGGCTGACCAGTAGGTAACCTCTGGTCTCGTTTTCCTTCTTCTTCAAAGCGCATTCCAGCTCGGCCACGTCCTTTTGTACCGATCGCAAATTCATCTCGGCGGTTTCGCGGCGTGCTCGTTCTTCGACAAGCAAAAGATCGGTTCGTTTGGTCTCCTCCAGAAGACGATCGTGTTCCGCTTGAGCTTCCGCCAACTGCTTGAGAATACGTTGCATTTCTTCCGAGTCATCCTGCCGGTCCACACTTTGTATGCCAACATTTATCTTAGTAGAATCAAAACTCTTCAGGCTTGTTTCGTCGGAGCATCGCGCAACGTCTTTGCGTTCCGACTGCGCTCCGACGTCGCGATTCGCCGCGGGTTGTATACGAGACTGAAGATCCAAATGAAGGGAAATCTTGGGCATCGTTTGTACGTTGTCGATTGTCTGCGAATGGATTAAATCACGTTGCCGAGTAATGTCACGAACTGGCGGCGAAGGCGGTCGGATCTTCATCTTCGTCGATAGAAGCGATATTGGAACTGTCCTCTTCGGTGGGATCACCTGACACGGTCGCCTTGAGTATTTAGTAAAGGTACTTCGCGCTTTCGACGGCTTCGCGATGTCTTCGTTCTCGCTGCCTCTTCGACTATCAACCGACGCGATTCTCTTGTCCTTCGGTACCAATCCCATCCATTTGTATTCTGACTTTCCCTCAACGTCATTCTGCACCAACCTTCTCATCACCTCTGCCGCGAGCTCGTCGTTCAGGTTCACGTTCTTCCTCACGTCGAGCACCACCAGCGTGCTGTTCTGATCGAGCAGGTTTAGCAAATCCGCGCCGATCTGATCCGTCAAGCCGCAATGCTGAAGGTCCAGCGCCTTCATCCACAAACTGTCGCGTATCGCCTCGATCATCTCTCTGACAGCGCAGTTGCCCAGATGCGGATTATCGTTCAAGGTTAGCCGGCGCAGCCCTGGCATCGCCTCGAAGTTGGGCTCGCGATACCTCAGCGATTGTTTCCAGGTGTCGTGGTACAACGCCAATTTCTGTCTCGAGAGCGCGGACGCTAACGCGCTGCCGCTGTTCGGTGTGAGGTCGCAGTAGCTGAGATTCAACGACCTCACGCTACGAATGTCCGCTATCGTTCGACAGATCAGCTCGCAGCCGTTGTCGCCGATGTAACAACGTCGGAGAGATAGATGGTGTAAGGTCTGCGTTCCTGACAAACCCACGCAGAGCACCGCGATGCAATCCGGTGGAAAGGGGATGCCTTCGAGCTCGAGGTGCGTGAGGCTAGGCGAATTCCTCACACATTGGCCGACACTCTGCGACAGCCACTCCAGCAAATAACGCGTAAGGACCACTGGAGCCTTGCCCATCGCTCGCGCTTTGTCCTCGGAATTTATCTCTTCCAATGGTTTGCGACATTGATACCTGATAAAGATTTTACAGCGTCTATGAGATTTTTTATATCGGGATTATGACGAGTTTGAAAAAAAGTTATTATACTTTGTTGGCATTTCCAAAATAATTTTGTTTGTAACTTTAGAATGCATAAATTTAAAATAAAAGTTTGTAAGAATTAAAATATAAAATGAAAGAGAAATAATTTAGAAAAATTTAATAACGTAATTTAACAAACGTACAGAAAAAGATAATTCTTAAATACATATCCTTAGATATAAGCTCTTAAAATAAACATCGCTAAATTTGAAAAACAGTAAGTAAAGACCAACTAACAAATATTGTATAAAAATAAGATAATGTATAAGAAGTATCGAAAAATTTGATTTGCAACCTGCTGTGTACGCTAATCGATTTGAGCGAGCGGTCAAGAGAAAGAGAGTTCAAAATCGGTCCCCAGTCGTCCATTTTGATACGATCGGTAGTAAAGTCCAGATTATAAGGCAAAGTCACACATATCACCGGCAACGGTCGCAGTCGTTGCTGTTTACACAGTTCCATGTAGCAGCTGGCGAAGTTTCTGCCGGCCGGGATCGCCATTTTTCGTGGCAAAGCCGAGCCGGCAGCATCGATCTTCCGTCGGTGTCGCGACGGAACTTTACCCTCGAGTGTCGTAATGGTGCCGGTAATCTTGCCTCCAGAATTACGAACGGTCCCGTCCGTTGCTGCAAATGCGACACACGTTATCAAACCCGCGTCTCCATTGCGAAACGAATTCCATTTCTACAAGCTCGAAATGTCAAAATATGTTTGAAACACGATACCCAAGATACAAGAGTTTACCTTTGCTGTTGCTGCTTTACTTGAGGATCAACCGCGATCTCACCGCGAAACGTCATCTGCACCAACAGATTTGCATTGGGAATGATTGCGAGAATCGAATTTGTCGAAAGGAATATTTTATGAAGGCATCGATGGCGTCTTCCCCTTGGCTGTTTTCTCGGCGATCGTGATCGTTGTTTACTTGCCTACCTATCCAAAACCGATGTAAAATATCCTGCGTGGAACAGGACGAACCTACAAACGAAACACGCGCACGAACGGACTGAAGATATCGTCACTTGCGATCGTTATAGTTTGACTTATTGCCAGATTGAGTATGTATTTGGAAAATTGTAAAACCATAAATTCGCAATTTTAATCCGTTGAAGCAGAATAACGTGAAATAAAATTTCGTCCGTCTTTTTATTGTATTCAAGGAAGATTGTGATAATAAATATTATACGAAAATAAAATATTTTTGAAATATACATAATACATATTTGCGCATGAATTTTCTTTAAGCCTTTATACATTGAAATTAAATTTCAGCACATTTAACAAAATATGTATTAGTAGAAATTATTAATTACGTATTATTCTTTATTATTTAAATATTGTTATTCTTTTATGAATTATTTCTCAGACCGCCCGTATCCTTGGCCATGGCGAGATACACTACGCCACTACCTCTGCCTACAGTCGCACCAACAACAAATTCCACAAACAATGCATCAACACCACCTCGACAAGACAACGAGGACGGTACGCATTTAATACAGTTGTTACGTTTATAAAAAATTATTAATGTTTTTTTAAGATAATAATAAAAAATAACACTTGCAAACCGAGTAAAAAAAAACCTAAAAATATGTATAATAAATGTTCGTTTTATCCTATCGAAGATGTGTGAAACGACGAAGCCTTTCAATACGAATCTATTATGCTGCTTTTAATTCTACAGTTCTACATTCTTGAGCATGTATTGTTAAAATTGGAACTATATGTTGAAATAAAAATCTTACGTAATTTCAAGAGATAAGTATCATAAAAAATAAAAGTGCCTTGAAATCAGGAGATAGTGCCTCCAATCATTCAGTTTATTTGTAGCGCTAAAAAGTATCTTTCCATAATAGACGCAAACTCCCGATTATTTTAATTGTGATGGCACTTATATATCCCTTATAATTACATAAGGTTTTTATTTCAACGTGTATATCTCCAATTTTAACAATACATGCTCAAAAGCGTACCTCTTACGTAAATTTGCGTGAGTACCATTCGTAGATCTTTATCATTCGCTGTTGTACTCGCAGCTGTTATGGAAATTTTATAATATCTGCATGAAGATAAAGCTTTGCGTCTAAACAGGAAACGCGTCCGAGGATAGCATAGATGTAACAAACGAAGAGCCGTTGACACCTCAACGAAGCGGATGTGCTCAGCTTCCACCGGTGCTGCCGTCGTTGTATTCACCAGCCAGTGCCGAAACCGTTTACGAAACTAGCGCGAGGCTACTCTTTATGGCAGTAAAATGGGCGAAGAATCTTCCCTCCTTTGCTGGCCTGCCATTCAGAGATCAGGTATCAAATTTATCGATCGCAATTCACTTGTATTTCAATAAGCACGTATTTATTATTAATTTAACACGTCCTCGTGTATTTAAAACGTTAGCACGTTTTTATTTGATAATTTATTTCGACGTTGATGAACAGTAATCGTGACGGTAGAAGTTGTTGAGAATTAATCAGACCGGCAAATATCTACGTATTCATATGTCAATGCGACTGGTGAAGAATAGGATGTCGATATAGCGGGTAAAAGCGATTTAATTATTATTTTAAATATTATAATAATTATCAGATATATCAGGAAAATTCACATATATTAAAATAATGCTTCAAAAAAGAGATAAGAACGCAAAATAAATCGCGAGTCCGTATTTATTGCACAGGTAATATTGCTGGAAGAAGTCTGGTCCGAGCTGTTTCTACTGAATGCAGTTCAATGGTGTCTGCCGCTCGAATCTTCACCTCTCTTCAGCGCCGCTGAGCTTACTGCCCTGACCCTCTCGCCTCATCCGCATCCGCACTCAGGGCTGCATCTGCAAACCACCACGGGGAAGCCCAGCCAAGTGGCGGCGGACGTCAGACACTTACACGACACCCTGCAGAGATACAAGGCAGTCATGGTCGATCCTGCGGAATTCGCTTGTATGAAGGCCATCGTTCTCTTCCGCCCAGGTAAGTCTTTTGTCTTCGATTAATTTTGTTTTATACGCTGATATATTTTGCAATTTATCTTCAGTTCTGTTCTTTAATTATTACAATATTTCTCTTGATATTTTATTGTAAATTATATTGTGATATTTAATAGTAAATTGTATTATATTTTCTCTGTTTATAAAATTAAAATAAAAAATCTAGCTCATGTATTATAAGACAATAGGGAAAGGTTTAACGGCCAAGAAACAAGCAATGATAGATTTATAAATAAATAAATAAAATATTCTTTAATGTTGTATCATTAAATCATAACTTTTTCTTTAACTCTTTTTATTAGTGCCACTGCTTATAGAAGATGAAATTACAGTTTATATCATATATATATATATACAGTATATATCATAATCGAACTGATTAATATTAACATAATGTTAACATTACACATTTTTTGAATTTCAATCTACTTTGCTGGTGGACTCAACTTTTTCATGTCACCAAACGATGAATTTATGCGACATTTTTTCAAAGACCAATTTAGTTTTATGTTATGGAATTCAAAGAGATTTTATATGTATATAGTTCGATATGGCCTCTTGATTCTGTAAAATTTTTATGATATTCAGTTTTCCTTTTATTTTCTGTATTTTATTTATGATTTCAACTTGATACACTATACTCTTATTTAATTCTAATGGTTTAAATTATTTATTTTATAAACTGATGAAGACTCCGTGAAGTACATGAAATTTTTATGATTTTATGATGACATTAAAGGATATTTTATTTATTTATTTATTTATAAATTTATTATTACTCGTTTCTTGGCCGTTTAACCTTTCCTTATTCTCTCTGTTTCCTTGTTTTTTTATTCGAAAAATGACTTATTTTATTTCTAGGAGTGCAATCGCGAATATATATATACTTCTATATCACTCTAAATTCGTTACAGTTCGTCTCACTGTAGCGAATAGTCAAAATGCGACCACCTTCTTTGCAGTGAGATTTCACTTTAACTTAAAGTGAACTTGAGTCACTGCAGTTAACAGTAACTTTTTAACTGCTAGTAAAGTGATTTTTTTACTCTAATAAATTTTAGATAGAATAAGCTCCAAGAAATAATCAAATATAGTGAAGTAATTATCTGAGGAGGGAAATCTTATAGATGCATATTAGCATCGAAAGATATTAAATTGTTCGTCAATTTAATTTGTTACAAGTTTCCGGCCGGCTTCATGCAAAGAACTGATATGTTTCAAGACCGACAAACCGTGCAGATCATGTGCGGTTAAATATTGTAATGATAAGAATTTCACACACCTGTGTTGGCTCTCATAGGCAATTACTTTATTATATTTTTTACTCTAGTAAAGTTACTTTTTACTGTTAATATAATGAATTATTTTTTACCGTGTTAAAAAATTTTTACTGCTAAGAAAATTATTTTTCACTGCTTCTATAGTTAATTAATCACTTTTCTTGCAGTGGATCATGCCACTGCAATCATGTCACTATTACCATGACAGTGACATTTTTCACTGTTCCTAATAAAGTGAAAATTTTATTTTAACAAAAGTTAAAACTCACTTTTACATACAGTGAAAATCACTGCAGCATAGCAGTGAAAACCCTAAAATCGACTTTTCACTATATGATAAAG
>NW_012026855.1:61533-70467 GCF_000956235.1 Wasmannia auropunctata
CCCCCCCCCTCCCTCTCTCTCTCTTTCTCTTTCTCTCTTTTGTACTTTAATTTAAATTTGTCATAAAGTTACCGAATTAGAGAGGAAAGTGATGGAGTGGGCAATGAACACTCTGCAGCTTTGTGAACGTCCGAAACGCAATGCAGAAATCAATTATTTTACGAAACATATATTCGCAAATTTTCATGTGTTAAGATTATTTGAAAAATGAATCCAATTAAAATATTTCTTTTTCTTTTTTTGCCCACGGACAAATTTTTGCATCAGAGACACGATTAATAAATTGTGACGATATATACGTTACAAATCAAAATTAAATTACGTTTGGAAATAAAACCGAGGCGACAATATGAATTCATAAAATTTAATGTTGCATAATATTGATTAATGAAAATAATTTGGTTTATAAAGATATGTGAAATTAATTTTTTTTCGACCATGTAAATGAGATGCTCGTCCGCACTTACTCTGTATATTTCGTGTTGTGATACTATTTGCTGTAACGTATTCTCAATCGGTGATATATATTGTAACGATTACTTGTAATAAAAATAAATCTGATTAACTGAGTTATTGTCAATGATTCACTTTTTTGTAGATTTTACTACTTATCTATTTGTTACTACATATTCGTTATTCTAAATTGTACTAGTTTTTACGATGTTAATCAAACGCACTTTAGTATAAGCATCAATTATAAAGTAATTTTGAATAAACATATTTAATACATCTCAACTTACTTGTAATAGTGAGAAAATAACAATATTAAAGTAATGCGACACTAACGTAAAAATTTATAAACATTAAAAATATGAAAAAATAGAGAAAAAATTGTAATTATTAATGGATAAAAATATATTTTAAAAATTATGAAATAAAATTATGAAAAAAGAATTACGCAATTGATGACTTACTAATAATATATCACAGTACATACATCATAGTTAATTAGTAATCAATTGTAAAGACAGGTTTTAAACACGAAAGTATAAGTGATACTCTCTAAATGGGAAACGAAAGCTCAAAGATTACCGGTATGTATTTGACGAGGAGGGGTAGATTCGACCTGCGATCCTCTCAAAACACAATTTGACTTCGGTCGCTACAATGCAACGACGTATATTTGCACCCCCGCAACTCCGTCACGGGGGGATATTGCATAAATGTACATATTTATTTATCACCGCATAATCCCTGACTTCCCCTGCCGACGAGGGTTTTGCCACATGGCAGTTTGACGGTCCCCGACGGAGTTACCCCCTCGGCCGCTTATAAATTACATCGGGGCTCGAGCGAGGTTTAAGGGCTTGCTTAAGTTGTCAAAGCAATCGGGGAGTTAAACGCCCCGTCGCCGGGGGTGAGCGTCCTTAATGCCTTTTCGAGCGGATCTACGAAACGCGCGGAATCAGGCGGCGAACCGCGGAAAATAATTGAGGGAAACGGGTAGGCTTCATTCTTCTCAATTTTTCAAAGAAGATACATCGGGCAAACTTTGACCACTTTGCATCACGTTAAGTATATTTTTAATATTACATATTATATTATATTGATCTCTCTTTTCAATTTTATATTTATTTGGAAGTGTATTTTATTGGTCATTATGGAAAGAAAACGTTTTTACTTTCTATTTGAAAATATAGGCGTATCTAATATTTAATATTACAATGAATAAATTTTTAAAATTTTAAAAATATATAAAGATAAATTATTTGTATGAAAATAGCTCATATATATGTTATATATATATATACATGTGTGTGTGTGTGTGTGTGTGTGTGCGTGTGCGTGTGCGTGTGCGTGTGCGTGTGTGTGTGTGTGTGTTAACGCTTTAAACGAAATATCTTCAAATTATTGGATAATATCTTGAGAATCTTTGAGAAAGAGCTTTTTCGTACTTTTAATAATTTCTCTGTTATTGAATTATTTATTCATAACTTTGCAGGTTCTTATCCTTGAATTTATATTTGAGGATAATAAATAGACAAAGAAGATATATTAAAATTATTGTTTGTTTGACAAATCTGTCTTATCTCATCAATGTTGGAAGAGGAGCCGGCTTGTAAAAATTTCTCAATAGATTAATTCTATCATGATCGGACTCGTACGGTACAGCATACAAAATATATCGACCACGTAACTGAGGATTAAAAAAGCATTACTCGCTATCGTCGAAGTGGGACAATAAATCGACACTTCCTGCAAGACTCGTATCGAACTCTTTTGAGATCAACTCTTTCTCCGCCCTCGCGATCGCAAGTCCCACGGAGGTCGTGCACACAGCCGGTAACGAATTTCGATATTCATCCTCTGACGAGAAAGGGCAAGCATAGGCATGGCGGAACGCGGAGGCGGAAGGCAGTGATAGTATTGACTCGCTTTCGCGAACGTGCGGAGGCGGAGTTTTCGACCTATCTACCCCGGCATTCTCCGCGCACCCCCCTGGTTCCATTCCGCTGCCCCCCAGGAAGCAGGAGAGCCGGGGTCGTGCCGGGCTCGACCGGGTCGGTCGGGAAGGGTGAGACTGACTCTCGTCGCACGGGGCTGTCAACCCCCCACCCACGCGACGACAAAACTCCCGCTGAAGGGTGATCCAGCAATGGCGGCGGGACTTGTTGTATTTCGCTTTCGAGGTGAGCTCTCTCCATTCCCTTCTACCTTCTCGATTCCATTCCTGTCCCCCTGTTCCCCCGATCTCACGGACCGGATAGATATGGTGGCGCGGAATGGGTGGGTGGTGTGAGCGAGAGTGGCGACGGTGAGGGGAAAGAGGGCCGCACAGCGAATTGCCCTAGAGGAATGAGGAGGAATACGAAGAGAAAGAGAAGGAGAAAGAAAGAAAGAGAGAGAGAGAGAGAGAGAGAAAGAGAGGCTAAAAGAGGGTGGAAGACTATATCGCTTGGGAGAGGAAGCAGCAACCTCCATTTATTTTATTACATTATCATACCAACTAGGCGCTCGATAAGTGGGGCTTTAAAGCGATGGTTCTCAAATCGTTCCGCGCAAAATTTCCGCGACTTTTGCCAATGGCAAGGCTCACTTTAGCTCGACCCATTTGGTATTAAATATTTTATGCCCTCAAAAATCTAGATATTTCAATTTCTGATTGTGGTTGCTAAGTGTTAATAGATAACATTAAAACGTAAAAAAATAAAAAAAGTTATTTCTCTACACCAATAAAAATATTGAAAAGAATAAGAGAGAGAAAGAGAAAGAAGGAGTAAATAATTAAATTAATTATAATTATTAAGAATTACATATGTTTTTGTTATTAAAGATATTTTTACATATCTACAGATATATCTGTTCTCAGAAGAGAAATTTGTTACACAATATTATTTAATTAAATATTGATATTCTTAATGTCATTAGTTTAAAAAATAATTAAACAGTGCTATAATAATAAACATCTCAAAAATTTTTCTTATGTTTCTCGAGAGACGATTCTTATACGTGTGAATAATATAAACAAATTTATAATGGAATAATAACAAAGAGATATTCTGATGAATTAGATATAAATAATTTAGAAACGTATTCAAAGTTTTTAATAAAATTATAGTATATTCTATTTCGTAAAATCAAACTTTATGTATTATATATATGTATATATAAACTTGTTTAGTAAAGGAAGGTTTGATAACAAAAATCCGTACATGCAAAAGGATATATGGAAAATTTAAATTAAATTGTGACGATAGAAAAATCAATTCCAAATATCTTTGTATATAATCTCTTGTTGTAAACGTTAATCATATAAAAATAAAAATGTAAATTACATTAATCGATTAGTCCAGAGGTTATTATAATCTCTATTTAAAATTCCTGTCGGAATGCCGGTGCAAGTGTTTCACGTCGTTTTACGCTTTAACCAATTAGCTTCTCATTAAGTCCGAGCTACTGACTCGATTAAATCAGCGGCCAATTTGAAATTTTTCCGCGCGCTTTTTTGGCGAGGATTGATATGGAAAATTTGCGAATGCGCAACCAGACCGTTTCGTGTTGTGACAATATGCAATCGCGTGTGGTCGAAACCGCGGCTTCAATTATATCATAAACGGAATTTGATGCAATACATTTTGTTTGAGCATTAAATCGCGCATCGGGCCGCACGAGCCGCTCGTTAAGTAGAATTAAAACCGGAAGCGACACGGCATAGAGAGAGAGAGAGAGAGAGAGAGAGAGAGAGAGAGAGAGAAAGAGAGAGAAAGAGGACATTGTACGATTTAACGACCATCGATTATCAACGCGAGTTTAAATTGAGCGCGAATACAATTATCCTGGCGGATTTTACAATCTCGTTAGACATATCCTTTTCACTGGACACGCGACCGATTTAATTTCGCGCAAACATTCGCCGTCGGATAATATCTCTCCTTTGCGCTGATCATCCTCTAGGCGACAATGTTTCGTAATTGCAGTGATAAATAAATCTCTCGGGCCAAAATTTTTGCTTTGATAAAAGTAAAGTTATTATGACAAAAATATACATTTTTGTGGGAAAATAGAATATAATTTCTATGAAACAGATTTTGTAAGGCCGCTACGTGACTTCATTGTACTATAATCAAATTTTTTTATTTTTAATATATTAAAAAAGATTGTAAATTTATATAAAAATCTTTATAGTAACAAATTATTTTAGTAATAATAAATCATTTTGATCGTGATTGTAATATTCATCTTATGTAATTTATTGAAATTTGTATTTGCAGCTTATTAAAAATGTTACATGTTTTTCGATTAAAGTAATGTAATATATTTATTGAAATTTGTATTTGCGGCTGAAGTAAACTTGGTCAAGTCGTTTATTTTAATATTGTCAAATTAAATAATTATATTTCAACATGTCTTATTTGTTTGTTTTATTGGCCTTTATTTCCTTTCATTTCTCATTTATTTCTACATACGAGCCAATACATAATTTTTTAATTAAAAAAAATAATAATTTATGGAAAGTTAAATAATTTGATTGAATTTTGTGGTAATCTGCATGATTAATCAGCGCTTAAAACAAATGCATTATGCATTACAGATAAAAGTTTATTTATTAGCGATTAATATTCTAAGCAAATTTGGAAACTATTAATATCAAATTCTGGCTGAGATTTTTTTTGCAATAAGTTCTTTTCAGTATTTTAAAATTCTTATAAGCATTGATTGATTAGGAAGATCAATATGATGTTTCTATTCCAGTTTCAGCTAATGATTGCGTTTCAAGTCCAAACATTTAATTGGCGCGCAGTTTAACGGCTGTACATGGAGTTCAGAAAAATTCATATAGAATTTATTAGGCATTTAAGATCCAGCCATGACCGCAAAAAAGCGCTCTCGAAATTAATTGTGTTATTCACATAGGCGGTCTAATTCAAATTATAATTATTATCTATTAAAATCTCTCTCATAACATATCTTTGAATTAATTTGAAACTATAAAACTACCACACAATTAAAAAACAATAAGTTCTCATGTCCGGAAAAAGGAATGCAAGTTTTTTTATTTAAAAAAAAAGCAAAAGGAAAGGTAAGAAAAGTAGATTGGGAGGTCGAAAGAATGAATTCTATTTTGTTTGTGGATATTCGAAATGAAGTGGCCGTCCTCTTGGTTGAAGACGAAGACAGTCCGTAATCCTGGGGAATACGTGAGGAGGAAGTCTGATTTCTTAAATAGAACTCCAAGACTCACGGGGCCCGGATGAAAAATTCGCCAAGATCTTCTTGGGGTAGCTACTTTGTAAACAGCGATAGACTTCACGATGGACGAGATATATAAACTGATGGAGCAAGCTTGAAAAATCGTTAATTTTCTACTGGTTTTTGAAATCAATTATACTCTGCAAAAAAACTTATTGACAAATATTTAAAGATATTCTTTTTAAAAATTAAAAATTAAAAATAGCCATATCATTTATATGTGATTATTATATAAGAATAGATCTTTTTCATGATTTATTTAAATCTTTTATTCTTCAGATTTAATATATTAAAAATATTTAAAATTTAATTAAAAATGTATCTATCATTTACTATTTTATATAAATATGCGGAATGTATAAAAAGTATCAAAACTTTAATATGATACATTATTTCATTTGTTTTCCATTGTAACTTAATTGAAAATTATTATTTAATATTAAGAAAAAAGAAAACACAACATGTTTTTAAGGCGAGAATTAAGCTTTAGCGGTCAGAACAGACTATCGGACCACTTTTATCCCCGCTCCTTCCATTCCTCGTCCTCCCTCTTTCCTAAAATCAATAGGTACGTCGCCGCCCGTCACGCTGTATATTGTGCAACGTAATTGTTGAACGATTAAACGATATACATTATAAATCGCGTTGACATACAATTATTAATGCAAGAGTGATCGTATTATCAACATAATCATCAATAAATATAACTTTGCCAATCTAAATTTTTATTCTTACTAAATTCTTCACTTTTTGCCAAATTTTCATGTTGTGTTGTAATCAAAAATTTTACGGTAATTATATTTTTATAGAAAGTATATTTTTATGATTAATTAGATTTTAATTAATAATTAATTGTAATAACATGTAAAATATTAACATACATTATATATGTACGTATATATATTATATATATGTAAGTATACCTATACAAATATAATATATGTAAATAATATAAAACGTATGTTAACATTGGATTGAATGGAAAGTTTGTTCTGATTTTCTGCTAAGACGGTATTAAATATACATGCAACTAATTTCATTCTAATTGCTTATATTCATTTCAATAATCAAATATCCTTTGAAAGCTGACATTCCAATACGCAAAGAAAAAAATTATAACTAAACAAAGATTTTGAAGATTAATTGTATTTTGAATTGTTAACATCAGTTAAAAGATAACCAATAATAATGTGTATTTTCGACATATTATAAAGAAAAGGCAAAAATGCAACCGAAACTCAAAGAAAGATTTGCGTCGCGTCGAAGAAAATACCGTAAATGAACGAACATGCTAAAAGTGGTTTGCCAAATTCCGTGCCAAAAATTTTAATCTCAACAATTTACCACGCTCAGGACGTCCAGTGAAGTTGATGACGATAAAATCCAGAGATTAATTAAAAATAACTTGCATTTCACTCAATAGTAGAGATTTTCAAAATGCAAACAACCGTTATCGAATATTTACATACGCTTGAATACGTAAATCAACTCGATATTTGGATAATTTATCGGAAAAAAATTTGATAGAACGAATTTCTGTATGCGATTTACTGCACACACGGAAAGAAAATGATTCATTTTCAAATTATAACTGAGGAAGAAAATGGATTGTTTATAATAATATATTGCGACAAAGATCAGGACAGACAAGATGAGCCATTATTGCCGCGATTCTGAAAGCAGAACTTCACGCAAAGAAAGTAATGCTTTGCATCTGGGATTAAAAAAAAATTCTATTGTATATAACAACTGGACCGATTGAAGCAATTGACAAGAAGCGTCCGAAATTAGCTAATTATAAGGGTGTTATCTTTCATTTTTCATCATGACAACGTAAAACCGCATGTCTCTTTAACCATTCAGCAGAAATTTATACAGCTTGAATCGGATGTTCTACCTCACCCATCGTATTCACCGGACTTTACATTTCCATTTATTCCGATCTCTGTAAAACTCTCTTAACGGCAAGAACTTTTTAACTTTCCGGAACCATACAAAAGCCACTTGGATCAGTTTTCAATCAGAAACTGAGAAATTCTACACGGAATCATGAAGCTACCTAAAAAATGACAAAAGGATATCGAAAAAACGGTGAATATCTGAATAAAATAAAGTTACAGCATAAAAAAATATCGTCTTTCGAATTGGATAAAAAGAAAACGGAACAAACTTTTCGTTTAACCCAATATATATGTATAATATATGAAATATATATAACATAATGAGTGACTTCCTGTGACCTTGAAAAATTGATTCTTTTAGGAAATTGATTCTATCATTATTTATCTCCCTTCGTATCCCACAACTTTCATCTGAAGCATTTTTCATATTTTCCGAAATATTCGACCTAAAACGTTTGAAATAAAATACCCTATACATACATGCAATGCGCGCGCGCGCGTGCGTGTGTGTGTGTGTGTTTTATGAAACTACACTTTTTGCAAAAATAATTCACTCTTTAACAATTTTACTATAATAAAATATTCGAATTTATTCTACCGATATTCAAGAGAAGGACAATTTTCTATAAAAATATAATCCCTTTATCAGCTGCAGTCATGTTGACATCGTTACAATTATCTATCCAATTATTTTCTTTCTACTTAAACAACGTTTGGTTGCCGCGTGCCGATGGTTTACCATCCGGAAAGCTTGCCGCGCGTGCGATTCGTTCAGTGAACTGGGGGCGATGCCTTTGTCTCTTTCACGAATTAATTTCAAGGGCGAGGACCTTTTATAACAGACGAACCTTACCTCCTCGAACCCAATTTATGCTTAAACAAAGAGCATCTTCGCATAACTTAGCGTTGCGTGAAACACGACGTCAAAGGGAGGAAGTTTCTCTTTTGGAAAGACCTGCAGATTTACTGAGCTTTAAAGACGTGAACAAGAAGGAGGAGGATCAGCAAAAAAAGAAAATCTCCCTGAAGACTCGTCAGTTTTGCTGAGAACACAAAAACGCACCGCTCTTTTATTTCGACGCAAACAAATAGAAAATATAAAAAATAATTCGCTAATTGTTATCAATAAATATTAATAGATTGATAAAAACTTAATAAAATTTTTATTACAATATATTACACATGTTAATATCTTTAGAAATAAACTTTTGTTGACGTTTATTATTTTATACTCAAGCTATTTATACAGGGTGTCTCATAATAGGTGTATGACCGTTCATGGGTAGGTAGAACGGACTAAAGTGAATCGAAAAATCCTCTACCATTTTGCAAAATTCGCAAT
>NW_012026855.1:72072-73196 GCF_000956235.1 Wasmannia auropunctata
AGAAATTCATTAATGAATTTCTGTATACTATTTACATGACAAGATATATAGAATAGAAAATATTGTATTTAACCATTCAAATATTAATTTAATTTGCATAAATTGTAAGTTACTTTTTTATTAATTAACAACTAATTGATGTAACGATTTTAGTGTTATTTCATTACATTTAACAAAGAAGAATTCTGGATGTATTTTTAATTACATTAATTAATCCAAATTCAACATACGCAGCTGTATTAGGGTACAGCGGGGTAATTTAAACAATGGGAAAATTTGAATAATGGTAAGTATTTACAAGAATTTCAGAAAAATAAGAGACTTTGTTTCATATTTGTGGATAGCAACAAAGAAGATACTTTGGTCTACATATTCATATAATTATTAAAGAATATCTGTTAATCTATAGATCTATATACTATTTTATATTAAGCAAGGTTAGTAGAGAACTTCTGTTGTAACTGTAGATTATAAGAATAGACTAGCTGCTATCTGAAGCTTTTATGGAACCTATGTAAAAATTATAAAAACAATATAATCTAAAACTGTTTCCTGCTTGTATTAACAATTATCACGTCGACTAGTGGCGCATTTTGTTAAGTTGTTTTAATACTATATTACAATGTTTTTAAGTCAGCGTACGGAGTGTATGAAGTTGGCCCCCCTTTTTTTGAAAATTACAATTTTGAAAGTTGTTCCAGTTTGTTCTAACTTTGTTCCACATTGTTCCAAAACAATATTATTTTATACCAAACGGTTCTCCCATAAAACGAAAAAAATAATTTTTTTACCTGGCCCCCCTTTTTTTAAAAATCAAACTTTTTTATCGATATAGATTGTTCTAATTGTTCTACACATTGTTCCAAAAGAACGATTCTATAAGTCAAATAAAAATTCCGGAGCAAACAGAAAACGTTTTTTATTTGGTCCCCTTTTTTTCAAAAATCAAACTTTTTTGATCGCTATAGATTGTTCTAATTGTTCCAAACATTGTTCCAAAAGGACGATTCTATAAGTCGAATAAAAATTCCGGAACAAAAAGAAAACGTTTTCTATCTGGCCCCCCTTTTTCAAAAATTTATAATTGTTCGATTTAAACAATACTGTATATCTGAGTTGTGCTA
>NW_012026855.1:73216-74842 GCF_000956235.1 Wasmannia auropunctata
TAAGTTTATTCGCCGATTTTCAAAAATTAATATCTTGTTAACGATTGCGAATTTTGCAAAATGGTAGAGGACTTTTCGATTCAGTTTAGTCCGTTCTACCTACCCATGAACGGTCATACACCTATTATGAGATACCCAGTATATTTTTGTAAAGTAATAATATACTAGATCAATGATATATTTCTTAGTGAAAAAAACAAAACGTTTTAATAAAAACAAAATTTTTATCTAAATTTATGGAACAGCAAACGATTTTTTCATTAATTAAAAATTATAGTATAAAATAACTAATATATTGATTTTTAACCCATTTTTATAAACTAATTTGCATTTCAATAAATATTCAGTTGATAACGAAGGAATTGTCGAAGTGAGCTTTTATCGGAAAGGAAACAGTCTACATTACTGAATTTCGAGAAGAATAATACTATGTGGCTTTTATCTTACTTTGATAAAATTTTATCTACAATAAAAAATTATATGTATGGATACTTTATAGAACATAAATTGCAAAAATTAATTTAAAATATTATTAGACGTACAAATATATTTATAAATTTTTAAGTAAATTTGGTAGATCTAAAGATAATTAAAAAAAACGTATGATTTGTATAATTAATCAATAGTTGCATTCAATAGAAAAAGCAATTGTGCATTTGTTGTAAAATTCTTTAATACGTGATTGGTTCACGTACACATTTAGATCCAGTAAAGAACTAAGAGCAAGCAGAAACTAATCATATTAAAGAATCTTACAATATTATAGTTGCAAAAGCTGTTTCTTTTGCTAAATGCAACCAATGATTAATTTAATATTTAATAAATATATTATGCTTAATACTTTTAAAGATTTCATGATATTTTCTTAAAAAAAGTAGACATCCGCGGTTTGCGAGTTATCTCCATGTCTTGAAACATCATTAAATGTCAAAGTTTCACATTGTTGAACATTGCAGTCCACTTCACGAAAATGAGAAATAATTATTGTATATATAATATATTTAACATAACTATATTTGATATTATATCTTAATTTTTTTTTTAATTGACATAAGACGTATTATTCAAATCATTAACGCAATAAATTTTTACAAAAATATTTTCAAGAAATCCTTAAATTTTTATTATAAGAAAAAGTAAAAAAAAGAGAGATCTGGAGGAAAAAGTGGTGGAAATATATGTTCACAATATAAAAAATTCTAAATTAGAATAACTTAAATGCAATATCTAACAAAGAGCTATAGATTTTAACGAATATTACATGATTACTGCATAAAAAAATGACAACAAAGAAATTAACATCTTTGAGTTATAATAATACGAAATTAAGGCGATGCTGAAAGGGAGAAATTATCGATACATTACAGTTTAGTAAATTTTTCCGAATTGATTAAACGGAATTGAAAATCCTTTCAAAGGATTAAAATAGACATAAAATTGTGATGTGAGATGGACGAATTTGTATTAAAATCGGAAAAAAATTAAAAAACAGCTATTGCCTGACGTAAACATTTTATTAGTGTAAAAGTTGTAAAGCTGATATATGTACAAAATGCTTACGTCTCACACCACAGATTACATGAACGAATAATACAAAGCCTTTTGAGCTACGATTGAAAGCGTAGA
>NW_012026855.1:74862-75844 GCF_000956235.1 Wasmannia auropunctata
AGAACAATCTATAGCGATAAAAAAAAGTTTAATTTTTGAAAAAAGGGGGGCCAAATAAAAAACGTTTTCTGTTTGTTCCGGAATTTTTATTCGACTTATAGAATCGTCTTTTTGGAACAATGTGTAAAACAACTAGAACAATCTATATCGATAAAAAAGTTTGATTTTTAAAAAAAGGGAGGCCAGGTAAAAAAATTATTTTTTTCGATTTACTGGAGAACCGTTCGGTATAAAATAATATCAATTTGGAATGTAAAACAAAATTAGAACAACCTGGAATAACTTTCAAAATTGTAATTTTCAAAAAAAGAGGGGCCAACTTCATACACTCCAGCGTACGGGGAAATTTGAATAAATTTTTATGGGTCAATTTGGATAACGCATACAGTTCCCTAGAATATTTATATTTCAGTTGTTTTAAGACAAATTTCATTTTATTAGACATTAAGCATTATAAAAAAAGAAACCTCGATTGAATTAGAGCAAAGAGAGCATGAAACAAGCCGTTAATTAATGTTGCAGCTGTCATTGATGATGTGGTTTCGGTTTTAGGTTAGAAGCTGCGCAATCATTTCATGTTCCATACACGAGCTTGTACATACGGAAAAATACAATCTAAATAAAAACAAATATAATAAAAATGATCTTCCTAGAACTTATATTGAGTGTCCTGCTGTGTTTAGCATTTTAGAAAATTTTAAAAAGAGTTAAATATCTCAAAGCTAGAGATTCTTTTACTAATTTCTGTTTAATTTTATCTGAAAAGTGCAATTTAATATTTAAAACACAATAGATAAGTAGAATGTTTTGCTTTTGTTATAAAGTCAATGTTAAAAAGTTCATTTATGTCCGTTGTACTTAAAATACTCTGGGACTAACATGATTATTTTATGTTTCTCTAATTTATGTTTAATTTTAATTTATATCTTTCTAATTTATGTTTTATTTAATTTGGAAAATATAATAAAATGTTCAAAAAAAC
>NW_012026855.1:78386-86895 GCF_000956235.1 Wasmannia auropunctata
TAGATAATATTTATTGTAAAAACAAAAAATGCGTGCTTTAATGCTTCTATTTTTTTTAGTAAGGCGAAGATTTAATAGATATTCAATTTAATATACATTCTACCTTGCATAGGAGTCTGTCTAATCTTTTCGGTATCTATTATTTTTGGTATATTGTAGACTCATTTATTTGCATGGATCGATAACTCGTGCAAAAATTTATAGTTCCGAAATAGATTCTTTAATTAAAAACTGTAGGCTTACAACTGACTTTGCAGTATGTATCTAATGCTGTACGTGATATAACACTTAATAAAGACGATACAAATTAAATTAAACTTTAAAAAGAATACAAAATCTGAAAATCTATTAATTTCTATATTTTTAATTCTTTTAATGTTTTATTAAAATAAAGATAAAAAATATATGCTCATTAGGGTGGACCTTATTTTTAACTTTTGAATTTTTTCCCCCTAATGTTGTTCCATTTGATGAAAAAAAAATTGTGTAAAAGTTGAGCTCGATCGGACAATGGGAAGACGTGGCACATCTAACTTGAAGTTTTTAAGTTAATTCTCGGAACACTTTGTAAATATCAAGTTTGTTTTTTGCAAATATTAAATGGCAATATTTCCGTAATGTGCTTCAGAGGAAGAAAGAAAAAGAGAAAAACACCTGAGAGAATTATGCAATTAACAATTAAAATTCTTTTAAATTTTATTTTAGTATAGATTTATGATTTATATTTTTGAAATTTAGTGCATAAAAATTTAATAATTCAAAACTATCGACGAATAGACATTTTTCTTCTAAACTTTCTAAAAAAGTAATTGCAGCTTATTCAATGAAATTGATATGAAATTGATATGAAAATTGTGATAATGCTTAAAGTTGTAAATGACACAGCAGAACAAGGAGTTAAGCTCATGCAGAATTTTAATCAAATTTTGTCGAGAAATAAGGAGAAAAAACAATTTATTTTTCATATCGTGTCACATTAATTATAGAATTCAGTATCCAAATGTCCATAAATCTACTCTTATTAAGGATTTGTAAAATTGCAATAGATTTAAATATTATAATAGATTGTAAAATATATAAATGCAAACAATATATTGATATCTTTATTTTCCTGCTTGCTTATAAATATAAAAATACGATATATTTTGTTAAAATACGATTTAAATATACTATATTTATTAAAAAATGTACTATCATGGTCAATATTTACTAAGAAAATCATTTGATCTTTATTCAGAATTCTTTTTATCGGATTTTTCCATTTTTTGTGAAAAAAAATATTTGTTTCAACTTTAATAGGATTGTGCCACGTTTTCCTATTGTCCGATTGAGCTCTGCAACTTTTACACAATTTTTTTCATTAAATGGAACAACTTTAGGGGGCGTCGTGAAAAAAATTTGAAAAAAATTTTTTAACAAGTATAGCTAAGGTCCACCCTAGTGTACACAAAGTGGTTCTTACAAAATTAGTCGGCTTGTAGTTGATGTAATATGGTATTGCACTGCAATCCATTTGCACCAGCTCTACACTATGCACTGATGGTACACTGGTGTAGACCAACCGAAATCGCTATATTATATGAGAACATTATCAACAACTAATAAATTATCAAATGCTGGTTAAGCAAAACCTAGTGACATATAAAACAGTTTTATCAATATATTGGATGATAAATACATTAGAAACAATTATTATAATAAAATTAATTTATTTTACAATTTTACTACAATTATTAAATTTATTAATTTAAGCATAAAACTGTATAACAACTTCTTTCGTTAATAATCTATCTGTTGAGAAATCTGAAAAAAATCTTTGAATCTTAATTCAAAATGTCAAAGTTCAAATTGGGCTGCAACATTATAATAAAACGGTAGAATAACAACAATAACGATGAAGATAATGATAGTAATAATAATAATAATAATAATAATAATAATAATAATAATAAATTAACTTATTATATAACTTAAGATGCAATAAAAATTTGTATAATTATATAAAATAAAAATAAATTGTTTTACAAGCATAAAAACATTTGATTTAACTTTTCAATTTAACAAACTCATAACAAACTTGATCAAAATGCCAAAGTTGAATATTTCTTCATTAATTACAAATAAATAATTTAAGAGAATGTAAAATTAATTTTGAATTTAGTTAATATATGTAAATTCTGCAAAAGGATTTTCAAATATATCTATAAAGGCAATACATATAAAAACTTGGTGACAAATTTTTTGCGTTTAACGGTAAAACAGACGATTCCAGCATTCTCTTAAGTTGTTTAGAATAATTCAAATATTAAAGTAACATTATAATAAATATCATATATATTGTTTTGGTTTACAATTTTTAATACATTCTCAAAAATTTTTATTCATTATACATTAAAAATATCGAAATATGTAAATAATACTAATAATAATGTAAGTGTAGCAAAAATAACGTTTATTACAAAGTAAATTGTAAATACTTAACCATCATTTTTTCGGAAATATATCAAAAATTTTAATAAACTTGATATTAATTGTTACAATAAAAACTACACGTAAACCCTCACACACAATACATATACATATATAGTATATATATATATATATATATATCAAGGTAGAAAAAGTTAATTATAATTATATTACATTGCACATTCAATCAATAGTGATTACACAAATTACGCAAATAAATAAAAAGAATAACTTATAAATAAATAATAAGATTTAACTAATGTTCTGTCTCATTATTATATTAATTTAATAAAATAAATTTCGTACGGAAAATATTTTATATATTGAGATGTGCCTCGAACATTAAAATATTTATATGTTGAGATGCGCGATATTTGCCTCGAATATTATAATATTATCGTAAACTGTAAAAAGATCCATTATTTTTTTACAATTAGTTTTAGACTTATTAAGACCAGTAAAATTTTTACTTTTTTAAAACTAAAGATATTTGTGCGTATATCTATTTATACTTTTCTAGATTTCATCTTGCGAAAATCATAGCGCCCGAAAATTACGACCAGCCCTGGCTCTCATAGAAAATGTTATTTCCCCTTCTTCGTTTTCCACCTACGCTATACTTCCACTCACTTTCTCATACACGCGCGCGCACGTACACGTACACACGAATACAGACATACATATATACACTCATCCTCCACCATTTCAGAAGCCCACTCCTGGTAACTTACCCCTGCTACCCCCCACATGCTGCTGCGGTTCGCTGAATGGCCGAAAGTGGGGGAGTCCCTTTTAGCTGCCCACGCAATCAATAGCAAGACCCGCCGCTTCTACTGAATGGACTTGGCGCACCCGCCAAACCCCTCGTCGCCCTAACCCCCTCCTCTATATATTGATTACTACGCTGCATGAGGGTGGGTTGGCGCGAGGGCATGCGGGGTGTCGCTCTATCGACCGGGCCAGCTGTATTACTGTTCATTCATAAATTTTCGGTTTTCACTCGTGATGTTGCCGCGAGCTAGCTTCACGTTGCCAAGAAAGCTCGACGTAACGGTAAGTGCAACTCTACAGATTGTTTTCGTAAACATCCGTCAATATTAACCGAAATTTGTGTTTAATTAATGCTTCTCTAAACCAGAGAGACTCTGTCTAAAACTATCAACATTTAATAAAGTTATTTAATTATTTTGCTCCTTTCTATAAATTCATTCAGGAAAGGACAGTTAATTTTAATTAATTTTTATGATTCTATCTTAAATCGTCTATCTTTAGAAAAACAGTAAAAAACAACTTACATTCATTTTGGCTAATATTTAAACGGATAAACTAATCATTAATAATAAAATCAATATTATGCTAACGTTAATTAATCAAATTGACCTGAGATTTACTTGAGATTATAGCGTCATTTGATTAATTTCCTGCCTCCTTCTAATTTTATTTTTGAACAAACAAAATAGATTAAATTTCAATATATTTTAACTAATAATTATGGAAATCTATATATATCATGAGCTCACAATCAGTATGCAATATAGGTAAGAATGGCTTGTTACAATAATGATGCAAAATCCGAGCATCCATGTTCCGTCATGGCATTTATATAGGGCAGTCAGTAGTTAAGCGTGAGAGTCGCTAGAAGCGTGTAGTAACGGACGAATGAATGAAATCGGAAAGCAGTTCGCACACATTCTGAACTACAAACTCGTACTCGGACTCATTTCAACTGATTTCAGTCTGTTCATTAACTCCCCTAATCTCTGATAATTCCAACTGGAGCGTCTCTTTTTTTCTGTGAACTGGAATCTTTACTTTTAATTTAATTCACCGTTCAATCCCATTCACATAAATGTTACTGTATGTTAATATAAGCCTTTGAAGAAAAGATTCTCTCTGATACTTTTAATGAATTAATTTGCACTTCTGCAGACACTTCTTTCTTGAGAATCCTAGGGACGGTCTTTTATTCCAAGCCGGAGAATTTATACACAACGTGGAAATGACCAGCATGTAATCTGCTCTGAATTTATACTGCTTATGAAAGATTTAAAATATCCGTATTGTAAATATATACAAGGAAGGGTAAAAAATAGAGAGATACGTATAGAATATTAAATACAGATTTAATATACTAAATTTTAATAGTTTTTAAATTAAATATCTGAATGTATTAAATATACTTACATTATTTATATATTTAAATACATATAAATGATAAGTTAAATGTCTAGGTTTGATATCTCTGTCTTTTTTATAAATTCATTGTGAAATATATTTTTAATTTTTCATAGCCTAAACCTGTATCTCGTGTAGATATATAAAATTACTCTTTCGATTCTTGCACCAAATTGCAGGCTTATGAAGTGTGGCTCGTGAAGATGGATCCCTCGGGATATTTCATTCGCACGAAATTGTTTTCGCCGACATGTTGAGCCTTTGTTCAAAATTATTGACACGATACTGATCCACCAGGTCGGATTTCAATGTCTCGGTAATACGTAGCTTGTGGATTTAGTGAAAGAGAGGAGGAGGAAAAGAAGGAGGAGGAAGAAGAGGTTGTAAAAGATGTCGTATGTCAAAGTGAATAGAGAGATTTACGATGTTATAAAGCGTGACAAAGCGCACGAGGGTGTGCCATCGCGGGAAAAGACACTCGAGTTGAGAGGTTTCCAATTTGTCAAAGGAGAGAGTAACACAAAACGTTAATAAGCGTTAATATTAATGAATTCATTCGTGCAAACAGAAATCGCATTGTTAAATACAACTTCTCATAATCGTATTGTTAAAACTTTATATTCACAATGTTTTTATTACGTTTTTTTTTATAATAAAGCGATGCGGTTATTGTAAAAGTTTCGCATATTATTACGTTTATAGGAAAATTTTCATAGTTTTATTTTATTGTTATTACTCAATTTTTATACGACATAGTGTTTAACTACACTTTTTATTTCAGTGTTAAAAATTTTACAGTCTTACGGTAAAACAGTTTTATGGTAAAACATTTTGTAAAATACTTTTATAGGAAGTGACATAGCAGTCTAAAGTGATAATGACATTGTAGGAAATATTAGATTTCCTAATACGGTAATATAATGGCCGCCGAAGCGCACAGACTAGAGCGCACGTTTATTCTCCACAGGCTAGAATCTAATTATGCGACGTATCGCTATCACTTAAAACGACAATCACGAAATTCCCGGTAAAATTATACCCATATTTCTCCTTGACTCGCGTGCGGAGTATCGTGGGCGTAGAATTAATAAATTCCATTTATTAAGACAATTCGCGTCATTCAAGGAGATTTTTAATTCACTTTGCATCGCGATGACATGGATTTCTCGCGGGCAAAGACTACTATTACGTTTAATTATTCTCCGAGTAATCAGCGGAAGCAGACAGATATTTTTAGATAAAATAAATTAAGCAATGGTATCAAAATGCATTAAATCAATTAAATTGGAAGAATTTATAGATGTGTGTGTGTGTGTGTGTGTTGTGTGTGTGTGGTGTGCGTGCGTGCGTGCGTGCGTGCGTGCGTGCGTGCGTGCGTGCGTGCGTGCGTGCGTGCGTGCGTGCGTGCGTGCGTGCGTGCGTGCGTGCGTGCGTGCGTGCGTGCGTGCGTGCGTGCGTGCGTGCGTGCGTGCGTGTGTTGTACCGGGTGGCTACAAAATTCCACTCTAAATCTTGTTGGAAACTTCAGATCCAAAAAGAAATGGAATTTCTTTTTGGATCTGAAGAAACATTTCTATTAATGTGAAAGGCTACTTCTTTTATGCAAAAAAGGGTATTATAACAGAATAAGTATGTAAAACCTATTCTGCATCAATCGAGCTCGAATTGGTGTCATTTATAGTTGGCACCTCTGGGATGTAAAAATTCTCCAAAAATTAGCCTTGAGATTGCATTTATTTTTGAGTTATGGAGGGAAAAAACAAAATAAAAAAAATGATTATCCTTAAAAACAACTGAATCGATTTTAATGAAAAAAAAATATGTTGTAAACATCGTTTAGTTAAGTTTAAAAATTTTTTTTAATCTTTGTGATAAAAAAAGTCAATAAAAAATTTTTTATTTTTTTATGAATCTTTTGTGGTATTTTTGAGTGATCATGTCTACATTTTCATGAAAACGTTTTTAGATTTTCTACTTCAATATATTTTTTTCCAAATCAATCGAAGTGGTGGAACATGATTAAAAATAACAATCATTCGCGTAACGCCGAGTTACGCCACGCTAACTGGGCGACCGCGGTACCAATCGTTGCCATAGAACTTATATATCTGCCTTGCAGTTGCATCATTACAATACTTAATTACCAAGAAAATAAGGATTATATTATTGCCTATACATTTACTGTGAGTGAACATTATGATATAATAACATATTGTATATAACACATATATGTATTTCCATTAAGAATGTCTGTAGTTAGCCTATAAAATTGATTGATTTGGAAAAATATACGTTAAAGTAAAAAATATAGATATAGTTGTTTAAAAATATCACAAAAAGAATTCATACAAAATTCGAAAATTTATATTTTTTTATGAATTTTTTAAATCAAATTTCATCACAAATAATACAAGAAATTTTCTTAAACTTAACCAAACGATGTTTACAACATATATTTTTTTCATTAAAATCGGTCCAGCCGTTTCGAGAAAAACTACTTTTTTTATGTTGCTTTCCTCTTCCATATAACTCCTCCCCAAAAAGTTTTACTACCCCAATTTTAAGGCTATAATTTTTTGAGAATTTTTATCCTAAAATTATATCCCAAGATGCCAAATAATTACATCAATTTGAACTGTGTGAGGGCAGATTGTACATACGTAATTCGTTATGCCCTTTTTTTTAATTCCTTCGGAGGGGAAGAATTTAAAAAATTTTTAATAAGAAAGGGAGTCAAATCGTGTATACCTTGTTTTAAAAGTTTAATTGAAAGAAAATTTTTCGCGTAAAACACAAAGAACCGTTAATGTCCCTGATAAAAGTATAAATATAGTTTTTCACTCTCTCTAGCCTTCCTCCTTTCTTTCTCATTTTCTCTCTCCTCTCTCTCTCACTCTCTCTCTCTCTCTCCATTAATTCGGTGCGTAGTTTAAATAGATGAAAAATGAGATTTAAAATTTACATAGAAATATTATTAGATACCAAGATCCGGTCTCGGCCGTAGAAAGATCTGAAATTTAATTTAAATATATTTAATTAAAGCGGCCTAGATTGAAATTGTTGTTAATTACATCTTCATCTTTTTATGCGCTTCTCCTTATAAATATTGGTTTATTACGATAAAATATTATCACAATCTCAGTGATAATATATCAAGTAGGTAAGATATCGCTCCAGATTCCAAGTTCGAATCCAGGCTGAGGTAATATTTTTCTCAATAAGTTTTATAGGATGCTTGTACAATCATCTTTGAATTGACGATCAATTTAATTTGTAACGATATTTTAGCTAATTTAGATTATGATTACATTCTTAAAAACCGACAGTAATGGTGCGTTATAGTTTATTGCAGCTAAAATAAAAAGTATTTAGAGCATTATATAGTCTCTGCCGTTTTTGGCGCTTTCCCTTCATTTATTTGTTGTATATACACGGCGGCTTGAAATTGTTGTTAATTTATGTTATACTTTTTTTGCTAATATACATACATATTTTGATGTACAATATGTTTCTTAGCATTTAAGAGCAAGTTTATATTAAAAATTATTTTTTATGTTTTCATTTTTTTTCTTGTTCTTTTTTCTTTAAAGTTGAATTCTTCCGTTGAATGCGTAAAACAAATTCTATAATATAATTCACTCCACAAATTTTTTTTATAGAGATTTTTTGAGATTTTAAATTCAGAGGTAAGAAGAATATGGGGGAGACCGGGGCTCGTTGGCACAGTTTTCAGTTTAAACATTCCTGTTTCTAAACAACTATTTATTATGATTAAACTATATTAATATGATAGAATGAATCTTTCTCTACATTTTCATGCCAGGAACGATTCTGAATACTGTATAGTTTCTTTATAGTAAGTGAA
>NW_012026855.1:87509-106265 GCF_000956235.1 Wasmannia auropunctata
ATATTAATTAGTTTTTTATTTTATATATCTCTTCTCTCTCTCTCTCTCTCTCTCTCTCTCTCCCTATCTCTCTCTCTCTCTCTCTCTCTCTCAAGTGAGGAAATAGTTTCAGGGCATTTATATAGTAACGTATGCTCATAGTTTTAGTCTGAAGTGACGTATATACATCAAAAGTATGCCTAACATTACTAACGTGCAAAGGTTATTGCACATTCTTGGAAACGCATGCGGCGGTCATTGAGGTAAACTGCATCCTTGCATCTTTTATCATTAGGGAAACCGTCGGCGATCATTTGCAGCAAAAGTACGAATAGCTTATCATGCTCGTTGAATTTCCTCCTCCTCCAGTGACCTCTTATGTAAATTACAGCAATCAAAACGCAGTAGGTAGCTCTTTTTAGAGTCGCTTTATTTTTTGCGAACTCCCCCGTGACTAATCGTTTAATTTGTCTTACTTAAGTTAAAAGTAAAACTTTCAGAGAACATTGTATGTAAATGAGAAATATTATTAATAAATAAATCAAAGATAAAATAAAAAGATTTAAGGAAAACTGCAGAGCGTCAAGAACATAAATTAAATAAATTGAACATATTCATTATACGAAAGCGTCGTAATAATTAAATAATTAAAATTAATTATAAATGAAGCGCATTAAGTAATATCCATGTGAGCTCCAAATATATTAACAATAAATTACGTGGCCATTTTTTTTATATTTATGGAACTATCCGAAGCAGTGGCACTTTTAAAGCTGGCTGTTTATTTTCATTCTGCGAAACTTTCAAATAACGTGCTTCTATTTTGATAAATGTTCGCAGAAAGGGAAACCGCACAGCGGTACCGAGAAACTGCACAACTTTGAGATTCCTTTATTCAATAAAATATTGCCTCAATTATGTACTTTAATTTACATTCGGAAATTCTACATTTTTATTATTAATGTCTTCGTTTTAACTGTGACAACATAAGCATTATACGCAAGATATCAAAGTCAAAAATTAGAAAGAGAAAATTACGAGGAATTATTTTAACGGAAATAAATTTTACGTAGAGTTAGTCAATCGTTACGAATTGATTTGTAATATATTGTCAAATGTCAAAGAATTAAATAGTAATCATTGTAAATTTATTATTGGAAAGTAATTTTTATACGACTTATTGCTTTTTAAATCAGATTTACTTTTAAATGTATATACTTACAATTTACGTTTTCTTAAATTTTGCCATTCTTCTATAAACGAGAATGATATTTATCATTAATCGCGAAATGTTATGTGACACGTAAATTGACACAATTTACAAATCGCATATGTTATTTAATAAACACAAATATTTATCCTAATCGTTGAATCTCGTTACGTTCAATGCAGCTGATTCGCTCAGGATGTAGGACACACGCATACTGGCACACATATATTAAATGTAAACGACGACGGGCGATGTCTCGATTTTACAATGTGTTCGGTTGACTCACGTTACTTGATACAAATAAAACTTATCGAAATGAGCTTATCAATTAAAACTTATCAACAATTATTAAATTAATTATTTGTTAAAACACTCATTGTTACTCATCTGCCTTAGTTTTATAATCGTATTAGGGCATAAAAAATAAAAAGAATTAACCAACACCCGTGTCGACTCGATAGGCACTATTTCAATATATATCTGATAAAAAGAATTAAATTAAAGAACCTGAATTTAGATAATTTATAATTTGTAAGATATTCTTACGAGAAAATTAAACGAGAATTAACTGTACCAAAATTTAAAAAATTCAATAAATAATTAGAAATCAAAATAACAAGTTTGAAACGTAAATATAAAAGGATTCCCGATTATGATATAAATAAATCCATTATTGTATAAAATATCTGCATAATATTAATGAAACAAGAGAGCAAATCTTCGAGATTCTTATTGAGAAAATAAAACAAAAATACGAAATATTTAACAGGCAATTAAAATAAAATAAAGAAAAATATCTGATTTGAAATCAAAGTCATCTAGTTATGCATTCTAGTTCTTAAAAAATCTTTCAAAAATCGAAAGAATTAGCTCGATTACTAGAAGATTAATAACATCTGACTATTTTGAAATAATAATCTTTAGCAACTTTAGGAAAATGTTAAATTTGGATCGCATACATGTAAATATCTCTTATGAAACTTTTATAAACTTTAACACAAATAGACACGCCTATGCGCAAATTCCGTTAAGTATTATTAATATTCATATTAGATATATCTCCCTTGCATATTTAAAGACAAAATTAATACTTGGTAAAAGACATATGCAGTGTACACGAGAACTTCACGACAACCATGCACCCTATGTTTGTCGAAAGTGCGCGTATGAACACCTGAATGGACCGTTCTTACTATATCTCTCGTTGTTTCCATCCCACGCACTATTCTACGTTCTATTTGTCGATATATGCTTTCTCTCTCTCTCTCTCTCTCTCTCTCTCTCTCTCTCTCTCTCTCTCTCTCTTTCTCTCTCTCTCTCTTTCTCCCCTTCCCTCCCTCCTTCTTTCTCCCTCCCTCCCATCCCTCTTTCTCTTTGTTCCCCTCTTTCCGTTTATCCTTACACGTTTATAAAAATGTTCTAAAAGTCAACTGCAAGAACGTATGATTCTTTTAATAATAAAACTCACTGTATGCTTGTTATACTTTTACACTAAATCACATATACTGAAACACATTTGACATTAAAAATTTTACACAAAAGCAAAAAAAGACAAAATATGCTATATATCTAAATGAAAACTGTGGACTATTTCTCACTTACTCACACACACACACACACACATACGCGCGCGCGCGCGCGCGTGCGCGCAAGTATGGATTTACAAAATTATCTATTAAATTAAATAAAAGATATCTTAAGTTACGATAACAATTAAGTTAAAATCATACAGTAATTGTAGATTAATTAATAAAAAGCAAAAAATTAAAAATTTTTATAAAATAAATAAATATGAAATAAATATAAAAATAAATACAAAAATTATCAAAAATATTGGACATTGCGGTTTGTAAAAATAATTTATATTTAATAAAGTAAATCTTTTTATTGAAAGTTAATTCGTAAAAAAATGATGTATTTATAATTTATGTACATTAATTTATACGCAATATTATTTTATATATTGCAGTACATTTCTATCAACAGTGTAAATTTAGATCAGAAATTATTTTCTATAATTTCTAATATTACTTACTTAATATTAGATTTGCATGCTTTAGCTTCTTCTCACACAAAATATTTTATCAATTATAAAATTTTTTGTTTGTACCATGACCAATTTCGACTATAATTCAATTTAATACCGAGATTTTGCATATTAAATGTCGGAACTATGCAACTTTCTGAAATTTAAATCTGCATCTGCATTTCTCATCTCTATGAAGCAATTATTGAGGATCGAAGAGATCTCGAACAGATCTTTCGCGATCAGAATTGTCAGACATCCCATTTTTTAAATAAATTAATTGAATAATTAATCTTATTAAAATTATACGCGCAAGAGTTAATTTCAATACTGAGATACAGATTTATCACGAAAAATATTTTATAAATACAGAAAATTTGATTTAAAAAAAATAGTAGTCTAAAAATACATATTACCAATCTTATTTTTTTATAATGGCAAAAAAGAAATCTTTGTATAGCTTCTGTGCCTACACAGATGTACATCAACGATAATTCTTTCAATGTATTACGTACCTAATTTACGCAATAGTATTACGTAAAATTTTCCATTCTTTATCATCTGCGGCGACACTCGCTTCTAAAAACGGTTGTTAACGAAAAAAGAATCAGTGCAGTGAAATGATTGATCGTAATAATTTTCCATTAACTGCCGCCTACATTTTAATTCGATCATCCGGGATCTGTAACTTCCCCGATCCGATTCATCGGACTATTTCGAGAAGACTTCCAGGGTGGCACAATGTGCGTCACTGCGGCGTGACATCCATTGTTGACACGACACACATACATTGTCCGGCTATAATGGCGTCAGGTGCGAAGCACAAAGCCCTATTTTACGAGAGAGAGATTCGTATTTCGATGCGAGCCTCGTGAGAGAAATTGTCGATGCGAGAAACTTTTCTGATTCATTTGCTGCCCGGTCGTAATTACTCATGCGATCGACATGCGCGATGCCCTTTCCTTTCGCGATAAAGAATGACTAAAATTTAACAAGCAAAATAAATCAATATTTTTTCATTAGATGATGGCTGTATTTTATTAGATAAAATATCACAATTCAAATTAGGATATACGGTTTTACGACTAGCATTTGCCAAATGGTGCTTACGAGAAGGCATATATTAGGTAAAATAGATTTTATCCTATTAAAGTGTTACTTTATGCGTTACTTTTTACAATAGTCAACAATAATATCGTAATTATAAAGTTGTGGTAAAAGTATATATCTAAAAGTCTTTTGTAGTTAAAAGAAAATTTCTAACTGTAATACGTACAACTGCATGCTTATTTACACTTGTAAAAATAGATATAAGAACAGATATAATAGCAATTTATTTTACAGCTATATCATAATATGGTACGATTATAATTACATTTGTTTTAAAACAGCATGCTCTCATATGTCATTCTTAACAATTTTTGCTGTTCTGAAATAACGGTCAGCACTAATCGCTATTTCACATTAATTTCATTAATTTTCACGAATTTTTATTGTAAATTAATGTTAGATTTCTATTGTTAGTTGTTGCGATACCTACATGTTACTAATCTTGGATATTTTCTAAAATTATTCTTGGCATGATGAACGTATAGTCTTTGTCTGTATGTGAAATAATTGCTGATATAATCTCGTGATTTACATCGCTCTAATTTTCCTGCTGACAGCGTACACTTCCAATTCAATATTAATAGATCCGGCATTGTCGCATATATCTCGTTTTATTCCTCGCAATAACTAACGTTGTAACGATTCGTTCGTGCTGTACTTAGTACTATATTAAACGCGTAGGCGTTATATTCCCTGAAGATCATAATCGCGCTTTTCAAATGCAAAATTAATTGACATTACGAAAAGGATTTTTAAAAAATTTGAGCTCAAGCTCTTCTTCAACTTATTTCTTTATCATTTGACGTAATGACAATAATAATTAATTATTATATAATTAATTATTATTATTAGTTATTATAACTTATGTTAAATTATAATATTATATTATTAGTTATTTATTATAACTATATATTCTTCAAATGAAAAAAATATGTCATTATATTTATGATTAGATACGCTTGATAAGATGTCTTCATAATATTAAATAAATAAAAATGTTGCGTTTACAGTAAATAATAATATACAGTGAATTAATTAATTGATTAATGAAATCTTTGTTCATCAAAAGACTATAATCGCATATATGTTGCAAAATTGAATCCTGGCTACCCGGGCTTTTCGGTGGGCAGAACGTAGCCTAGTTGCAGTCAATATAGCTTAAAGAAGCTAAGTTTCAGCTCGCCTGCGCAACAAGTATCTGGGAGTCAAAATCGTTATAGCTCGCTCGCTGCGGCTTCTCGCCCCCGATTATCTATTCGTGGCGTTCTACCCTTTAATCCTGGAACCACAACCGTGAATGAATTTCGCGGCTTTGAAGAAACCTCTCGTACAATTTATTATGATTACGCAATCAATAACAAGCCCCTTGAGTCTCTCGATATTCCACGTAGTCGATTTATTACATGAATATTCGTCGGATATTTTACATATTCTCGTTTTAAAGACAAATAAATCCGACACACTTGTGATTGCAAGATTAATATAACCGCATCCAATCGTATCTTTTATTACTTTTCATCCATCCTTTCACGGTAAGATTAGGGCAGAAATCCTTTTTCGGAGCGACGAGTAAAATGGGAAAAGTTCCCGAACATTTTATCGCCACGAGCTTCCGTCGCTGTCTGTCTGCCACATTGGCGTTTTTTGCTCGAAAGTTTGTAAGCTCGGAACTTGCTCCCTTCAGCACTTAGCCGTCGGGGAAGTTCATTAATGTAATTAAGGAACCGCGTGGATGAAACGAACATAAGTGCAAGTCTGATCTAACTCCGTGTTTCAATAGAACGTAAATTATCTCGTAAATTGTGCTGAAAGGATTTCTCAATAAGTGATCATATATATATCTTCGTTATTTTTTGTATGCTTCAACTTCATTGCCACATCCTTGCGAGAGCAACCCTCACTTTAACAATATGAAATATGTATGAAATTGTTTTCGCAATCAACGCATTTCACATTTTCTTAAATAAAAATTAAATTGAAAGTAATTAGGCTCCCAAGAATAAATTAGAGATAACAAAGTAATGCTAATGCGAGCCGACACGAATGTTAGTGTGTATAATAATTTTCACAATAATTGTTACAAAAAGTGCGGCGCACAGTTTGTGTGTAGCTGGATATTGTAACAATAAAAATTATACACACATTAATATCAATATCGGCTCGTATTTTGTAGCTTAGCATTTTGTTATCTCAGCTATTTATTCTTAGGAGCCTAACTCCTTTCAATTTAAAATTTGAATTTTACGTTGCTTGGAAAGTGTGTCTTACACATTATTTATATATATGTATATTGATTATTGCGAGGGATATCATCACATGTCTTGATAATCGAATGGTAGAATGTCCACACGGCAAATAGGGAGATTCAGGTTCGAATCCTGGCTAAGGTGATATTTTTCGCAATAAATTCTTTACAGATTTGGAGAGAAGGGTATTCTTATAAATGCTTATTGGTATCAAAAATATTAAATTACTTATCAATTCAATTCGTTACAGTGGATTCCGACTTCATGTAAAGAAATGTGTTCTTGAGATCGACAAAAAGTGCGACGCACAGTTTGTGTGTCTGGATTTTGTAACAATAAAAATTATTATACACACTAACATCCGTGTCAACTCAACAATTGGCATTATTTTGTTATCTTTGATTTCTTAAATAAGTTTTACCTAATAACTTTATCTACGTGTGCATGTGCATGCAAACATGCACATCACATAATTTAATATTTAATTATAGTATTGTAAAATATAGCCAATAAAATATACTTAATCCACATTGTTTATATAAATATTGTTAACATCAATCAAATGGAATGTCTGAGGAACCTTGTCTAAAACGCAAAAATATAACGGAGCGGATAATCTTGGATGACTAGTTCTTTTCCGACGTTTTCGACGGCGCAATTTACTTAGGTCAACAAGGAGCTATTACTTTCCGTACGCGGCGGTTCCATGAGCTCATTGGCTTTCGCGACAGTACCTTTCGCAATTTCTCCTCTGGTCGGCCAGAATACGTGGGCGAAAAAATATTAAGTTCACCACTCTACGTAGCCGCGTGAGGCTAGCCTTTGACATTTTATATGATGCAGTGCTTACCCAGACCTCGAGGAACTCGCGTAATGGGCGTTGCGTTTATTTCCGGAACGTTTACGTCGAGCGCTGCAATATTTTGTTCGCAGATCCGCCGATTTTTCAATGGGCATTGGATAAAATGTGTTTCACGGAAAAATCATCTCTCTCGTTATACACGTTTTCTAAAACATATAGGACAATGGAAGGAGAACATAAAAATTCCTCGACTCTCGAACAAAACCGAAGATTCTGTCGGGACGACGATATAAAATATTTTCAAGCATTTTCGAAAAGTTAGATCTTTCTTCTCCCGTTTCATTCATTGCAGAGCTGCGTAGTCTCATTATTATCAAAGAAATCCAATCGTTTTCGTTCATCTCTTTGTGACCTAATTACATTAAATTGAGAAATTAGCTAGCTTAAACTTCTTTTTTACATATTTGTTTTCTCAAAAAATTTATATATAAAACAAAAAATATATCTATCAATTCGGCTGTAAAGATCCAAATAATTTAAATAATTGTTGCACATACACATGCAATTCGTCTAATTACTTTAATATCTCAATGCCACACATGGCGTTCCTAATTCCTAATTGTCTCCCAGAAATAACGAGCGGGTTTAATAAACAACTGTCAAATTTTTGACATTTCGACATCGCAAAAATCGAGGGCTCCTTAATCGACAACTACGTCACTGACAAGAGAGGGGTGCAGTTTCCCGGACGTACATTCGTCCGTAGAATGGTTTTCAGGGGAAATTCAGCAGCAGGGAGGCGCAAGGGAGGGGGTGATGTACCGAGAGAAATCCTGCGAAGGTGGAGTCCCAGAATCTTCCAAAAAAGAAACGGTAGAATTGCAATAAGCGTAAAAGAGAACGAACGAAAGAGCAAGATAGAGACAAGATGAGTTCGGGGGAAAGGATGATGTAGAGAAAGGAATAAGAGGAGGAGGAGGAAGAGAAGGAAGAGGAGGAGGGAGGAGGAGGAGGAGGAGGAGGAGGAGGAGGAGGAGGAGGAAGAGGCGAAGGAAGTGGTGGTAGTACTGGAGATGTAGGAAAAGGAGGAGAAGGGAGAGGAGGGAGGAGGAAGAAGGAGAGAGAGGAAAGGGGCTAAATGAGAGCATGAACGGGGCGAGAGAGACAGCGAAGCCCCATGAGTATCCTCGTTTCGCGAAAGGAACAGGGACCCCGGCGGCGTGGTGGCAGGACCGACGATGAGGGTAGCGGAGAGAGAAGGTGTCGCGGGGGTGGGTTTCGTACGGCCAAGGCAGTGGAGCCGCGGACAGTCGCCTCGACGCTACCATCTCTCTCAGTTGCTCCACGGTTTCCGGACTCGACGGACGCAGACAGGCACAGGTTAGTGAATCCAATTCTCGTTCATTCACCAGCCAGCGCGTCGTCCCTCCGTCGCGCCCGTCTCTTCCAATTTGTATTTTCACATACCCTCTCTCTCTCTCTCTTTCTCTTGCTCTCTCATTCTTCAATTCGCACACTAGCGTTTACACCCACGTTTCACGTGTCGTTTCACCGGTGATCGCGACATTTTCCCCGAAATTTTAGGGATAGTAGAAAACATACGGGACATAGCGTGTTACGAAATTAGTTTTAGAGAAGATATTGTGGACGAATCACGAGGGAAGAACTGGAGGGCGAGGCATCAGCGAGACCTCCGAATGTCATAACTGACGTGCGTTTCGCTCTGCGCTCTTCTCGCCGATTGATGAAAATTAGGTGTACGCGCTCTCAGTGACGCACAACCTGTTATACCACTATTGCAGAAGAGGCAATGCCGACATACGGGGAAGGGCGTCGGGATTCTGAACTAACGAAGAGGAATGTAATTGTGTCTAATGAGACTGTTGAAATTAGAGCAAGAGAGAATTAGAACGAAGGCGTATTCTGTGGAATGCGTAATGTTATACGAAGGAATAAATGACAAATGATATATGCTTTTTCGTGTTTGTCAAACTGATAGCAAGTGATTTTTAAGGACATTAAATCCTCCTAACGTATTACGTAAATGATTTGAATGAGTTCTGACAATTATATTTTGCGATTATTTCTGTGAAAATAATAATCTCATAAAAAAATATAATTTATAATAAAAAATATGCTTTTGAAAGATTATTGTAATTTCTTAAAGCGTTGATAATTGATTATTATAAATTAATTATATTTAAAATACATTTTAAAGTAATACAGTGAAAATTTACGAACAATTTAAAACGAAGAAATATAGCAGTTTCGTAGTTCACAAATTCTATGAGAAGCAGAGATGTTAATTAAATCAGAAGACAGTCTTGGGTGTCCTTATCTTGTAAAATTTACAAATAATAACTTGGAAGCATCGAAAGATTTTATCACAAATACATAGTACGTTTGACAAGCCGTCCTAGATTTACTAAGGTTCAAGATTCGTTTTCCCACTCAAATAATAGCAAGCGTAACCTTGAACGAGAATAGAACATTTTATGATTAACACCGCGGGAGTTCTACTACGTTCATAGGTATATGAATGGTCATAAAACCCTTATTACCCCATTCGGGTCGATCAAAAGTAGGTCAGTTCCAAAATTGGAAGCCGTCGATCGACGAAAAATGTCGGCGCGATTTTTAACGTGTGGCATCCCACGCACCAGTGACGAAATTCCGGTAGATTTTTTTCACAGTTTTCTCGCACCGTATCGCCGCTTTCGCACCAAAAAAAATACTATATCCCACGAATCAACTCGCTCTTATATCCATCCTGCTGGAAAAGTAGTCGCGAGTGCGCGAATCACGTTGGATCCGATTAGGCTTCATCACGCACGACACATCGATGGGTTTTGCATCCTAATTACGCGCTTCGCTGTCATTAATCACGGCTTAACTTTGCTAAACTGCGTTGATATGGCGCCGATGTAATGAATAAACACTAGGTAAATGCGATAATACCCTCGCGTGGCACGTTAGTCTAATGTGACTGACAACATTTGCGAAATGTCAGCAGCGCACTAGTGACGCATTTCACGTAATTAGACTCTCGCAAGCTATCTATCTGTTTGCTAACAGATTGCGATTAATTGTACAAATATCTGTAGCAGAAATTTATTTAGCAGGAACTACAATAATATATATATATATATATATATATACATTACACTGCTTTTGCGGTTATTATTAGCGATTTTACGACTACAATTTTTTAATATTTTACATTGCTAATAAGATTTATATTATTTTATTGCACGTCTTCAGTGCTGATACGCACGTGAGAAAAAACTGTTAAAGATTAAACTATTTATAGTATATGTAAAAAATAAAATAAAATATCACGCATCAAACAAAAGGAAAAGTAAAATTAAAAGTATCTACAAAATGCAAATTAAACTGTTACAATAAAAAAATAACCAATTTGTATCGTGCAATGCTGCATATTTGTAAGCAACAAATAATCCAGGTTGGCTATACCTGTCGGATTCGAATCTCACTTGTTGCAACCTTTCCATTTCAACGCACTAGCGTAAAAAGGGCTTTCGAGAAAGATCGTGCCATTTTTCGTCCTCTTTCCGCCTAGCAAATCGGCTTAGTGCTTTTCGTTATTTCCCTGTCGAGGCTCGAATGATTTATGAGCCTCGTCAGAAACGTAATACCTACGGAATCATGATCGAACATGATATGACGCATTTCACAGATAGAAGAGATATCGTTGCAATGATTTGCGCAACAGAGATCTCTCGATTCTTAAATAATTGAACCATTCGCACGATTTTCATTATCATAACGTCTTATCAATAATAATAATCATCGAATAGTTTTTGTTTGAACCAGTTTCCGCTAAAGTGACCTTATATCTTAAATGAATATTACCAAAAAATTGTCAGTGCAGAGTTGGGTACTACCCAGAGAGTAAAAGAGAATAAGTTGTTTTATCTATAACCAGTAACATTTATAATTTGTATTATCATTAAGTAATAAAATACAAAAAATGTTACATTATTAATTTCTTACAATCTAAAGTAAAAGTAAAAATTAAAAGTTATACAATAACGATAACAAACACATATTATAGTAGATTATATAAATACAGAAAACATATATAAAAATTACAAATAAATTAATTAATAAAAAATTTTATTTCACAAGAGAAAATTGTTCTAACTAATCGAACGTTCTATATATCGACGATATATTCGTTTAAAAGTCTATTTTAACAAACAGTATATTATACTAAAAAAAAAAACAGAAAAAACCGATAGTTTTTTCATTGTAAATTTAAAAAATGATAAAACAAATAATCAAGTACATATGTGTAATAATTTAACATTAAAGTTCATTTAAAATTATTTTTAAAATATAATTTTTAATTAAAGAAAATTTATATTTTATTTGCAATAAATATTTTTTCAATATAAAACAATTAAATTATCTATAATATCTAATTATTTGCAATAAAAAATGCTTAAAGTTTATTTAAAACCTGTTGCATTTAAATAATTTGGCAAACAGAAGGTATCATTTTTAAAATCTATTAAAATAAACAATTTTTACCATATTTTACTTTTATTTATCTGGTTCTTGCAAATTTATTACGCAATAAAACACGCAAGCGCACACACACACACACACACACATATGTTGGTTATATATTTTGTATTTGTATTCATTGCGTATATTAATTTAGTGCGCTGTTATCGATTTTGCCTTTCCTAAACGAAAATACGAAACGAATAAAATCCGATGCGCAAAAATGTAAAAAAAGGAACAAAATCGAGAAAAATGGTGTTGGTGCGCCAGGACGCGTAGGAGATTTACGATCGAATCGTATATTCGCGGCATTTACCGTTATCTCTTTTATATTGACGCGTTGTTTAGCACATTTATCATCCAGGACCGTCACGTCGGGCCGTAGAAGTCCTTTTATTACGTGCGATGGCATACTGATACGGTAGAAAGCCGCGCCAAGATAAAAATCAGATATCATAAAGTGTTAGACCCTTTTGCTTTATGACGCAGATCCGTTTTAAACTCTCTTCAAATTTTGAATTTTCGATTAATCGAGTGAAATTTATCCCAAGTTTATCGCTACTTCCGATTATACAAAAAAAAAGCAAGAATTAATATTTCAATATTAATCAATCATAAGTTTTAAATTGCTAAATACTATAGAAAAATACAAGCGTGGTTATATTACAATATACAAGAATTAGAATTATTTGGCATTAATGTATAAAACTTGATTTTTTGGTATACAAACGTAATTATATTACAACATACAAGAATTAGAATTATTTAAGGCTTTAAGGTATTAATGTATAAGACGATTTTTTGGAAAAATTGTAAAAATATAAAAATTGTGGCTAAATCTTTTATCAATTAAAAAATGATGTTCTTAACCTTTTAAGGACTAACGATTCGATTTGGGATCATCTCCTTTTATTTTGCAATCTGCTCGCTCAATTTTCATGAAACTTATACTTTAAAGTAATTTTATAATGTTTTATTGGAATCTGAGATCAGAAATAAAAAATTTTAAATGGCGGATTAAATTTTAAACAAGTAATCGGATTGTGTTATTTAATTTTAGGAAATCTTTGTGGTCACAGAATTAGATTCTGTCCTCAAAATTCAAAAATTGAAAGTTGTGAATCCAATATGGCAAAACCAAATCTTAAAAAATAATTATCTGATGATGAATATAGTAATCTGATTATCATAAAACTCCGTTTTTATTGCAAAGTAACATCAAGTTTCCAATTTGGCTTTATTTAAAGCTTATTACTATACAAACAATTAGTAATTGACTATTATAGCAACAGAATGAAACAAAACACATTTATAAACTGTTATATCCTAACAATAAGTTAATTACTAAGTTATATGCTAAGTTATACATATATTAAAAAAATATATATATGTATATAACGTTGAATTTTTGAATTTTAATTGAGAGCCAGAATCGTATTCAGCAACAAAAGTTCTTAGAAAGTAAAATTTTTATAAATTACTTTGTTAGAACACGCCGATTTTCAAAAGATTAATTAAATGTGTAAAGTTTAAAGAATTTTCTCAACCCTCTTGTGATTCATCAAATAGTAAATATACATAAATTAAAGGTGAAATTTTTAAAAAATATTTTATTAATAACGATATTCTAATGAAAATATCATAGCTAAATACATAAAATTTATTACAAAAATTTAATGTACATTTAAAATATAAATGCTGATTGTAATATGCTATCCTTTATTAAGTATTCCACTTTTTTAAACACACTGTACAATGTATTGTAATGCTTTGCTAAAGAAATTAAAAGAGATAACTTTACTGTTTCTCTGTAAAACAATCGATCATATATAAGAAATAATCATAAATCTTTGTGCAACACAAAGTGTCAAAGTTGAGTACGCAGGTGTTACCATTAATTGCACGTTTATTTTTTTATTCTCTTATAATTCAAGAAATATAACTAATCTACAAATGCTGTTGATAATAATGGATATTTTATTTAACTGCTTTTTTAATCAACAATCCTTTATAAATAAAAGTAGAAGAATATCTAAATATATAGAAATATACATATACACGAAGAGAAATAGAAAAAATCTCTTGATGACTCTTCCATAAACTGTAACTTTATATAATACGTCAAAAGGAATTTTTACCTTTATTGCTACTCTTTATACCAATTATTTAAAAATTGAAACTCACTCAAATCCGCAAGGGAATTTGACGATAAATTGAAGATTCTTTCTTCGGATTTAAATGTAGATATGTTTATTTCATTTTAAAAGTTTATTTTGTTTTAATGTAGTTGAATTAACATTCAAATTTAAATTTAAATTAAATATTGTACGATCAAATACAGATAAAGTAAAAAATAAGTTTCGTTTTGGCTAAATTGTTTATCAGTTGTTTTACCTATAACATGTGAAAACCAATAAATCCGCTATTGTTTTGCACGATGAGAAAACTGGATATTGAATGTTATCCGGACATATAGAAACATTTTTTAAGATTGCAATACTGCAAGTTAATTTTTAATTTAAATTTTTGTCGAATAAATTTATAATTAAAGAACGATTTGCTCATGCAAATCAGGCGAATACTAAATAACCGCGAAGTCTATGCGTGTCACATTTAGATCAAACGGTGAGAGTCATTGTAACAATAAGGAGAACAAGATAGATTGCCTTTAACGCTCGGTAGGGGAACAAATATAGTCGCGCGTGGCTTACGAAGTACTACTTGACTTTAGGCTCGCGTTCCTCAGTCTGGAAATAGCTACCTTTGAATTGTCACCGGGAATAATTTACTTTATACAACTTCAGGCATATATACTACCTAGAGTTTCCGTGAGAGAAACTCTAAAGCTAACAAATTATCGGTTGAATGACAAATATCTTTTACGAATGCAGCTGCAAATTGCATATTGCCGTGGGTAGCGAGATTAATCTCCAATAAAGATTAATTAATGAATGGATAACGCACAGGGAATACGTGAGATTCAAAAGGATAATAATTTTATTTCTATACAATTATCTTATACAATTTCTTCTGCGCGTAGTTACTAATAATAAATACACTACTTAATTAAATTAAAGAATCACTTGTTTATATTCTCCAAAAACAGGCAAATTTCAAGATAGAGTAACTTCGTCAAAAATAATTATAACAAAATTTTTCAAAAAAACATTTTACAACTTGAAGCCTCTATTTTTTAAATTTATATTTTAGGAAATTACTAACTGATCTTTTTTCGGAGTTGCATAAAAATGAACAAATTGCAAAATGTTTTCCGAACTTTGCAATGTTCTATGACGTAAATTAAAAATTGCATATAAATGTAGTATATAAATAGCCTTCAAAAGAATAAAATGTTTATTACAATTAGAAAGTGTACGATTTTTTTTCATCGAGTTATGCAACATTAAAGTAAAAATGGTCGTTTTTTATTCAATGTTGAATAACTCGGTGAAAAAAATCGTATAATGTTCTACAAAAAAGCAAATTAAATAAAAAGATTTATTCTTTCGAAGGCTGCATTTGTATGCGATTTTTGAAACTTTGTAAAGTTTGGAAAAAAATTTTGTAATTTGTCGCATCCCCATTGTATCTATTCAACTCCGAAAAAAATTAATCGTTTTCAAACGTTTTCAATTTAAAGAACGGAGGCTTCAAATTATAAAATGTTTTTTTGAAAAATCTTATTGTGATTATTTTTCACAAAGCTACTCTTAAAAATTTGACTGTTTTTGGAGGATAGAACAGGTAAACCTTTAATTTTGTTGAGTAATGTAGAATCAATTGTGGAATAAAATGTCTATACAATTTTATTAATTTCTATTCATGTATTGAAAATTAATTATAATCGCTTCTATCATCACATTTTCAGGCATTATTTAAATTAGCATGCTGACACATGGTATGATTAAATTAATAGGTGCAATGTAATAATAAATGTATGAAATTACAATACAGAAATACAAGCAGCGTGCGAGCTTTTCATTTCACGAGATACATAATTTTCTATTGATGCATGTTATTCTGTTTTTTAATACGCTTACAAATTTATTTGAATAATTTATTTAAACTATTTCTCTGCGTTCGATTAAGTATATGGCGATAGGAGATGCATTTTCCCAGCCTTACGGAAGCGTTGACATGACAATGTATCTGAGATATCCGTCGCAGTTTCTTATTGTTCTACATACGTCGCTCCGAATATATTCCATCACTTCTTGATTAAATGTCGCAAATAAATAGCGAGCGTGATGCGCATCGTATTCTACTCGCGTTCGTAGAAATTCCAATGTAAATGATGTAGTTTAACGTTTCCGCGAACCACATTAGGTTATTTGATTTAGTTATGTGTTAGAATTTTAACGCGCACGCGCATGAGAGAGACGGACGGAGAGGAAGATGACGCAGTAAATTACAACGTATAATCATTGATTAAATAATACCATTCATGTCGTACATTTTATATTATTATTTTATATTATCGTTTTGTCATTATTCGAGACAAAAGAAAAAGAAAAGAATAAAAGATACGTTTATTCTCTATAAACTTAAAATAATAGATGATAATTATGAATAATTGAATTGAATGTAAATGTTTATTTAACGCGTTATGTCTTGTTTGGAGAAAGAAATAAAGAATAAAGAATGATATTACTCGCGCCGATAGCGTGATATAAATATCATAAATATTATTAAATGAGAAAGATAAGACTGAAGAAAAGAAAGTAGAAAAACTTCAAGTGCTTTTATAAGAGAAATTCGAAACGAGAAAGTTCTACCGTTGCAACAGACATTTCATTTTCTCCAAGCGGCTTCTGTTAACTCCGATAAAGTTCGGACAGCCATTTCGGACAGTAATTGCTACGGTTTGTTGACCAAAGGCGATCCCGGATGAATCGTCTGAATGAAGGATCGATCCTGCGGAATAAGTAAAAGTACCGTAATATTCTTGCCCTCGTGCCCTTATCCCTCGTCAAGACGTCAGCCGATTCCCATTTATGTGGAATAAGAGAGTGGATGAACGATGTCTATAAGTCTGCTCTAAAATTCATGTAACGTAAAGCTTTAAGAGAAGTGTTTTTTTCGCGATTTTTTCTACCAAGTGACTTTAATTGTTTTACAACGAAGTATATCGCGAGACGATGCCGCGTGAGAAATAGTTATACGAATAATATTATAATATCATAATAATTCTACGCAGAAAAAAGTTAATCATAATTTCAAAATAATATTTTTATACGTAATAATTAGCAGGAATATTACAATCTTAGAAAATTTTTAGTCTTGGTTTGATTGAATTTATACAAGTATCACTTACATTTAATTCAAGATTGAAAAAATCTTTTAACAAAATTATAATAATTAGAAAAAAGAAACGTATATAGGCTTTGACAATAAAATCAATATATATTAAGTATAAAGGCTAACGAGCCTGACTAAATGTCCTAATTGTCATTAAAATAAACTTTAAATATTCAAATTTGACAGTACATAATACAATTCCAAACGTTTCGACCTTTAATGTGGTCCTCTTCAGTGGTTATAAAAACAAAATACCTAATATACAATTTTAAACGGGTTAATAATAAATGAAGAGATATGAAATGAGAATTCGCACATGATACTTAAGTGTAGTCGATATTAATAGAATTCGGTGGATATACAAATTTTAAACGAATTAAATGAAGAGCTTTTCGCAACGTAATACTCAATTAAGTGTTATCAATGTTAGAAGAATTCGGTGGATATGCATCCGCATTGCTCGCATTGAGTTATCGGCTGTCCAAACATCTTTAATTTTACAAGTCAGAGCTTGTCTCCAGGATAAGAATATAGCTTAAAGCTGATATGGAGAACGAAAATTGTGTGTGTATATGATATTAAAGTTATTGTAAAATTATAATATTCTTATTTTTATGTAAAAATATTATTCTTAATTTAAGAGTAATAATTAATTTTTTTTCTATGCAAATTCAAGAGACGATTTATACTTAACAAAATGCGAAAGAAAAATTCGTCAAATTATGCTAGCTTAGTTTTCGTGTTCTCGACAGTAAACAAAGTTATAGCAATTAACGTTCCTTTTTGCGACCTAATTTGATGGTAGCATGCAGATAACCTACATCCAACTGTCGTCGACATGAAGTAAAACTGAGAGCATCGCGTAGATGGATTTACAACAGTTGTACTTGAATTACGTGCATATACCCGACTCTCGGCATATTTGTACATACAACGGATTGAGCGAAGTGATGCAAAATGCATTAAAACGGCTTGTACGCTATTTATCATGAAAAATCCGGGGCTTTTGCTGCGAATTGCGTTTTTACATTCATGGCGACGTCACCTTTCACGAACAGCGCATTTTCGCTCTACATAAATACAATTTACACACAAGCCGGAATGAAAACTTTTTATTCAACTAAACTGTCTTCCAAACTATCTGTTTTTCTTTGTGTAAAGCTCGAAGTACGTATAATGTATAACATTCAGAGAGAAATGCGTATCGTTAACAATTTCGACGTATATACACTTTTCTCACGGTAGTATTCTGCAGTTACTCGTATTATGTTACTTTAACAGACACATGATATTTGAAGAAGTTGACGATGCGAGGCGGACAAAGGAGAAAACAAAAATCTATAGATGTCATTTATTTGTATTATAGAAAGAAACGTCAAATAATATAATACCTACCAAAACTCTTTTTTAAAAAAAGAAAAAGATTACGCCAAGTATATAAAAAAGTATGGTATGTTACATCCTTCCTAAACCAAAAATATTATTTTACAAATTTATTATTTAACAAATAAAAATTATCCAAAAACAAATAAGATCGGAAGAGCACACGTCTGAA
>NW_012026855.1:106285-106889 GCF_000956235.1 Wasmannia auropunctata
TCCCCCGGAACGATTCTTACTCGCGGTAACTTAATGTCTAAGAACGAAACTTAACCTAGTAACTAGAACAACTTAACCTAACGGCGGAACTTAACCTAGACGCGGCGGAACTTAACCTAGTCGGCGGTCGGACTGGGGAACGGCGGTTGGTACAAGGGGAGGGGATCGTGGTCGGGAAGGGTCCCGCGGTGTCGGGAGGCTCAGGAAACGGGATATCGCTTAGTCTGGAACAGGAAAAACATAGTTAATAGATAGAATAACAAACATCCCGATATGTATGACTCTTCGCGGCGGAGTTGCCTAGGAGAAAGGACACCTTCTCCAACGGCTGTCCGTATACCCGGAACCGAGGTTCCCTTGGTATCGGACCTGAATCGGGTAGCCCCGGTGGAGATGGAGCACGCTCCGGATCCCCCAGATAGGCCGAAGCCGATGTCGAGTACTCTCGACGAGGAGGTGTCTCGAAGGAGGAAGACCTCCCCCGAAGACTGTCCGAATGCAAGGAACAGAGTCCCGTTGCACTGGACCTGAACCGGGTAGCCCCGATGGAGATGGAGCACGCTCCGGATCCCCCAGATAGGCCGAAGCCGATGTCGAGTACTCT
>NW_012026855.1:109165-120821 GCF_000956235.1 Wasmannia auropunctata
CTTCCGATCTGTATATATTATATATATATATATATATATATATATATACATATATATATATATATATATATCGGAAATTATTTTTTTTATTTCGAAGAGGAATTAAATTATATTTATTTCTGTATATCATTAATTGGATATTTGTCATAGCTATGAACATAGCTTATTTCGCTTTCAGTTATGCATAATTTATTTCCAGACATATGATTTATTTAACAAAATAGAAGGAAAGTGTTTGACATATATTTCACAAATTCTATTGATTGTAAATATTGTTCTATTAAAACATATTTCCATTTTTATATATTTTGCAAAAATTTTTATTGTATTTCTTCTAATGTCACAATCTGAGATAGTCATGAGTGAACGTAAGTCTTAATTTAATAATTCTGTTTTATGTAATGTAAGATAACATATTGTTAGATCTGCAAGGTAATATATTGTAATTTGTAAAATAAGTTACAAAATATTCAAACAAATTAATTACGATATATTATATTAATCTTACTTATGTTATAAATTGTGATAAAAATTCAAGTACAATTATGTTTAAAGCATGTGGAATATATTTAGTGATCATGAAAGCACGTGTCATTCTGTTAAAGAGCTCCAAATCCTGATAAAATCCGATAATGAACATACAGCCCTATATACGTCACGCCTCACTATATGAGAAATCATCAATAATGGATAGGTGAATTTTGCGTGTTATGAATGTAAATGCAGACAATGCAAGATCTCTCCGCAAAAGTGCAATAACATTCAGTAGCCCACTGGTATAATCCGATTGCATTTCAATAGCGATGCACGTGCATAATAATCACACGATGCACACGGATGTGAAAGAATATGCATTCTGAGAAAAAAATAAAATCTTGTTAATTCCCAATATCCTGTAAAATGATTATTATTTGTGAAACGTGTGAAATATCGAACGCGTAATTATAATGCTATGTTATTAGGACTCTTCGAATTAAATTTTAAACTGAATATTAAACGAAATTGACTTTTGTCTTATCTGACTCGAATTTCAATTCAAACAGCTTTCTCCAAAGTTCATTCAACATTGATTAATTCATGTGTATATTTATGCATTCGCATATTTACACGTATATAAAGACAATATAAAGCAAAGTCGCAAAATTATTTATTAAAAAATAATCAAATGTATTTAAGAAAGATTTCTTCAGTTTTGACCTCGGAACGTAAAAAAAAATATGTTCCAAACTTCTAATTCTCTATCTCGTATCCCATGCATGTTCTTTATAATACATGTAACTAGTTTTAGCGCGTGGAGTTAAAAAAAAACTATTATAAATTGCATTTCGCGGATTATTTAGCAAAAGAATGCACGAACGAAAACAGATTACTATCATCACTGTTTTGTGAATAATGAGAACTTTTATAATACTACGACGCTTCAATCCGCTTCAATCCTCTTTGCTTCAACGCTGCGAAACAATGAGAGCTTCCGCGGCAACGCGCTGTTTCCGTCCACACTTTTCATTGCATCGCTGCACATTCCGCCATATTTCTCCAAATACATTCTACGATCAGCCGACCGATCGAACGAATCAACGAAACGTGCGGCTAAAACGAGGAAGTGCACAGCTAATTGTTCCTAATTGGATTTCATGCTCCCACCCACACATTTGTCCGATATTCGCATTACACACACACACACACACACGCACACACACACACGTACGCGCGCGCACATGTATGTAATGTATGTATATACATACATGTTGAAACTATTCTAGCTATTTTGCTAAAACAAGATTTTATTGATTTATATTTAGTAACTGCAGTAACATAATTCCATCTTCAATAAAATCTTGCCGCTGATAAGTGTATTGCATAATCATATATAATATGACACAAAATTATATTACGGTATTATATTGGATTTAAAAATTATATTTACAATTTTATTGTTGAATTAATTATCACTGAAACATTCGGAATACACTTTTTGAAGAATCTTTATAACTAGATAAAAAATACACAGTGTCAAAAGATTATAAGAAAAAATGTTATTTTATCCTTATTTTTAAATTCTTGATCCGGATTCTTTTGGAAATAAGTGACCTGGGATGATTTTTACATCCTAGCAGCGAGCAAATGAAACTGACAATTGGTCACAGTAGTTTTTATTGCTGCTCAAAAAGCTATACTTATTTTCTTATTTCTCCTTATTTTTTCTCTCTTTCTATTTTTTTTAAAGATAGAGCAAATTCATATATATAATAACCTCAAATACTAATAAAACAATCCATAATATTGCAATATGTATAATTAATAATAGTGTTTTTTTATTAGGATATAAAAAATCATCCTAGATTATTTATGTAACAAAAAAGTAACTATTTCCTAGTATTAAATATGTGTAAACATATATGTTGTGAATTCGCAAGGATCTTTTGGAAACGTATTTTATTTTATTTACAAACGATTATATATGTCAAAAGACACGGTCGTCTCACGGCGTTAAACAGTACGCGCAAAATGGACCGGATCTTATTTAAGTAAGGCGAGCCAGCGAGTTGCAAGCACGAGATTTTCGGATCTCAGTCATCTCACGGCTGAGCCGATGAACTTCTAATTGTAAGTAGGCTCAATCGATAGCTTGGATTTAAGTTGCATAATAATATATGTATACCTGGCTGCATACAATATTTTTATCACAATTAAAATTCGCGAGATTGGCCAATAACCGCAATAACGCCATATGCATAGCAGAATCTTGATGCTTAATATGTGATTTAATATACCTACATACATTTTTCTAATTCTAAAAACTGCGCGTTATTACTTTCGATCTCGACGCAGTTCTTAATTGTATCAAAATAGTAATATCTCAGTATTAAATTGATAATTAATTTAATAATACTGATGCTTACAAGCATCTCATAAGATTCTTCCTTCCCCTCGCGATGCGAGAATACTGTAAAGAAATTTTGCTACGAAAAATATTTCCTTAGCCAGGACCTCCTTACTCTCCAGGCGGGTGTCTTACCGTTCGCTTATTAAGGCATGTGGCAATATTTATCGCAATAACTGATCATATATTTTTAAGAATACATATATATCCAATTGCATATACAATGTTTAACACAATTTTTGCGATAATATTTTATTTAACAAATTATTAAAAATGTTATCAGTTACATGTTATTTCCTTGCTTTCTTGTTTCACAATTCTAAATAGCTGGTGTAGATATTACGAATACGACAATGTAATTTCTAGTAACTGAAGAAAAATGATTTCAGTATCAAAAGATTATCGACGATCGTCCACATGTACAATAATATCACATCGAAGAAAAATGAATAAGAGAAAAGGCAGACTTTCATATTTCAACGTCGAAATAACCGAAGCAAATAATGCCTTTTCCTGCTCGAAATTGCTCGAGTTATGTATCGGCCAAAGAATCGAAATTGCCAGCCGTACTCTTTCCGATGAATTCCCTCGATATCTTCGGCGATTCGTAAAATTGTCGGAGCTTTGCTTAACATTAAAGCAAGAACCCGTATCGCCAATTGAAAAAGCTCCGAAAATTTCGGCCGGAATGCCAATCGAACGGCGAACTCTTTTCCAATTCGATTTGTCGATGTCATTCGAAAAGCGAGACTGACAGTAGGGAGACTGCGGTTCCGATCCGATTAGGTACATTTCGTCTTGAGCGAATTTGATCGGATACATGGCAGATTCTCGACGACAAGCGTTAAAGTACTCCAGCCTTCTCGAACTGCAATTGCCACTCGACACGCGCTAGTGCTTAATTAATGCAAATGTGACGCAAACAGCTTGTTGCTCCGCACACTCGGTCTCTCTGTGCATTCTCGATAAAAACTTGAAATTTTTACGCATTATAAGACTGCGAAAAACGAGAAAAATTAGTATCATTTGAAAAAAAATATCTGCATTTCTCGTCAAAGATTCATAATCCGTGTGAAGTAAAATGCCATATGGGATAATGGATTATTAGTCAAAGTATTAATCTTTTCCCCTAAAAGGCGCGCTTCTCACCATGTAACAATTCTTTGTTACATAACTTAATTTTTTTTATTTAACCAGTAGGTTATTATTACAGCAGACTTTATCCGTAGAAAAATTTAATTAATTAATTACGTACTATATTAAATAAAACGAAAACTTGTAAAGAAAAACGTTCTCTATTATTCGTATTAGTAATTTATTTAATGTTTACAATAATGTTTATAATAATAATTTTATATATATTTTATGTGCTAAGATTAATTGGGAAGCTATTGTCATTCTAAATTTTGTGACCTGCAGTTATGAAACATTTCGTTCATCTTAAGAAATTGTTCGTAAGGAGAGTAATTACATGCGTGTGTGAAATGCAAAAAAAAATATATATATATACTAAATATACAATATGTAAATATAATATCTAAATATACATATTATATATTGTATATTTAGCACAAACAATATATTGCTAAATTTCGAGATTTTTCATTTTTCTGTGCATGCATGTATATGAGTGTCTGTGTGAGCACGCTTGCTTGATCTCACCGCCAGCGAGCTTGCAACAGAAAGTATCTCGACAGTCTGCTAAATCTAACAATATATTGCTTCACTTGATTTCACGTTATTCAATTTCATTGTTATTTACAAAGACGTAGTATGCACTGTTACAAATATGTAGCAATCTGTGAAATATTACGTCGACTTTTCATATGATTCTACAATCGACGGGTAAAATAAACCCATATAAAATTCTGATAATTTACAATTGAAATTTACGTTTTGATAAATCCGGGAACGTTAGACATTTTAGAAAGTTGCGATTTTATGACTTCTACTTTATATAAAAGGTGTCCCATTTTAATTTCCCCAGGCAAATATCTCGAAAAATACAAAAGATACAAAAAAATATTTCAGATAAAGTTATAAGATGTAAAGGGGGACAATGGTAAAATCAATTTCACCAAAAAAAAATCGAATTTTTAAGATCGCATGGAGATCTTTCACTTTTTTAAATGGAATAATTTTTTTTAAATAGTATAATTGCTCTAATTATTCTGCATATAAGAAGTGGTAAAGTTATCGAAAAATCAATACTTTACAAGATATTTAACACTTTATCGTGTTATATTTCGACATGAAATATGAAATATCTTTTAACTATTAATTTCTTAATATTCTTGAATTGTATCTTAATACTTTTATGCGCAGAATAATAAGATGAATCGATTGGTGTAAAGAAAACACTCAGTTGCTTCGGAAAAAATATGCAATTTTTACATATTTCTTTTGCAAAAGTACAATTATATAAATTATATAAAAATAATAATTATATAAATAATTTTAATAAATTATATTAAGGTACAATTATATAAATATTTACGGTATGCAGTTTCTTGCTATATGTTCAATTTTTAAATCTTATTTTTTTCTTTCAATTCAAATTGCTTTCTTATGACAATACACTATTACTGCCGAAATTGTGTGCAATCGGTTTTCATCGTTTTGATTTTAGAAAATGCGCTCTACGGCCGTATGCATCGCTTTCGTCCTGACATATACGAGCGGGTCGTTTGTCGCGGGTTTGCGATACATCGATCCACAGGCGGGAAGTAACGGTGACATCAGCGACAAACGATTGGACCTGACCGAGCCGTCGTGCGACGAGCTGCGCGCTATGTGGAGATACACGAAGAGGCAGAGCAGAGCTACTAAAACCGGCAACGGATACCCGATGTACGGCAACGGATACCCATTTAATCCCAATATATGGCCGCGCAACGCAATGTTTACCGATCGCATTAAATTATCCAGAGGATATACGCGAGGTAAGACCCCTTACACTTTCCAGCAACGCGAAACCGCGACGGAACTTGGCGAAATCTTTCTCTGAAAGATTCAGAGTTTCACCTTTGCGCCGTCCGTAGGATACAGCGGGGTAATTTGAACAGTGGGAAAATTTGGATAATAGTATTTGCAAGAATTTCAGAAAAATAAAAGATTTTAAGATATATTTCATTATATCAGACATAAAGCATAAAAAAAAGAATGCTCGATTGAATTGAAGTAAAGACAGCATGAAACAAACCGTTACAGCTGTCATTGATAGTGTGATCTCGGTTTTAGGAGCTGCATAACTATTTCATATTCCATACAGAAAAGTACAATCTAAACAAAAACAAATATGGTAAAAATGAAGTTCCTAGAACTTTTATTGGGCATCCCGCTGTGTTTAGTAGCGTTTTAGAAAACTTTAGAAAAAGTTAAATATCTCGAAGCCAGAGGTTCTCTTACTAATTTCTGTTTAAGTGTCTGAAAAGTGCAATTTAATATTTAAAACACAATATATAAATATAATTTTTTTATTTTATTATCAATGTCACTGTTAAAAAGTTCATTTATGTTCGTCGTACTTAAAATATTGAGACTAACATGATTCACTTTATGTTTTTCTAATTTGTGTTTAATTTGATCTGGAAAATATAATAAAATGTATACATATATAAAATGTAATAATATTAAAAAAACATTTAAATTAAATATAAGATTTGGTTTTTATTGTATTATATTGTATTATATTAATGTTCATTTTCAATGTTATTCAAATTACTCCTCAAAATTGATTTTCATTAAAATTGTAGGAGTAAATCGGATAATGACGTTGCATCTCAAAATTTAAAGAATAATTTTTCATATATATTGGATAAATATTCTTTAAACATGTGAGTTTTCTGCTACATATTCAATTTAAAGATACTAGCACTACAAACGCGCGCTTCGCGCGCGCTATTTAACAGTTCTTATTATCATTTATAATAACATCAACCTCAATATACACAACTGTCAAAATGCAATGACACAGCCGCTTACACGAAGTTAGCGCAACGAGACAGTCAATCAGCATCGCGGAAAAGCAACAACAAATAATTTCGAGAAATGCGAGTTATCGACAAATAATTTCGAGAAATGCGAGTTATCGACTTTACATGCACTTTTTTAGATAGGAAAATTATTACTTTTCGAGAAATTGTTAAAAATGTTTAAAATTTAAATTACGCTACTGTATTATACCCTGATAAAAGAATAAGAAATGATTTCTTTAAGCATAAGATAAAAATTTAAAATGACTGATTGGCTTTGCGCAGATATTGTTGCACCTACACGACTGAAATTACGAGAAGAGTTGGAAGGTAAGCAAATTTTCTGCATCCGTTTTTAACTTGTTTGCTTTAAGAAAAAGGAGGGTAAGATGGCGACTTTAAGATTAGTCGATTTTTTCTAATTTCTGTGTTTTTGTTCACTTAATAAAATGTTGCAATGCAAAAAAATAAAAAATATCAGTATATTATTTTATATGTTTATTTTGTAAGTTTTTTCTAATATACTGTGTTTTTATCTTAAAAAAATAAAAATATTTATTATAATTGTTATTCCTTATGAACAAACACCAAAAAATTACTTATAAATTTGTCTAAAACATATTTCTCATTATATTATCCGTTTCTGTCGACAGACATTGAGATGAAATTATTAGAGATTATTATTTAAAGCCTTTAATAAGTTAACCATTGACTTATCAACTGTTATTAACTTAAAACATTAGCAATTCGTCATCTTAATTACTCTCCTTTTCCCTATTTAATAAATGTAAAATTATTTCGAAGATTTCGAAGAAAAATATCGTTTCTCCCGTCAGCAACTCGATAAGAATACAAATTTATCTCGTCACGCTATCGGCTGTAATAAGACGCGAATTCTTGCGTGAATTGATGTTTTCCTCAATAAATTTCCTATAAAAGAACGCCGTATCGTCGCGCGTCGGGGTGAAATACGAACGTAAGAGAAGGAACACGTGCGTTTTATTGATTTTATACATCGAGTGGTGCATCGTAATCTATGAGTTGCAACGCAAACCTGCCCGCCGGACTCTGCAATACCATCTTGCAAATACGCGACGCACATGTGGGTCAAGCGCGCCACTTTACCACATACGCGCCGAGCACTTACGCTAACGAGTATACATGATTCAAGCTAATTATCGGGAGAATGTTGGTTACCTATCGCTTTGAAGCGCGATAGCATCGCAGGTCCGAATCGAGCGCTTTGACCACATCCAAATCCGATTGCCTTCGCAAAGCGAACGCGCAATTAACATACATCGCGCTTGAATTATTTAATTTCTCTTCCTTACAAATCTTAATTAGTCGAATAACCCTTCTGAACTCGCACATTTCTAGTGCATATCACACACACACACACACGCACACGTACACGCACATGCGCGCACACTTCTTAATTTGTTTCTTATACATTTATCAATTTAAATATTTTCATTTCATAATGACGTCTTTACGATAAGTTTTTTGTCTCCATTAGTAATAATACAGTTAATCTAATATGATCGAGAAAGAAAGAAAGAGAGAGAGAGAGATAAACTTAATTAAATTACAGTCTTAAAATACAGTTAAAGTTAAAAAATTAAAGAAGAGTGTTGCTTAAATTAAATTAATTCGTTATTTGTCTCTGTATTTATTTACATATTATTATGCTATTTACGCCATAAATTTATTTACAATTATTTTTTAATTTATTAACTTTTTAAGCACGGCAGTATAGTGCTTATTTTTCATAATTGCTCAAAAATTCATTTTAGTATTAGCATAATCGCATTATATTTATTTTTTTTTAATTTATAAAAATTTAGTTATATTTAAGTCGATTAATAGCCACATTATATTTATTTTTACTATGTAATTGAATAAATAAGCTGGAAATGCATCAAATTATAAATATCTGATCGTATTTGAATATATATGCCTTTCAATCATATATTACGTAATTACCATGAATAGTTAGCGAGTAGTTAATTCTCGGTATTTACGCAAACACAAAAACAAAGCTATAACATCTAATTTATCTAAAATGCATCGCAATGTCACCACTGTAAAATTCGTGACACCTTCGCCTACGCGAAATGTCAGCAATCCTTTTCAAACCCTTTTTATCCATCGAAACCCAATATACAGGCTTCTTGACCTGACGTCACTCATTTCCACCCACGCAGGAAACGCACGTAATCTCGATGATTTTAACCACTCGTGCTATATTGCGTCGTGAACGATTGTTATTCCGGAAGCGTGTGTTGTTAATTTAAGATATTTTTAACTGATTTTTATTCTCAAATAATTTAACCTTCTTTCCTGTAAAAAAAATTAATTCTATACGATAATTGATTAATTAATGACTTAACAAGTTCTCTTTTTCTTTTTGAAAAACAAAGAAACAAAAGGATCCAATTTGCTTTAGATAATTTTAATTATTATTTATTGAATCTCTCCTAGGAAATATATTCTTTTATATCTAAATTTATCTTGGCAAGACTCGCATTGTAATATAAAATAAATAAATAAAAATAAAAATGCCTCTCGCATGTATTTTTTGGAGTTTATGATCTTTTAATTTTCACGGCGGTATTGATTTTTGTGCAAAAAAAAAGGTAATTGTTTTGCGTTGCGCAAAATAATATTTACAGGAAAGAGACTAATGCAAAGAGGATGGATAGGTAGCGAGTGAAGAATTAATAATTCACATTGCAGGAAGACACGCCGGACGACCGCGCAGTCGGGCCGCCGGAGGTGCACCGATTTATGGAAGGATGGTGCACAAAGCCCCGGCAGGAACCAGATGGCGAAACGCGATGCGAGGCCCTTTGCGTCCGAAGTTTGGAGAAAGCTACGCGCAATATTTCGGAAAAGTGAATACAGGACCATACCTACCAAATAAGCAACGAACTAACTTCCGTGTTGGCGGCGGTATCTCGTCACAGGTTCCTCCTCAATACGGCAGTTTCGAAGAGCTTAGGAATCTCGTTCAGGCTGAGAGAGCACATGAATTACAGGTCAGTCAAAAATTTACTGCATCGTCAATTTATGAACGCAAAGTAGTTTAATTTGCTGTACTTTGTAAAATAGCTATATGTTAATTAACTCAAAAGCTTTTGGCAAAACAATACCTATATAGTTGTATCGATAAAGAGATTCGATATTATACATCTTCATATATGTTGTTAGTTGTATCATGTCATCAGATCATTATCAAAGAAATATTTATTTCTGACTAATTTATTCTTACATCTATATAAAGATCGTTTAAATAATATATGTTTCAGGAGCAACATAGAGCCGATGAAATGGAAGCAAAAGTCACCGCTTTTAGAGATGCTAAAGATCAAATAAACGAAGAGCAACTACTGAATAGACAACAATGGCGAAAGCAATTCTCCAATCCAATACCTATTGAAAAGACACCAAAAGTCAATTACGATTACAATCAGCGGCGTTACAACAACCTGCCTATTACTAACATTGGTCAAGCTTGGTCGGTGAGTTCCTTTATTAACGAAAAGAATTACTTTTCAGATTCTACTATTTTTTTTCTAACTTATCGTAGAATCCGACATCTTGCAATAATTTCTAATCTGGATACAAATTTTATTATATTCTTTAATTCTTTCTTCCCAAACTCCTTTCCTTTTCTCAAGTTCTAACTTTATCTATATCCTATAGATATCGTATAATACTTAATTATTATATATTTATAATTTTTACGTTTCTTACATCTTTAAATTAAAATGTTGTTACATTGCATGCGTTACTCTACCGAGTTATCGCTTTTTTAACACGAGAAACGTATATATATTTTTTTTCGCAGAGGAGCGGACCTCTCTCGCGAGAATATATGTTACCTTAGTATGCTGCGAATTGTAGCGAGGAAACGGTACAAATCCGAAAACTGCCGCATGCATACTAGTGTTTGTAACTGCTCTGCACAACGCAGCTGCAGCCAGTTTCAACTGTCAGCGAAGCTGCGACTGCAAGAATAAAAGATACTCATCTCGAAGATTGCGTGCGTTTTAAAGAACCTGCAGTGGCTTCTGGATCTCTGCGCAAACTTTTAAATCTTTGTGTCGACAGTAAGTGCAAATTAGAAATTTTAACCCAATATGGCTGGTATCGAGAAATCCTTTCAACATCTAGGGCGAAAACAGCATTCTTCCTTCGTATCAAAAGTTTTAATAATCCTAAATAAATAATTCAAGAAAAGAATTCTAAAAAAGAATACATATATATCAAAAATGAATGACACTTCTATTGGGTTAAAAGCTCCAAAAAGATGTCCTTCCTAAATTTCGCATGCATATCTTTAACGCAAATAGAATTAAATATGAAATTAAATATTAAATGCATGAAATAAATTTTATTTACATATCGGGTCAACTTCGTTGATGATGTGCATGCAGTTTTTTCGTATATTTGTTCAGTCCGATGTTTCGCAACGACTTTGAAGTGAGTAATTTGACATGAAGCAGTATTTTCGTGGATTTTAAGATTTTCCGCGTTTGAAATTTGCAAGATATTAAATGTTTTAAAGAGGACAGAAGAATGATAATAGATTTCCTAAATTTACACACAATAATTGTTTGATTATCAGAGAAACTCAAAAAAGCAAACTTCCCCTTCGCAATATCTTTAAAGCGGCGTCAATGAAACTTAAGAATTAAGATTTAAGAAAATTGACCAATCACAATCGATTATTCATCTCACGTGAGAAGAATAATCGATTGTGATTGGTCAATTTTCTTAAATCTTAATTCTTAAG
>NW_012026855.1:120841-129271 GCF_000956235.1 Wasmannia auropunctata
CTCTCTCTCTCTCTCTCTCTCTCTCTCTCTCTCTCTCTCTCTCTCTCTCTCTCTCTCTCTTTCTTCTCTCGAAATCTGACTTGTATATGTTAAAGATGATAAAAACCTATTCAGTCACTTAAAGTAAAATACCGAAATGTATTTAATTTTACAAAAAAGTATAAATCATTCGACTTTTCCTTTCTACACAAAAAAATAACTCTTACATTTTTTGTTAAATAAGGCGCTGTTTGTTCAAAATATTAAATCAGATTTCAAAAGTATGCAGTAGATACCAGAAAATCGAAAGTCAAATACATTGCGAAAAAATTCAAAACGCAAATAAATGCAATTCAATACACAGTTACATAGACTGAATCACATTTGCAGCTTCCACGTGCAGAATTTTAATACTCCGAAAACGTCACTAAAAAATCATCAGATATTTGATATTATATTAAGTGAAACTATGCACGGGTAGTAATTACTCTATTTAAGATCATGTTACACATTTTATTTTGTTAATATTGTTTCTATGTTACATATTCATTATTTAAAAATAATTTACGTAAATGTAGAGTAAAACTAATATAAATAATATAATTTATTAATTTTGATTGTTTTTCTAGCTTAATTTTGTAAAATATGTGTTTTATTTTTATTAGTTCGTCTTTGGCTGAAAGAAAGATATTTGCTGTATACGTTCGAAATTTGATTTAAATTTGACAAAATATTCTCGGGGATGTTTGCATGTGAATATTCGCAATTGTGCCAAATACAATGTCGCATCCCCGCTTCTTCCTAAATATATAAAAACAATACTTGGACAATAAATTAGTAAGACTTATATATCTAACAAATTTTGACATTGTACATTAACTTAATGTAAGAAACTCTAGTGTATTCTTCGATAATAATCCAGCAAGAATTTATTATATTATGCTGATGTGTACTGGAAAGGAAAGACAATAATTATTCTTAAGAAAAGGTTTGTGCGTACAATACTTCTGTGTTCTTAATACAAATACACAACTATATAAATTGTGTTAAAGAAAAAGAAAAAAAATATAGGAAAAGATTATTTCTGACCTCTTATAAAATGAGATTAAGAGACAAAAGCTTTTTGTGAATATAACTGATGCTAGTTGTACGTGCAAGCAATGTTACATCTGAACCCTTAAATGTTTAAATGCTTACATGCATTATTATGCAAGTAAGAATAACGTAATAAGGATAACGTAAATTTATCCTATATTTCTTTCAATATTTTACTTATAAAATAATTCTAAACATTTATTTAACTTTGCAATTTTGCCACTCCTTATAAGCAACAATGCAACACTGTAAAAATGAATTTTGGTCAAACAATTAAGGGTTAAAGAATGTATCTTAATGACAATAAATGTAAAAGTTTCTTGTAATCTTATGAAAAACAATTGAAACTGCGTAGGACGACTATTTGTGTGGCTTATTCCATAGCTCTCACGCTGAAAAAAATAATCACTTTCAGCTTTTGTAGTTCATATAAAAGACATAAATGCGAAAAAATTGGATATAACTATTATATACTATTAATTTAATATTTAAATAACGGTTCTGGCCGGGAAAACTTTATACTTATATATTTGAATATACCACATATTTATGTGCACATACATATTATTACCTACACACACGAACACATGAAATTCGCAAACATATCACATACTTATATACATAATACATATCTTTGATCCCCAATTACTCTTAAATTTTTTGATAAATTTTAATAAACACTAATCAACACGAAAAACATTTTTTTATTAGTTATCACATTATATTAAGATGTTATGTGAAAATATTTCTAAGTGTATTCGTTATCATGATGGCTGTAGTAGATGTATGTATAGATAATTTATATTTTATTTCTTAGCAGAAATTTCGTGTTAATAATGCGAGAAGTTAAAAGCTTTTAAAATTAAAATCTCATTGTTAAATATAAAATAAATATTTGATTTCTTTTTAAAATTTAATTCAATATAGTTGTTTAAATATATCGCTTCATTGACAGAAAAGTGACACAAATAAAAAAATTAGCATTTTTGTAATAATAAAAGAAAAACGATTCTTTTTAAAGACGAATTTTCGTGAAAAAACATTTATAGCTGTTATGTTTACATGAAAAAATGTTGATCTTGATAAAGTATGAATTTAGATTATATTAAACAGTATTCGAATTTTGAAAATTCATAATTTTAAAAAATATATTATGATATTGAAAGTATAACATGGAAAGAAAAAAATTCAATATCTAAGCGTATTTACTATCCTAATTAAACGTTATTCCAAATGAGAATTTTAAAAATATTCTAAAAAGCTTTGAAAAGTTACTAATTTTAAAATGTATCATTTCTCTATCAATGGAGTGACATAATAATAAAAATTACAGTTTTATAATTAAAAATAACAATTTTATTACAAATCTTATTTAATTTTACTTTTTTATGTTTTAATTGAACAAAATAAAGGTTTATAATATGTAAACCTTCGATAGAACACTTTATACAGAATGAGGCATCTAAAACAAAACACTGGAATATGTCGAAAACTAAACCCAATAAGTTAATGTTTCAAACAAAAATTATATAATTTCAACCAAAATTATGTAACTATGCATAAAAGAAGATACATAATAATCAAGAAATCCACAATTTACAAAATATTTCATATTTTATCAAAATGTGGCATGATGAAAACAAATAAAATATTTCGTAAAGCATCGATTTTTTCAATAACTGTATCTTAACTTTTATATACAGAATAATTAGAGAAATCATATTATGTAAAAAAATTGTATTACTTTATTTAAAAAAGTGAAAGTGAGCTTCATGTAACTTTCATGTGAAAAATCGATTATTTGGAAAATTGATTTTATTTTCATTATTTGCCCATTTCTTATATATAATAATTTTTGTTTGAAACATTTTTGCTCACCGGATTTAATTTTTAACATGTTCCGGTGTTTTGTTTTAGATGCCCCACCCTCTGTGTGTGTATACATTTTACTTTGGTTATAATTGATACAGTTAAAACGAAAACTAAATATGTCAATTTTCACGATCGAATTATTAGTTTCAAACAAAATTTTTAGTATTATTAGTATTTTAGTATTATAGTATTGGAAATAATCAAACACATTATTAATTCTTATTTGTTCATATTACGTAAATCATTATGATTAACATATTCATATAACATAAACAATTAAGATTTTGTAGCAAAATAATTTAACTCATTTTTCATTTAACTGTACGAATGTCACGATTACTGAATAAATTGCAAATTACCCAACTGACAACGTAAAGCTCTTGAGCTTTCTTTTCGATAGACATCTTATTCGTCATAAGAAAGATTTTACACAAGAAGGGCTTCTTCAAGAAAGGCTGTTACTTACAATATTATAGATTGTTTTAAAATACTGTTGTTAAGGCTGAGGTTCTTAGTTGAGACCCAGTGCCTATAATATTACAAACTAGAGACTGGTCGAACAATCTCGAGATTAAGATTCAAGCAAGCTGCAAACTTTATTAAAGAATAAAAATATTAAGCGTATTTCTACAAATATAAATGACCGATTTAAAGTAATTATCAATATCGAATTATCATCCTTCTATGAGAAGAAGAGGTAAATAATTGTTGTATAATGTTATTAATCGCATTATCACATTTATATATGTACTACTGTTATACGTAACGTCTCTATATAATATGGATATTAATAAAAATAATAACCTACTTGTATTTATTAAAAAGAACAGCATTAAAGAGATGCATAAAAAGTATGCAGCTCTGCTCGAATACTTTCTCTCTGAATTCTTGAAACCTCACAGTGTGCTTACCTATATTTTATTATTAGATAGTAAAAATTGCCAAATATATAAATGACAATAAATTAATTATAGGTGATATTTTAAAACAGGAGAGAGAAAAATAACCTTAAAGTTGCATTCTGTAATTAAAATAAAAGACTTGCACATATTGTTTAAGATATATAAGTGTACCACTCTTTTGTGCGTGCGTGCGTGCGTGCGTGCGTGCGTGCGTGCGTGCGTGCGTGCGTGCGTGCGTGCGTGCGTGCGTGCGTGCGTGCGTGCGTGCGTGCGTGCGTGCGTGCGTGCGTGCGTGCGTGCGTGCGTGCGTGCGTGCGTGCGTGCGTGCGTGCGTGCGTGCGTGCGTGCGTGCGTGCGTGCGTGCGTGCGTGCGTGCGTGCGTGCGTGCGTGCGTGCGTGCGTGCGTGCGTGCGTGCGTACGTGCGTGCGTGTGTGTGTGTGTGTGTGTGCGTGTGTGTGTGTGTTTGGTTTGTGTGTTGTGTGTTTGTATGTGCGCGTGTGTGTGTGCGCGCACGCGTGTGTGTGTGTTCGCGCGCGCACATACATATATACAGTTAGCATGCATATGTGATTCTTGTACATCTATTCGATAAATTAATGAAACTATACTTTATCATCGTACTTGATGTAGAAATCTTAATATTATAATGATATAAATTATGTCTATTAATATAACCATAGAAAATTCCAACAGAAATAACAGACAATAATTAACGGGGGTAATAAAATATATTTAATATTACAAATTCTTAGAATTAAAGCGAAAAAAGAAGAAAAAAAATACAAAGAAACTAAACAGATCTACGATAAATGTACACTTGCTTATTAGCATTTAACATATCCATTGAGCATATATTACTAGTTTTAATTTTAAGATTTAATTTACGCACCTCTTTTTTTTAATAAAACAATATTTCATTTATATGCGTGGAAGATATTTTAAAATAAATAAAAATATACTAAGATCTATTAATTATATTTTTTACATGTTTTAATACAAAATGTATTTTTAATATATAATTATTTGCATACGTCTTTCTAGATAAATTATTATGCGACTGTAATTTATGAGTGCATAAAGATTTAATTAAATTAAAAATTATATTTAAAAAGTAAGTGTAACTGTGTTCGTATACAAATGCGTATTAAATATAAAAATGTATTGTATCTATTGATGACAATGCTTACACGTGAATAATGTCATATAACGAAGGTATTAAATTTATTTTGTAGATTAAGCAATAGTCATTTAATTCAAATATAGATCTAATATATCTTGAACGACTTTGTTTGTTCCGTTATTCGATTTTATTAATTCTACAGCGTATAAAATATCAAAGCAATTACGTAAAATCATTAAATGCTTGTTGTCACGTTAGTTGGCTCTCACATTAAGAATGTGTTATATAAATTGATGACTAGAATTAATTGTTGTAAATTGTTGTAAATCGAAATATATATATGTAAAATAATTATATTTAAAAAACTTAAAGAACTTAAGTACATTATAAAAAGACAATGCCATCTATAATTTAAATATATACAAAATGTCTTAAGTATACATAAACATATATCGCACATTTTCTGCCGGTTATCAATTCATAATATTGATAAAACTTGAGCCAATTTTAACAAAAATCTTAAATATTATGATTTTTATATCTTAAGTATCGGTAATTTATATCTTAATTATGGTTGTTAATTAAACTTTTCTGCTTATAGTTAGAAACCTATAATTAAAATATGATTGATGTCACATCATTGAAGCATCGCTTTCTTTTAAGTTCGATCTCTAATCAATATACATATAAAGAAAAAACGTAATGCTGATAAACTTTGTATATACACATCTTATAATGAATGTTCCATACGTACATACATGTATCCTGAATTATATTTTGTTTTTAAATATATGTCTCTCAAGAAACAAAATTTTAGATTTCCTTTTTTTTGCCAATCTTCAATTTAACACCAAGCACGGAATTTAATTTACGAAATAATTTTAATATTCTTTAAGAATTTTTGAAATAAATAATAAACTAAATAATTCACAAAATTTATATAAACTAGATATCACAGTTGCGTACTTCGCAATTGTGTGCTATTTAATTTTTTATTCTTTACTTTTTATGCAACGCTGGATGGGGGATGCTGGCGCGACGATCGAATTCTGAAGTATCGCTGTTTTATCGATTTGAATACAATTACATTTTATTATACCCATGAACCTTTTGATACGCACACAAATGTAAAATAAGATAATCGGACTCAATATATGGGCCTATACGCAATTGGCCAACCGGCTGTTTGTAAGTAATTACACGAAAAATTTAATAGATAGCAATAATAGGGCGTACATAGTGATCCGTGTGACTCAACTGCGTTATTTAATAGATTATCTAATTCATTCTGTTCGTGTAATTAATACAAGAAAATAGAAACGTCGTGGTCGCGATGTATAAATTTCATAGGCATGTAATTGTTTTATATGATTACAAAAACATGGTTATCAATTTTTGTAGTTTATGTTATTGTAGCTGATGTATTCATATTTTATGACCCTATATTTAGTTTATACTTTTGTCGCAACGTTTTTTTTATAATTCAAAGAAAATAACTCTTTGTACGGTAGAACCTGCAATATGGCCAGCTTTGCGTGCGTTCAACTGTGGTGAGAAGTAGAAGTATAACTAGACGCGCATGCGTAACGAATACGCAAATGTAACCGTAGCGATGCGACAGATTTCCTAACCCAAAAAAGTCATTACTTTAGTGATTAATATAATATCTCGCTTCGCGAAGCATATTGATTCTTATTTGGTATGTCACATGGTAGAAATACAAGGGTATGCTCGTCTGGTGGGAGACCACTGCGCAGGAAGCCAGCATACGTCACGCATGACGTCACATACGGTCACCTTCGACTATATTCGGAGTGGTTCGTGTCTGTCAAATCTGCACGGCGGTAACCTGCTAGTTCACGATTTTATTATATTATATTTAAAAATGACTTTATGTGCAATAAAAGGATGCACAAACAATTCTCGGAAAACGAAATTTGTGCCAGAAAAAAAAAACAATATTTTAGATTTCCGTAAGACATCGCAATTGCTGCAAAGTGGCGTGAAGTCTGCAAAAAACAAAATGATTTCGTTTTCAAAAGTATGATACTATGAAAATATTTTATGATACCCTAACAATTGCATTGAGAATTTATTACTTTTGATTCATTTACTTATGAACAAACGAATTATCGCACTCGATCACGAGTGCTCTTTTTTATTATGTGTTTCAATTGCAGTCAGTCAAACATGAGTCTGAGATACATTTTATTTTGTTCAGAAAGGATATGTTCGATACATTTCGAACGTTCGAGCTTCCAGAAGACCCGGCAACAACGACTACTGGAATATTCTCCAGTAAAAGTACGCAAGTTGCGATATTGATGCAATTCCCACATTACATTTAGTTAAAGAGTCGCTGGAAAATACATCACTTATCACTGATGAAGGGTTGGATGCATCAAAGCACATCGATGATATGCTAGAAGATGCTATTGTTGATGCAACATCAACATGATCAATTGCTGCGACGGATGTATATAGCCCTGTTAATGATGTCGGTTCCATGTAAGTTCTACGTACTTAAGGATAGTTTTTTTAATTGTCTCTATTCTAGGTTGCAAGTAAAAAAACTTCTTAATTTGAACCCGCAATGCCATTTCATTTACTTGATACACTATTAGGCAAGATATATGTAGTAATTTTTTAATTTCATTATATTATACTTTCAAACAAAAGTCTGCAATTGGAATTAGCAGCAATGAAAAAGAAGTTGCAGAAGTACGAAGAGAAACAGAAATTGGATAGGTAGATATCTTTTTTGTAAGTGTAATATTTGCATAGATGACGATGTAAATAATAATGTTTGTGATTTATCTACATCTTATCCAAGTTTAGAGGAAGAAGAACTTAAACGTTACAGGAAATAAATATTGTAAACACCATCGAAGACGAAGGCCTAAAATATATCGCGGGCTATATGTAGCATATCGTTTACAAACTAAGTACAATAATTTAGGTGTTGAAACTGCTGAGATGCCTGTTATAACCGAGATAGACTGCAGGGTACAGTTTATTTTATCTCACGTGGTAGATGCATGTACCCGTCAGACGACTTATTGAATTAAGGCTGCGCGAATTATGAATGTCGAATTCAGTAAATACCACGGGTCAAGCCTTTGCGCTGATAAATTGATTTTTAACAAGCTCACCGATATAGTCATATCACAGATGCAACCAATCGGGCTACCACGCGACGTAATACTATGCCTCGTTTGAACACGGATGTACATTCGGGTCCGCGAAATCAATCGTCAAATAGCCATACAAAATATAGAGCTAAGAATAAGAAAAAAAATACATAAATTTACTAATAACAAAACGTAAAGTATTATTATTAGTAAATTTATTACGTATTTTCTTTTCAATCTGTATATGTTCTTGTTGTTAATATATTTAATGCATTTTTTATGCATATTTTACGCATATTTTATGCATATTTTATGCATTTAAGATTATAA
>NW_012026855.1:129840-141052 GCF_000956235.1 Wasmannia auropunctata
TTCAGACGTGTGCTCTTCCGATCTGTAAACATTTTATTGATACAAAAGTTCTGCAGCTCATATGTATGTATACATACATACATACAAAAAAAGTACCTAGCGGGCATCGGATTACTTGCATGAATAATACAAGACGTTTTGAGCTATGATTGGAAGCATAGAAAAAAAGTTGTTTATTAGAATGCAATTTGTGGTAATTCGTACGCTCGGCGGATGCGATTATTGATGTCACTTTTTTTTTAAATGGGCTCTACACTAATAAACAGATAATTAATTATTTAATAGATATTAATCATATTACATTATACATTATATATGTAATTTTTCTAAAAACAATAGTGTAGTCAACAATTGTATAATCATCTTAATATTTCTAATTAATTTTTCTTTAAAAAATATGTGGAAAAGAAACATTTGTGATTTAAGGATATGTGGAAATCTGAAATGGAAAAGCATAAATAACAGCTGCTCAAAGAGAGCTTTATTTAATCTGGATAGATTTATTTACATTTTGATAGTATATTTACGACGCCGCGTAATTTGTAAGAATAGTAAATGATAGAGTTTTATGTTATTTATAAAACCGCCTCGTATCTGCATCTTAGTATACATATATATCTCATATTAATATTTACAACACCGATTAAAAAAGCTGTCTTGTACATTCTTCGCGTTACAAATATGTACAGCGTTCCTCCTGTATACTCGGAATAATAACAAACTACGATTGCGCTATTAGAACACATAATTCCTACACTCTCTGGAGAATACTTGTTAGTTAATAAATCCTCTTTTTCACAATTTTATGTATTTCAAACGGGAAATACTTCAATTTCTAATTTGTTATTACTTCATAACTATCTCGTTTAATTTAATCGATATAACAATTCTGCAATGAAAATTTCTCACATTGCTATATTGCACTATCTAGATCGTGTTCCGATATATACTGCTAATACTGAAATTTTATAGTTCATATTACGTATACTACAAATTTTTAGTACTAGAATATATCGGAACAGGACCCTAGTATTTAGATGAATCTCGTAAAGAGATCTTTCTTTATTATTCTCCCTGACATGATCACAAAGTCGAAAACGGCAAAAATTACATAAAATATAAAATTTCCATGAGAGCATCAATTTAAAAACACTATTCGCATTTTGATTATTGTACTGCAACGTCGTAAAAATAATATATATATCGACTGATGAGCAGAATAAATTGTAGCGATGTAGATTTTTTCGCGATTGTGTATGCAACTACTGAAGTCACGCTTATAACAATGAACATGGTATTTACTCTACCATTAGAGCGTAATTATGCAGCTTAAAAACTTATTATCTTTCTTTCCATATTAGAAATCAGAAAATTGTTATTCTCAGATTTTTCACACGTCAAAACATTACACAAGTAAACTACTAACTCTGTACTTCACTTCAACTATTAATGTAAATCCGCGTTCTCAGTAAAAAGAAAAGAATGTATTGGTCAAACACCATTAAGGGTCGACGTGTTGTGAACTGGTGCCCGTAATAAATCATGATATTGTAACAGAGCCTCTCGCAAGGATCTAGACACTTGACCAGAAGTAGTCGCGATCGTGCATTCCACTAAGCATGGGTATAATCCTATCAGCTGCTCCCATACTGATCTTTCAACTAAAGTATAAACAATCGTTTGTTAAGCATGTATACCACAACGGATATTATTTTATATTTTATTTTATAAAAAATCAAAAAATAAAAATGTACCTTTATTCGGAGGTGCTTTCTTAAGCGATACTACGAGAGTGGCAACGGCTTTCAGAACAAACGATATTTCCGACAATCTGTACCTAGAAAAGGTTTCTATAATAAGTACTTAAAATAACTTGCATTTTAGATATAAAATATTTATTAAAGTAAAAGATTCATTAGAATAAAATAAAACTATTTTCAGTATGATGGAAGATACTATTACCTAGGCAAAGGACATTTTCCACTCCGTCTCTCGCTTTCAATATATCGCCGTAAAACTTCTTGAAATCTGTGCAGAAGAGCCGTAACTGCCAAACGTCCAGCAATTCCGCCCTCGTCACTTTCTGAACTCTTTTTAGGACTATTTTCTGCATCATTGTTCAGTCCGTCTAATAAAGAAAATTGCAATAAAGTCTCGAAACAAGTTTTCGCAAATTCTTCCCGTAATTTCGTTTCTGCTCCATTTTCTACAAAAGAAAAAGACATTCCTTTCATTAAAGAATAAATATTTAATAGAAAGATTTTGTAAAAAATTTAAATATTAAATGTACCGATATTTGCTGTGGTGGCTGAATGTATGGAACCTTTATTTAAAAGCATAACAACTCTAAGTATAAACTGATGAGGTATGTGCTGAGAATGTGGCAATACTTCGTCCCTCAATAACTCCATAACCTGACAATCTACCGCCTCGTCAGCCTGGATCTCTTCTACCCCTCGTTCTACATTCAGTACGCTGCAATTGACAAGCGAAATCCATTTATTGTCATGCTTTCAAAATATAATAAGATAAATAATCCGCTGGATAGATACATCAGAATCGACCATTTACCTTTTAGGGAACAAGAAATCGTCCAGCGTGCTCGCAAGCTCAAGCCACATGCTCTGGAATTGCTCGGGATATTTTCTAGCGAGCGGTAGCCCGGTGTGCAAGACAGCTAAAAGACTAGTCACGGCTAGTTTCCATGTGGTTGCGGATGGGCACGCGTATTTCATGGCTAACGGTACGTGCAGCGCTTCCACAATGTACTTGAGCACCTGACCGTCGATTACGGCCATCTCGTGCGCAGTTTTCTGATACAGATTCACGACCATCGATAGAGCTTTCTCGCCAAACGGGACATAATTCATGGTGACCCAATCAGCGGACACGCCTCTGACCTGAGAGATATGTTTCGTGGGTATTTTACCGTATGTCGGGGCTTCGCACGCAAGTTTCGAGAAGTTCAGCAACTGAAGGAATATCAGTACAATCATCGTGCGCAAATTGTCCGGACCGTTTAACGCTTCTTTTTGCAGAAGCTCCATGGAGTGCAGCACCTCGTCTTGCAAATGAGTAAGAACCACGTCGGGTACCGATGGCAGAATGTACGGCGTCGATTCGCCGTGCACCGGAACGGCCACCGCGTTCTTCAGGACGATACATAATTTTTGCAGATCGGGGCCGGTAAACTTATTTCTAATGTGCTGGAAAACACCTGGAAATATATGCATAAGCGCAGTTAAAAATGCCTGGGAGGGCACATAAGGATCGGTGTCGCTTTCTTGCGGCGGAGCAGTGCTCTCCATTCCAATATTTAGCCAGACGCGCCACGTCACCGTCCACAAGCCTTCTGAATCGTTCGATTGAATCACCTCGGTGCTGTCGCTTCCCTTCGGTTGAAAGAGGATCTCTTGGAATGATTTCAGTGCCGCTAACGATACCTCGTTGTTTTTACTAAGCGCAGAATTCTCGATAAATTCGAGGAGCAATGACCACGCTCTGGGAAAGTCCCCTAACATTTGCAACAGCTGACGTTTCGTATTAAACACTCTGGCTACGCCGCTTAATGTCAAAACTTGCGTCTCCGCCCATTGCTTCTGCGCTGTATTTCTGCTGTGATGAATAAGTATGTTTCCACTGGTATCGACTTTTTCGCTGCTAGCCGAATTCGACAAGCTTCTTACTTTATCTAACAGTGGAAACAATACCTGCCAGAGCACGGCTTGCCACGTTGGTTGATGCAAGAGGCTACCGTGTGCGGATATGGTTGAGAAGAGGGTTTGACTTGCCGATTTGCGTACAGCGGGTCGCGAATCGACGCATAGATCTCCCAATCTTGCATAGAGACACATCCAGAGTTTATCAAACGGTGGCATATTTGTAGTGCCAGGAAAATCAGGGAATACTGATGATGAATCTCCGCGCAAGCAAACGCACAATTTCTCTTGGTTCTGATAGAAGTAGTCGCTTATGTTCCACATTAGACCGACAGCCGTGAGCGAAATATTCAATTCTTGCGTCTGCGATCCAAATTTAGCGGCTGTATCGACACACAGTGGAAGACATCGCCAAGGCATCACCGGCAAAAAATCGGTTACAACTAACTGTAAACATTGGAAAGCTATGCGCACTAAAGCCTCTCCGTGATGATCGGAAACTGCTCCTATAATACCGAGGACTAAAGGCCAGCCATGGTACAGCGTCTCCCCAGCCCCATGAAGCACTTGCAAAACGCATTCCAGCTGTCGCTGCCTAACGTCACCGTGACGCACCGACGATAACTCGGACAATGGTCCCAACAGTAATGTTTGCAACTTCTGATTATCGCGAAGTGGTTGTGGATATTTATGTTGAAGAGCCATTTTGACGAGATATGTGATCGCTTCCACGCCCCATTCTCTCATACGAATGTGTGGATGCTGACAAACTTCCAACAAGTGATTCGTTAATGGTCTCCAGAGCACTTCTACACGTGGTAAGTTCACTAAACCTGTCTCTAGAAGTTTAGCAACAGCAAACAGAGAGGGTTCACGGTTAGAATATGCCAGCTCCATCGCCTCGTGACTCAGTTTACATAGGGCATCTATCAAGTGATGCAGGGCGACATCATCAAGATGCTGACTGCTCTCGAATAATCTACTAAGCATAGCACTGAGTACAGGTAGATCCGCCATAACTGCGTTTGTCAGCACAGCGTTCGGATCAGCCGCGGTTCTCCCAGCTTTCAATGATCCGCCAGTAGAAGGTTTTAAACCAAGTATCCAAACGAGATGTTGAAGAGTAGTAAGTACCAAATGCCACGCGCTACCAAGTATGCTACCGTGACAGTGGGCCAATGATAATAGTGCACGCATGCATTGTAGATTTTTCGCGGTCAACATGACGGGACCTTGATGAGCACCTGGATATAAATATGATAAGATTAGCAAAATGTATGTAAATAAATGTACGTAATTGATGTATGAGTGAACTATCATCCTACCAATTGGTAAAGATGCCGTTGGTAGTGGCGTACCAACGGCTACCACTTGTTGCCTATAATCGGGCTCGCCCATTGTCAAGCTGTATTGAGTAGAGTCCTGTTGTCTCGCGGTTGGTATACCTTGGGGTGCGTTGTACAGTACAGTCAAGGCGTAATTAGGTGGTAGGGATGCTTTACATATCGCAGTAATGAAGGCATCGCGTGGCGCTTGCAAATCTAATTGGCCGCAAAGAGATGCGAACGTTTGAATTGCTTTTAGAACATTTTCTGTTGCCGATTCGTCCGTGCTGTAAATTCATAGATACATTTGTATTCACTCTACACTTTTTTCATATTACATAAAATAATAATTTATATAAGACTGCTACCTAGCATCTATTAATGGACTGAGGGCTGCCAACAGACCACACCAACTAGAGTTTATTAATTGTACATGAAGCTTTCGTTCGGATTCGCTCGGCTGATAGATAAAACTTTCACTATTATCGTCTTTCGAGCCATTTATAGCCAATGCGATAGATCGTATAATGTCTAACAGGCATGCATAGGCTATGCTGATTCCATAACCAATTGGTATTTGTGGCGGTTCGACTTTGTCTAACATTTCCAAACTGAAATAATCTTGTGTTAATATTTAATGCTGTTATTATATATACGAAGATTTAATATTATTGTAATGCTTACTAAGTTGGCTTAGCTTGTCCACTTGTAAATGTTGCTACTACTGGTAACCAAATACCGCGTGAATAAAAACCGGGTTGAGGTGATACACCAGGTCCAATAGGCATTCCAGTAAATAATGGTGAACCTGTGCTTTGAGGCATAGTTGTACTTGTTGCTGTTAAAATAAAGAATTGTCATATAATATTCCCGAAAGAATATACAATACATATGTACACACTTTAAACTTTATAATAAAAATGTAGAGAATTGTACTTTGCAAAAAGATTTTGAAATAAATCAAACTTTTAAAAATATAACAGATAATAAAGTAAAAAAAGGCAATCGGAATCAGCGTGGTTAATGGTTATACTCTTAAATATATTTCAGACGTTTCGGCTTATATTTTTAGCCATCTTCAGTGAATATAATATAAATCAAAGTCTCTCGATTAATCGTGAATATAAAATAAATCAGGTCTCTCGCTTAAAAGTAAAAATGTGTGCATCCAACTGCCACCGGTTAATGAGGGAATTGTCAAATTCTTCAATAATATCGTCCAAGCGCTGAAGAGCTGGATGTATTGTACAGCCACTGATACAACAGAACGCACAAAACCGCACCATTATACAAACAATTAAATACATCAAAATAAGCAAAAATGTACAGATCACGATCAATAAAAAATGTAATGTTATAGATCCGCACTCAAGAACTAAAAATCTAATGTCCTCATGAACCGAGGTGGCAGAATGCACACATTTTTACTTTTAAGCGAGAGACCTGATTTATTTTATATTCACGATTAATCGAGAGACTTTGATTTATATTGTATTCACTGAAGATGGCTAAAAATATAAGCCGAAACTGAAATATATTTAAGAGTATAATTCTTTGTTTTAATTTTAAACTGCGTACCATTAATCACGCTGATTTCCATTGCCTTTTTTACATTATTTTTAATATCGGAAATCTTGTAGATATTTATTGTGTTGATAACAGATAATCATTTAAGACATAATGTAACACACATGTACCTGTCTGACTCATCATTTGTGGATTTACGAAAAGGCTATGTACATATGCACCTAAGCTATTAACAATATCTTGAAAAATATTTGTAGCGTGTGGTTTCAAATCGTAACATTCGCAGAAGTTTGTCAGCAAATCTGCCTGAACTGTCATTTTGTGCAGAACTTCTAATGCTAAAGCTCTCTGCCAGGTAGGTTTGTCAGGATCCAGAAACTTCACAATTAAAGATAAGAATATTTCACATTCCGTCACCTAAAACATCAGAATATCACTTTAACTTGTGCTGACAATAAATTCATACACATATTTCCATGCATAAATGCTAATATATTTACCAATAAGGAATGATATTTCTGTATCAAAATCGACACAACTCGCAATAACCTCATACTAATAGGAAAGTAAGGTTTATCTAAAGGTGTAGCTTGTTGCAAAGATGCTGGCACTGAATTACGATATTTGATATTAGGCGAAAACAGTTTTATCACAAGTGCGCACACTCTCTCCTTCAGTAAGAAGCTAAACTCTGGATGCTAAAAAATATTTTTTTGTAATATATAATCCTCATGTAATTATATAAAATAAAAATTAATAAGTATTTAGAGACCGTGGAATGTTAACTAACAATTGCCAACTAAACTGCCAACACAGTACAAAGCGGATCTTGGTGCTTCCATATAATTTTTCGTGTGAATCTTACAATTTTCGGTTCATATTACACCACGTGGCGGCAAATTGCGTGCTTCTCCGCAGCTCCGAACCGAGTAGTATGTAATATCACAATTAAATTGCCGAAGGCAATCTAATAAATCGATGCTCAAAGCGTCTATTTAAAATCCTACTTAAGGCTCACTTGCATTTAATGAATTCCTCCTCCCTCGCAACGTCAAATAAATGCTAACTTGCATCTATACAAACAGTTCTCACCGAATCTGTAAAGAAATTTATTACGAAAAAATATCACCTCATGTTCTCAGGAATCGAACCCGGATCTCCACGTTTGCCGGACGGGCGTCCTGCCTTTAGACCACCGAGACATGTGATAACATTTATCGCAATAAATAATCTAGCGCGTTTTTCAAGCCGCGTAAATTAAAATATAAAAAAATATATATATATATATAGTTTGAGCGAACGTATTATCAAGGCGACGTATATAAATAAGTATAGATTTATTAGATGCAAGTGAGCATCAAGTAGGATTTTAAATAGATATTTTAAGCATCGATTTATTAGATTGCCTTCGGCAATTTAATTGTGATATTACATACTACTCGGTTTGAAGCTGTAGAGAAGCACGCAATTTGCGGCCACGTGGTAAAATAGAAAGGTTCTGCTAAAATAATTTTTTATTCTTAAAAATATAAATCAATTATTCACCTTAAAAAAAACTGATGAAAAGTTTGTTAAAACCGACTCCAACAGTTCCAAACCAAAAGTTCTGGTCATTTCAGTAATGCCTATTAGCCAGTACGGTTGATCGGCGTTCACCAATTGTACTAGATCCTAAAACCAAATGCATAAAGTAATCAATTATAATTCTATTCTAGATTTACATAATTACACAAGTATTACAATAAATAATAAAACCTGAAACATCAAATATGCATCTGCAGCGCAAGGGCCGAGACCTTTAGGTGCTTGATTCGTTGGAATTTTCAGTTCCTCCAAATTTACTTCATCAGGCTCTGGCTGATCGGAATTTTGCTCGTCCTCGGCAACTACTCTTTCAAATACCAAAGACACTAGTTGTCTTACAGTAGCACCGGCTGTATTTATCGTTGTACAATCCTTTGTGAAATGTAATCGGAAGCAAAGCACCAAATTCTAGAAAGACAAAATTTTGCAGCAAATATATTGAGAATGTTACTGAAAAAAGATAAAAATAAATATTCGTATATATAAGATCCTTACTCTTGCCAGAGTATCTCCATGCACCACGGCATTACTTGTAAGTAGTAATGTTACAGTCTGTAAAACTTTAACTTCCTCTGTACCCGATTCCATTAACAACCACAAAGTATCTGTAATATATCGGGCACCTTTCTGATCTACTGCTTGCTGTGTTATTAGTCTTTGCATCATGCCTAGGCAAAACTGAAAAATCATAATATATTATATAACATTATATATATATATATATTTTTTTTATTAAAGTATAATGTATAAACATAGTTTTTAATACCTTGATGACTTTTATGTCCTTACTCTCGCAACCTTGAACTAAAGGATAAAGTATTTGATTTACAATATAATATATTGGTGTCCCTGGATTACTTGAGGCTGTTCTCAACTTTGCAATTCCTTCCTCACATGACTGTAACAAATATGTAGTCATACATGTTACAATAGCTACTACAAATTTAAGTAACATATAGTATATTTTCTTAATATAAAAAAAATTATTTAAATTTACTAAATATTGCCACACTAAATTGTAGCCTTAGACGTATTAGTTTAGATTCCATATTTTTCAATATAACTCAAGTACACACAGACACATACATATTTAACAGATTCTAAATTTAATATATAAATATATCCTGTATGGAAGTTATAGATTGATATGTACATAGGGTGTCCAGAACTCAATGTAAAGCGCTCATGGGCAGGTAGTGAGCTAAACTGAATCGAAAAGGACCTTTTATATTACGCGAAAAGAACCTTTACTATTTCGCGATCTTCGCAATAGTTATCGAGATACTAATCATTAAAAAAAAATTTACGCCAAGTATATAAAAAAACATCGCGTACATTATATCTTTCCTAAAACCATTGATCATTTAGTCACTTTAAGCTTGTTTTACGAAACTTAAAATTATTTGGAAAGACAATGGCATTAAACTTTTGCTGCATATACTTTTGGCTGATTTAAACGGTTTTTTAATATTTCAATCTAAAAAATATTTTTGTCTCTATTCAAATACTTGGCAACTTGTATGATCTCATATTTGTTTTTGAACACCTTTTATTTGTTAAAATAATATTTTTGGTTTAGAAAAGATGTAATGTACAATACTTTTTTATATATTTGGCATAAATTTTTTCTTTTTTTAATGATTAGTATCTCGATAACTATTACAAAAATCACAAAATGATAGAGGACTTTTTGATTCGGTTTAGCCCACTCTATCTGCCCACGAGCGCTTTACCATTAATACTGGACTGTATATATAAATATATGCATGTTTCTTAATTCTTTCTGAGTTATAGTTTAATCTTCAATGAAAAATAAAATTTAATCAAAACCAAGATTAAAACTTTCCATTTCAAGAAACTAACTAATGTAGGATACAACAGATGGTCCCATGGTTACATACTTCCTTGATTTGCGGGTACTTCTTCTTGGTCTCCGAAGCAAGTACTTTGAGATCCGACTGCAGGACCTCCAGGAATTTGGAAGCATTCTCCGGATTGCTGCCGACGACGGCGGCGGCGGCGGTGCTCGCCATCGTTGACATCACCACCGTTTGCTCGCGTTTCCCCTATATCGGCACGGCTTCCGGGATTGAGGACATGACGGCTCGCTAAGTCCGCTCGGACCGAGTGGCTAAGCGCCACGGCGTTCGACCGTCGGGCGGTGGTCGAATTGGCACGCTCCGCCACGCCGATTGTCGATGACGGTGACGGCAAACAGGCGGCGACGGTCCATCGGAATCGCCTTCCCCAAGTCACCACGCTCGCGGATCACATCGATCACGGGTCGCCGCGGATACTCGGTAGAATCGCGCGCAGACCGCAACTAACGCGACGTCGACGTTCTTGTGCCGACGATTCTCCGCTCCGTTCCGCTCGGCTCGTGTGCTCGAGATTCACACTTCCTTAGATAATGGCACCTGCCTCTCAATGAAGGTCAATACGGTACAAGATTCACGTAACTAGGCGCAACTGAGGAGTCTCCCGGCCGCGATCGCACGATACCCTTTTTTGTTTATTGTTGACTCGAGACTTTTGATTATAGGGAAGATCTATACGGCCAATACGACCGTACATAAACTTGACACAATTGACACAAACTCACAGACCACGTATGCAGCAGTGCGGCATTACTACGCTGTCATCAGTGTCATTGCGACTACGGCTACAGTCGCGTTTACATGAGATAGATAACGAATATTATTGGTCTTAACTTCATTGGTTCTTACAACCAATCACATTAAACTATACTGCGTTCAGGAATTCACGGTACATACATCATTTCATCCTTGTTATTCACCAAATGTTAAACAAGGATAAAACGATATCTAGACATGGACCTAAGAATACATGGACGGAGCGTTGTGCGCGGGGTAACAAATAATAGCGGCAAAGAGGGAGCTGCCATAGGCGTAGGAGCACTACTATGACTTCGGCTAATTCCGAGCGTACTCGGAAGTGTTCGGTATATACGTGAGAGACGCAGGTTATGTGGTAGTGTGGAACCATCAACGACATATATATATAGACCGAGCATTCTGTCCACAGCATGAAGCCGAAAGTTGGCAGAATACGACTGAGAGAGATAGCATTTGCGGGGAATGCTGTATCATTTTATCT
>NW_012026855.1:141072-146855 GCF_000956235.1 Wasmannia auropunctata
TGGAACCATCTGCTCTCTGCACGACTGCACGCGTCGAATATTACCGAACGTAACCGAAATGTACCGAAGTCATTGGTTTGTCGAAGTACCCCCCCTCACCTCGATTTCGCTACCCCCCTCGCCTATCTAACCCGCAAATGCTCCGTCCATGAATTCCTACGTCAATGTATCTAGATGCATCTAGATAAAGTTTCTGAACGCAGCCCTAATGGCCTGAAATGCATGGCTGCGTTCAGGAATTCACGATATATCATGTTATCCTTGTTATTCACCGAATGTTAAACAAGGATAAAATGATATCTAGATGCACCTAGGCGAAGTTTCTGAACCATTCTGAACACAGCCCTGTACTGTTGCGTCCATAACCTCAAATTGAATGAGATATAACCTGCAATAATCGTTTTATAAAAGCAAATAAAAGACGCTTATTGTTAAGAATTATTATGTCACTCGCGCGACGAGGACAGGTTTGTATCTCATTTTTATTACCTATAATAATAATCACAATTTTCATACATGTATTGTTAGACAATTGTTTCAAGTGTGCTTGTTTTTGCTATCTAGATTTACTGGAAATTTTGCAAAATAATTTACGTTTGTTTTTAATTTATTTTTAGCATTGGGGAACATTTGCCCGTATTTGGCACGTGTACGATGCAAAATGGCAAGATCCGTATAAGAGTGCTGAAAGAATAAAACATTATCTCTTGGGATTGTACAAGCCAATATATCATCCACTGAGTAAGTGTCATCATCAACAAGGCATTATTAAAGACCGACAATCTTATGGGAGTTAGCTGTAAAAATTTAAACAATTAGTCTATGATATAATATTAATTTTATGATATATTCCAATGTTTTTTAGACTTTACATATATTTACAGCTTGCTAATATTTAATTTTATTTAAAACTGCTTTTTTATAATTACCATTTGTGTCTAATTATCCATAAAAGATGTTAGAAAAAAAATTGTGTGTGCGCGCGCGCGAACACACACACTATACACACAGTGCGGTCCATAAGTTCCCAGACTGATTTTTTTGCAGCCTTCCCATTAACGCCATTATATCATATATATATTTATATATGATATAAATTATAGATATGCATACTTATGAAATTTAATATACTTTATGTATTATAAAGTATGTTTAATAAAAAAATTATTTAATTCATTATTCAAATATTTATGTTAATAATCACAAATTTATATCAATAATGTGATACTCTTCAATTAACTCTCCCAGACTCCTTTGAGGTCCCTGAAAATTTGCTTAGTGACATTCTTTACCCTCTGACCCTCTACCTGGAACACTCCTGGATGGGTGGTTACATGGAACACCCCGTCATAATGACCACTATTACAGAAAACCACGAGATTCATTCACTTTTTGAGGGGCTATTGCACTTTTCAACTAATTTTTGGTCTTTGGTCATTTGGAATGGGATAATTCAGAACACAATTTGAGTCAAAATCTTAGCAGTCATAATGACCGATATTCTGGGCAGAGGGTTAACAGTACCTTGTTGATATATTTGTGCGTGCGTGTGTATTTTTTTACTAATATATAATTTTTATACAGGCGATTGCGGCGACCATGTGATAGTAATAAACAGCAAGGAAATTGCTTTACGCGGAGACGAATGGCGAAAACGTGTATACTTTCATCATAATACATATCATGGAGGTGCCACTTGGACTCTTGCATGGGAATTACATTATAAGGATCCAACTTTGGTAATGATAACTCATAATTCCAAAATACACAATATAAAATATTAATGTTAAATTACGTAATTACATTATATATATATATAATATATGTGCATATCTATAATTTTTTTTAAACACAGATTGTAGAGAAAGCTATATATAGAGCATTGCCGAAAAACTTACAACGAAGGCATAATATGCAACGACTACATATATTCCCGGATGAAAATATACCCGAAGATATGTTAAAAAATATTGGTAATCAAATCAAACAGCTAAGAACTGTTCCCATTCAACTAAATCATATTCCACAGAAGGAAATAGACGATTTTCCTCAACTTTTAAAATATCCTGAAAATTATATTCTTAAATAAGTTCAATGTAAATACTATATAGTAACATATCCAAAATAATATACATGTACATTAATGACAAAACTTTTAATTATTTCATTTCTCTACAACCTACGTCAATACAGTTCTAAATATACCTAGTTCAAAAATATATCTCTTTCCACGCCAAAATTAGAATCCTAATTCATAATATGTAATTATGTAGAAACTATCTACAATGATGAAAATAAATACACGCGTAAATATAAACATATTCTTATATATAGGCATTAGATATTAATTTAATGTCTAATATAACAATTAAAATTCCTCCCATTTTTCCGTAATTTTACCCGACTCATCATCATCGTTCACAATTACAGAATATGTGTGTGACGTATTCCATTTACTTGGTCTTTGCTTATCGGATGGCTCTTCTGATTCCGGATCTTTCGACAATTCTGCAATGTCGCTAATTCGCGGTAGTGACAAATTCCTCCCGTACAATTTTGAATTTTTTGCATCAAAATCATACGAGCTGCGTAAAACAGGTACATCGCAGAACTGACATTGCGGCTCCTCGTACACGTCTTCCAAACACGGATGAAAGATTTGGCCACATATCGGACAGACACGATATTCCAACAGCATTATCTGCAATAATGTCATGCAACATCTAGGTAACTTGTGTCCTCGCGGACACTCTCTAACGTGCCACATTCCGTCTATCGTTTCGTTACATAGATTGCACTTCTCAATTTGATTCGAATAGAATGTGGTCTTATTCAGTATATCTCGAATGCGTTGATTTATTTTTTCGTTCTTTGAATCCTCAGTCGACGGTACACCTTCATATATTTCCAGATACTTTCTTAACAAGAACACGGTAAATATCTGAGTCTCCGACAGTATGTTCTTCTCCAACAAATTTTCGAGATACGTACAAGCGGAATGTACAAAAATTAACGGAAGTGCCGTTATATTAGACTCTCTTATGTGATCGATATTCGGCATTGGTTTCTTTGTTGTGCACACGTTCATTATTACTGTCATCCACATTGATACTTGCAGTTTGTAAAGTGACAGCGACTCGAGCTTCTTCGGAATTGGACAAAGTACCGTACACGGGTCCTTCGCCTTGGCAGCTTTCAGTCTAAGAACTTCCATACAATCCCAGATGCTTCCGAGATTTGCGCTATTATTAATAATAGATAATGGATCGCATATACCTCTTAAAGTGAACATATGCACTATACTTGGTTCTCTCGTCACTAAATGATCATATACCGTATTTGGACTGGTTATATTTACAAATATTACTTTATTTGGCGAATGAGCAAGCCCGAAATATTGGACACGTGTCTGTGGTAAATGATTTTTAATATTAATATAAACTAAATCGTTCGATTGTGTATCAATGATGAAAGTATGACTATTCTGCGTGGTGACCAAGAATTGCTCAGCAATAATAGGACTTATACCTGAAACAACAAAACATATGTAACGACAAATAATGCATTGTATTTACAATTTTAAAAAATTAATCAAAGAGCATTTATATAAGGCAAAAGTAAAGGACTATAAAAATATATTTTGTAAAATTTAATTGCAAACAATTCTGAAGAATTCTTACCTGTAATAAGCCCTTGTACAGGTATGTGTCGCATATTATTCAATTCTCCTGCCGAATTTATAGATAGCAACAAAATAAAAGAACCTTTAATGGCAAGAATCTTTATATTTGATTCATCTTGAGAAATCATGTATAAATAATTAACTGCTATATGATCAGAATCAATATATGTTTCAATCGATACTATTTGCAAATCATTATTCTTATCTGTTAACTTTACACTACATATTCTACCGTCAAGGTATCCAACAATCATCAGATGTTCGTTAGCATTAATAGTAATCCAACATAATACATTAATTTTTGATGTACTGTTTAAATCTATTACACCGAAATACACAGGTTCAATGCTTTTTATAAAATTTGATATTCTGGGAATCTTCCAAATCAATATATCGCCACTACGATAAGCTACGGAGAGATATGCAAAGGAAGTTTCTTCTGTTTTGAAAAGTTTGCTCCATGTCATAGAACAAGCTTGCAATTTCTTTATGTTCTCAGCTAACTTTGCACTTTGATTACTTGATTTTTTATAAAAATTACATTTATTAAGATTACTTTTTATTTCATTTTGTATAATTTTTAATCGAAGGGATGAAACATCACATATGGAGTACCAATTGTTGGAAACTTTATGCAGCAATTCAATCGCACCTGCCGAATTTAATATTGCTAATACGCATTGACTAGGGGAGATCAAATTTTTTGGAGACCACATTGCCTTGACTATTCTAGGGAACTTATCAATTACTCCGTCTAATTTCGGCATGATTATATCATCCATGAGAAGTGAATAAATCTCTTCACGCATCAGATTCCATATCAAAGAGTCTGCTTCATCTATAAATGTACTTGTTGCCAAAATGTCGGGAGGATATATGAAAGAACGAGCAAACTTGAAGACTGGATTCGGCGACATAGGCGAAGGTTCTAACTCCTGTAAAACAGCATCATAATCAAGATCAGGTTACGAAGTTAACAGTTACACAGTTCTGCATATATTTATACGTATAAACATTGAAAATTTCATGATGCAAGTGTATATACATAAAATTCGCTTAAATTACGGTAACTCCTTATCGCTCAATCTCCCTTTCGATATAAATGCAACACTGAAGAAGATTAATTCTTTTGCAACGATGTAAAAGCGTAACTTACGAGCACGTGGACGCCCTTGTCCGTAATTATAGAAATCTGATTATCAGATGACCATTGTGTCGCGAACGGACTCGTCACAAACGGAGAAATATTTACGCTACAAAGTTCTTCTGTTTCCATTATATATCATTCAATTTTATTAAATAATACTCAATTTAATAAAACAGATATATATCATTTTATAAAAAGATATATCTCGAAAACATCGCGTTCGTCTTCTACTTTTTTTTTTATGGCACTAGCCTTCAAACAAGGGTCATGACGATCAAATTCTGAAGTTCTGTGTAATTGAACGCTAAGCACAGCCAGCACAGGTGCGCAACAAATTCGGCAAATTTCTTCGCGATATTCGAGCCATTACAAAATTTACATCTTCTAAAAATGACTACCCACGAGGAGCTATACAGCCTGGTACTAGAGTCCTAGATTATCAGAGAAGCGCGACCGGTGTTACGAGTCCTGATTGGACTCGCAAATGGCCAATCATAAATTGATTTATCGCTATTATAAATGGCTGCCGAATAAATCAAACTTATGATTGGCCATTCGACGCCATTTTTAATATTTTCTAGTACTTTTGCGATACTGCCATAAGCTGGTCGCGCTTTTCTGATAATCTTAGAGCCAGCTAAGAATGCGTGAGCACATAAAAAGAGACAGAAAACGAGACGCCCATCTGCATCTTTGTTCAATCGCGCATGCGCAGTTGATTTTCATGGTTAAGTGGGGAGATCTCTTTGACGAGAGATAAGGAAAAGAAAGAAAATATTTGTATTAATAACAATATACATCCTATAAAGTATTTTTATTTGCATAAACGTTTATAAAAAAAATTTTGTAATGTTATAATAACATAAAATAACATAAAATAACATAAAATATTCAAATAAAACATTTTATATATTTTTTATATATATTCTTTAAATATTATATATTTTTATATAA
>NW_012026855.1:146875-149759 GCF_000956235.1 Wasmannia auropunctata
CTATTCTTTTTATCTCGGTTTTTTTCTCAAACCTTGTTATATTTTATATTTAAAAATTAAAAGTTCGTAAAAATTTTTAGGTCAGAAAATGAATTTTTGTTTCTATCAGTAGAAACGTATTTTTATTTGAATTAAAAAACAAAAGAAAAAATAGATATTGTAGCAAAAAAAAGAAAAACGTATTTTTGCAGAAACAAAGTTAAAATTTCGTTATCGATAGCAATTAATACGTGCATATATGCATAAGTGATCCCTTGCATGCTCTAGTTTAATTTTGCTTGCATTTTAGCGGTACAGAGGTTACAAAAGATTTTCCAGAGGACTTACTCGAAGGCAAAATTTCCTCAGATTACCTCAAGATCGAAAGGTATATCTCCTTCAATGTTTCCTATTCAACAAAATAATATAATTAATGTAATAAAAATGTTTTTCTTTATCCATCAGATGTTAAGATAATGGAGAAATGCGTAGACGAAACCGACATTCTAATTGTCGGTGGCGGTCTAGCGGGATTATCGGCAGCTATTCAGGCCCGTAGACTGGCTGAGAAACATGGTAAGGAACTCAGGGTTACTCTTGTTGAAAGGTGGAAGAATATCAATTACTTTGACCAATACAAATAATAATGCTTGTCTGAATCCGATTGCCTTGAACGAGCTCTTTCCAAATTGGAAAGAATTAGGTGCGCCATTAAATACTCTTGTTAAGGAGGATAAATTTGTATTTCTCACGGAAGAGAGGAAGATATCTATACCTATTTTCAAGGGAATGCCAATGTCTAACCATGGACATTACATAGCAATGTAAGTCGAAATTTAATGCGATCATAAATTTGTTAATAAAGGCTATATAGTATTTGTTTCAGTTGTAAAAATTTGTATGTCTGTATAGATTAAGCGACGTAGTGATGTGGCTTAGCAAGCAAGCAGAAGCCACTGGTGTCGAGATATGTTGTGATCACATAGCGAGCAAAGTTTTATTTCACGAGGATGGATCTGTTAAAGGAATGCAGACCAAATATGTGCCTATGTATGAAGTTGATCTTTCCTCATCCGAAAATATCCTCATACCTACTTATAGGGAGTTTCATGCGAGATGTACCATATTTGCGGAAGGCTCTCAGAGCTGTCTGACAAAAGACTTATCAAAGAAATTTAATCTTAGTAAAGATTGTAAGCCACAGACGTATTGCTTTGGATTGAAAGAGGTAATTATATTGTTATATTTAAAAAAAAATTAAAATTATACAAAAATGTTTTACATTTTAAAGTAATATATATCTTTTGTAAGGTTTGGGAGATAGAGCCAAGCAAGCATCGACCTGGAGCAGTGGAACATACAGTTGGTTGGCCACTTAGAAGAGGTACATATGGTGAATCGTTTTTTTACCATTTGAATGAAGAAACACCTCGGATAGCAACAGGTTTTTTTATGGAGTGGAATTCTTTTAATAGTCTGGATGAAGAGTTTGAGAGGTTCAAACAGCATCCTAGTATTAGACCAATATTTGAAGGAGGGAAAAGGTTGGTGTCTTTATACATATGTATAATACGAGATTTTAATTGCATTATTTTGTACTTTCTATTTTTGTTTCTCGTAATTTCAGGATTTTAGATTATGAAATCAATATTGAACGTTTGCCACAAGGTGGATTTCAATCTATTCCAAAACTTCAATTCCCTGGTGGTTGTCTTACTGGAAGTAGGGCAAGTTTTGTAACCGTGCCCCAATTTAAAGGAATTCACCATGCCATGAAAAGTGGCATGTTGGCTGCAGAAAGCATTATTGAGGCGATTATAGATGCAGAAAGTAATACCTCACCGACCAAAGGCTTAGAGCCGAAAACGTATACAGATAAAATAAAAAATAGTTGGATCTATAAGGAATTGAAAGCTGTAAGAAATATGAAGCCCAGCTTTAATTCTTTCTTCGGTTTTAACAGCGGTTTAATTTTCTTTGGGATCTCTATGCTATTAGACGGAAGGGAGCCGTGGACTTTGTCTCACAGTAACAACGGAGATTCTGACTTCTACAAGTAAGAGGTGAGGAGACTCAACTCCGCTAAGAAAAGTGTGCCAGTTTCACCCGCCAAATTGAGAGGGAATCCGCTGACCGGAATAACTTTAGTTGGATGGACGCCATTTGCAATATTAGTCTTATCTCACTTTACCTATTGTTTGTCGAGTTTATACGCTTTATACGAATTTTTGTCTGGTGTCTCCCGGTGTTTAATTGTATCTTCGTGCGTGTGAATATACAATGAGATTGCAGTGATGTCATGTGGGATGCGTTGATGCACTGCGAAAGGAAACAAAATACAAACGACATTACATATATTGACAGTACGTATCTTTACAATTAAAAGAAATACTGCTGTACTTACTGTGCGAGGTTTAAAAAAGCTACTTCTTTTCCGAAGCATCTTTTTTTCTTCCTTTCTCCCACCTACGAATCCAACATGCATCTCTGGAATCTCGTTGTATGTATTCATGCACACGAAGATATAAAACGAGAGACACCAGCAATAGATAAAGTGAGATAAGACTAATACTGTAAATGGCGTCCATTCAACTAAAGTAAGGCACTATAAGATGTAAGATCTGTAGTGCCTTAACTAAAGATATTCTGGTCAGTGGATTCCCTCTCAATTCGACGCATAAACCGGTCCTACTTTTTCAGTTCGTGCTATCAAGTTGAGTCTCCTTTAGAGATCCTCTAAGTAGAGATCACACAACGTCTGACTTCCGTTTTCACACAAGGGATTACTCCCTACTCCCGGATTCTGAAGAGGCTCTGCCATGTTGTTGTGAAAACGGAAGTCAGACGTTGTCCGATCTCTACCTATATAGGATCTCTAGTCTCCTCTACTTTTACTTTGTGATAA
>NW_012026855.1:149809-150149 GCF_000956235.1 Wasmannia auropunctata
ATGAGCCGCTCGAACGCACAGCCATTTTCGCTATAAACAATTCCCCGCTCGCCGCGTGTCATGGCTCTCGCGCTAAGCAACCGCGCTCGATGGACGATCGCGCGCTAGTATTGGCGGTGGGCCGGACTCGCCGAACGGATACTCGCTCATTCGGCGATATTCAAAAATTAATATCTCGTTGAATATTGCGAATTTTGCAAAATGGTAGAGGACTTTTCGATTCAGTTTAGTCTATTCTATTTATCCATAAGCGGTGATACACCTATTAAGAGACACCCTGTAATATGTATATGTATACAGCTAGAATGCCCATTTAATCGATTACCTCAAATATCTCTTG
>NW_012026855.1:150199-150882 GCF_000956235.1 Wasmannia auropunctata
ATTGTTATACTCCTTACGGAAATAGAATAGGGAATACGAAAAAATATTTGGAAATCTCGATGGATAAATGTTTTTATGAAATAAATAATACAAATTACTGATAAATAATTATAAGTTTATATAATTATTCTTTGCGTTTGCAGGGCACGTATCATGAAAATTTTGCAATTCCAATCGAAAATGCAAGATTCCGACTGGCGAGTTTCCGATCACAGTTCCGCTTATGCGATTTTGCTATTATGAATCCCAGACGGAATCGGTTTTCTGCCTATTTCTCTAACAAGGGAACCTCGCGAAGTGTCAAATTCTGATTATAATGAAACTTGGTACACTTTGAGGTCACATAAATAGATGAATTTAGAAATTACCAGTTGATGCTAAAAAACGGTTTAAAGAAATGAAACCACCCCTTATATGTAAATTAATTTTTTTTCTTTTGTTATATCTCAAAAAATATTCAAGATATCAAAAAATGTTTTATACAAAAGTTTTACTGTAAAATTACCTCTATTCATTTACGTTAATAGAATTTTTTTAAAATGATTATTTTAAAAACAATTTTTAAATATAATTATTAAAAAATGTATTATTAACGTAAATGAATAAAGACAATTTTACTGTAAAACTTTTGTATACAACATTTTTTGATATCTTGAATAGTTTTCGAAATATAACGAAAGAGA
>NW_012026855.1:150932-151647 GCF_000956235.1 Wasmannia auropunctata
AACTCTTAAGAAATTGCCGGATTTCCGAAAAAATTTTTCGAATGATGGACTCGAAAATTTTCAAAAAATTTTTTTGGAATTCCGGCAATTTTTTGAGAGTTCTGATGGCCCCCCAAAGAATTCTATCAAATTCAATCTTCAATAACCCTTATGATCAAATTCGCTAAAATGAAAAACAAAAGAGTTAGCCTTTTAAAGTTACAGCGAAATGTGAAGTTGGCCCCCCCATGTCTTCAAATGGTGTTTTCATCGCTTTAGTCAACGGAACTCTTTCTAAAATCGATAGAGAACTCTAGAACTCTTCGGGGGGCAACCGGAATTACTTTGATTATTTTTTTCGAATTTTAAAAAAGTGGGGCCAATTTCACAGAGGTTAATCAATTACATCTTTTATCTTGAAGCAAAAAATTTCCTGAGAATGAGCTGATTGAACTTTTTGGAGATGGAAATGGAGATCTTACGAGCGAAAAATTTCATCTGGAATGGCTAATACTTTAGCATCATCATGCCATCACTTTGAAAGTTTAAAGGCTGGTTTAGCTTATCTTTGAAGAAAAGTCAATTCTCAAAAGGAAGGACAATTGTCATTTTTAAAGGTGAATATTTAATATGACATAAGAAAGAAAGAAAGAAACTTTTATTGATGCACACGCACGCACGCGCGCACACGCGCGCGCACGCGCGCGCACGCACACACACACACACACACACACAC
>NW_012026855.1:152356-155068 GCF_000956235.1 Wasmannia auropunctata
GTTAGATTATGGCAAAAATCACGCAAGCTTTGTATAAGGGGTAAAAAATTAATATATTTTACATTAAAGCAATTCCGAGAATATTCTAATTTAAAAATATCAAAATTCAAAAATATCTTCGCCTTTCTATTAGCGACCATTAAGTATTTATACTCATTATTAGCTTATATGTTACAAAAACATTATTCATCTCGCACTAAGTGCATACATAAATAATGTATAATTAATTATGACATATCCGAACTTCGATTTGACATTGGTTATATAAAGGAGTTCGACAAATTTTAAATGCGAGAAACAGATACCAGCAAACGCTATCTAGCGACAGTCTTGTAATTATTCAGTAAAAGATGACTTTGATTTTCTAAAAATGGTTGACTTTAAGTCGACTTACAGTCGACAGTTAAAGTTGACAAAAACCAACTTAGAAATAGACGGCTTAATGTCGACTTTAATATTCGGCTTTAACTTGACTGAAAAAAATCGACTATTAGCCGGCAAGTCATTTATGCTGTGTGAGCTATTATAGCTAAAAAGATATAATTTTAATTTCCTTAATCAAAAAGTAGCACAGTTAAATTTCATAATTATACATATTTCCGTTAAAAATAAAGCTGATATATTTTGGTATATTTCACAAAAATCAATTGGTTACAAAAAAAAATCAATTTTAAATAAATGCTTCTTTAACCAATATAGGAATATTATAATGTATTTTCATGTATATTACGAATGCATTTTTGTAAATCTTGTAACCGAAGACTGTTAAAACGCTGAAACAAAGTTTGACAAATGGATTAAAGTAGTTCAGCGACAGAGTTATGTGTTATATTTATGCAATTTAATATAAAATCACATAACTCTGTCGCTGAACTACTTTAATCCATTTGTCAAATTTTGTTTCAGCGTTTTAACATTTTTCGGTTACAAGATTTACAAAAATGCATTCGTAATATACATAAAAATACATAATATTCCTATATCTGTTAAAGAAGAATTTATTTGAAATTGATTGAAACATTAGAAGCCAGAAATAAATACAGAAAACATACGTATCAAACTTGAATTAATAGCTATAAAAGAGTCCTCAAGCCAATAAAATTCAGAGTTTACGTTCCTAGCTTGACACATGATGTGTCAATAAAACATCATCGAACAGCATTGATGGAAACTGCTCAGTCAATTAAAGATACGATTGTTTCTATGTCGTATCAATGACGCAGTCAACGCTCAAGATTGCTTTGATGAAAATCTTCTCGGCTTTACCATTAATATTTGTCATCAATTTGCATCTTTCACAAATAGAGCGCTCTTTATCAAACAATGAAAATGTAATATCCTGCCAACAGACGTCGATCTCGAAGAATCATAAATTATAATAAAGAGCATTAAAACGTAAAAATTCCAAGCGTTTTCCACTAAAAAAATGGACAAGTCGCGTATTCGATTTCGAATATTAAAAAATCCAATTTTCAGTACAACTCATGTAAACTTGTCTCTTGTCACATCAATTTGTTCTTTTTTTTTAGATACAGCCACCTCATGATTCAATGTCTCAAATCGCAATTTTTGAAAAATTGTCATGGACACGTGGCATTCATCCCCGTGAAAATTCTGAGCAACAAGATGGTAAGCGTGGTTCCCGCGCCACTTCCCGCACATCCTCTCGTCATTTGGGATGCTCCCCTTTGCGGTGCCTAATGTCATCAAGCAATCACGCCGCGTGACATACAAAACATATTGTTATTTTTCGAAATATTACGTTTCGGGCAAACGTGGTGCGTTTTGAAGTAGAACAAGGAATTAAACTCAAAGTAATACAAGTATTCGCACCCAATGGGACGATTGACTCAGAAGCTAACAATAAGTGGATGATGTGAATGGGAAAATGAATGAAGAAGGCGGATGAGATCGATCAATCGCGAAATTTATGGATCGCGACTTCGATGTCGTAAATCAAAAAAAGTCCCGGAGTGCAAGTTTTACGGCTCTGCGTTTTCAATCCAAAGCTCTCCTCATGACCTATACAACGGACTGTACCCAGAACGGATGCGGGGACGGATCGGTGTCACGTGAACCCTCCGGATATACCAGCTTCCTAGTCTTGCTCACCTACTTTATCGCCATTTCGTTTCATCAGAAACGTTCGGAAATCAACAGCGGCGGCGGCGGCGGCGACGGCGGCGGCGACGGCGGCGGCGGTGGCGGCGGCGGTGGCGGTGGCGGCGGCGGTGGCAGCGGCGGTGGCAGCGGTGGCGACGGCGAGAAAATGCGGTGAGCATCATCGAAACGCGTGTCCGCCGTTTTTCTCGCACGCCAATATTTTGATAACTTTTTTGTAAGCCAAATCGATCGACTCCGTGAATTTAAAAATTGAAAATTTTACGAAGTAATGAATCATATACATATTATGTGTTCTGGTATTGAATAAAGAATTTAGAGAAAATAGAGTTGGCCGATTACAGAACTGTTTTTTTTTACTTATGCTACATCATAGTTTGTTCAAAACAGAAAAAAATATTTTTAAAATAAGACAGTATAATTAGATATCAGAAAGAAAATTTATTCTTCTTGCGGTTGACTTTTATATTTTCTATCTACCTTCTTTTTCTTTCTATATTTTATTATAATATTACTAATATTTAATTTTATATACACTCGACAGCAAAATTAAAGCATCACCCATTCTGATCCTATCTCTTATACACATCT
>NW_012026855.1:155117-156502 GCF_000956235.1 Wasmannia auropunctata
AGTGGCATGTTGGCTGCAGAAAGCGTTATTGAGGCGATTATAGATGCAGAAAGTAATACTTCACCGACCAAAGGCTTAGAACCGAAAACGTATACAGATAAAATAAAAAATAGTTGGATCTATAAGGAATTGAAAGCTGTAAGAAATATGAAGCCCAGCTTTAATTCTTCCTTCGGTTTTAACGGCGGTTTAATTTTCTTTGGGATCTCTATGCTACTAAACGGAAGGGAGCCGTGGACTTTGTCTCACAGAAGTAACGACGAAGATTCTGACTTCTCAGTAAGAGAGGAGGAGACTTAACTCCGCTAAGAAAAGTGTGCCAGTTTCATCCGCCAAATTGAGAGGGAATCCGCTGACCGGAATAATTTTAGTTGGATGGACGCCATTTGCAATATTAGTCTTATCTCACTGTAGCTATTGTTTGTCGGGTTTATACACTTTATACGAATTTTTGTCTGGTGTATCCCGGTGTTTAATTATATCTTCGTGCGTGTGAATATATACAATGAGATTGCAGTGATGTCATGTTGGATTCGTTGATGCACTGCGAAAGGAAACAAAATACAACGGTATTACATATATTGACAGTACGTATCTTTACAATTAAAAAAAATACTGCTGTACTTACTGTGCAAGGTTTCAAAAGGCTACTTCTCTTCCGAAGCATCTTTTTTTCTTTTTTTCTCCCACCTACGAATCCAACATGCATCTCTGGAATCTCATATGTATTCATGCACACGAAGATATAAAACGAGAGACACCAGCAATAGATAAAGTGAGATAAGACTAATACTGTAAATGGTGTCCATTCAACTAAAGTAAGGCACTATAAGATGTAGGTATTCCTATCCGCCATCTTGGTTCCCATTGGTTAAATAGTTACTTTCTATTTTCACATAAATGATACTGAATTTAAAGTTATGTGAGTATTTTTATATTCAGATAATAATGTTATTACTTATTTACTTTAAGTAGAAAGTTATCGAGCGTAAAAGTATAGATTTATACCTCACTTTTAATATGAATTAATAGACTCAGTAAAGCATACGATTTTGAGCTTTATGCAGATTATAAATAAAAACTCGGTTGAATCTTACTTATTAGAATAAAAAGGAATGTATATTCAACTGAGTTATGACGTTATAAATGAAAATTACCTGAGTTTTGATGTAAATGGAAAGCAACTAATAAGTGATGAGTAATTTATAATACATCTGACGAAGTAAATATACATTACAATCAAGATGTTTTGCTGCGTTGCAGTAAATTGCAATAATAAAATAAAAAATTGTAGTAATTATTGATTTCTAACTTTATTGTTAAACAAACTTGGGATTACATTGTCCACTTATCTCGAACCAAGATGGCGGATAGAAATACCTACA
>NW_012026855.1:156792-157258 GCF_000956235.1 Wasmannia auropunctata
AAAAATGACCATTTTTGCTTCAATGTTGAATAACTCGGTGAAAAAAAATCGCACATTGCTGATCGGGTGCTGAAATTAAAGCTAAAGATTTACGCTTTCGAACGATGTAAACCTCATTTGCGTGCGATTTTTAGTTTAGTTTTTGGAACTTCGCAAACTTGGTAAAAAATTTTTAGATTTGATGCATCTCCATTTGCATCCGTGCAGCTTTGTAAAGAATCAGTAAGTAATTTAATGAATTATGGGTGTCGAAAGTAGAGACTTTAAGCTTTAAAATGCTTTTTTGATCATTCCGATACGATCATTTTTGATGAAGTTACACTCTCTTGAAATTTGCCTATTTTTAGTGATCAGAATGGGTGATGCTTTAATTTTGCTGTCGAGTGTATATATATATATACACAGTGCGGTCCCACCCTAAGTTCCCGGACTGATTTTTTTGCTGCCTCCCCATTGACGCCATTTA
>NW_012026855.1:157278-167523 GCF_000956235.1 Wasmannia auropunctata
TGAGTGATGCTTTAATTTTGCTGTCGAGTGTATATATATATATATATATATATATATAACTATTTTTAGTTTATTATTACTTTAAGTACCAAAAATGTAATATAATTCAGTTGCAAAGTACAAACAGCTTGTCTATTAGAATTCATTTGCACTCTCAATTAATTTCTGATCACATGTGACTTAATTTGTTTTAAATCAAACCAATATATATGTATTTATTGAAACTTTATATATGATTTAAATTATTAGGCAAAGCACAGTAGCTTAGCCTTATTTATTGTATAAGAAAAAAGCGAAATAATTATTTTTGATGTAACGTAAAATTTTATAATTTATTGCACGAAATGATAGAAAACAAATGTTACCGTATAATGTCACCGCGATAAAATTATGCAAATTATCACAATTTTGCTTTTTTCCTAAAGATGAAGATGCGAATTACTAGTACTTATATTCTAGGTTCAATAAAAGAGAGTACAATTTTTAGACGTTTTTGTTACCACTCGGGGTTTTATTTCTACATTTTCTTATGTACTTTTCTTCGTAGAAATAAAAAATTATCATTATAATAACGCCAAACTTAAGGAAAAATTGGTTCATTGAAATAAAATGAATAAAATCTGAAGGGGTAACCACTCAGAAAATATATGTACACCTGAACTTCTGACTTCAAGACTTCATCGGACTACACCAGAATTCATTGGACTTCATCGGACTTTGTTAAACTTTACTAGACTTTTATAGATATGGTTGCCACTTTTCAGGTCTTAAAGAAAAAACGATCGAAACTGATCTCGATCAAAACTAATGACCTTTTTTAGAAATTGGAAAAGTGATAATCTTTTCTTTAAAAATAGGACTACATTTTTATTGGACTAAGTTAGAATTCAACGGACTTCAGTAGACTTTACCGGAATTCATCGGACTTCATCGGACTTCAAAGAATTCAACGGAATTCAACGGAATTCTGACAGGTTGTACATCGGAATTCAAGAGTGGTTATCTCATCGATAAAATCCTTATTTACATTGTTAAAATCGCTGTCAGTTATACTTTAATAATTGAAAAATTAATTTATAATTTGACGAAATACGAGTAATATTACATCGCAAAACGTTAATTAGATTATATTTTTTACTATAACATTTGTTACAAAAAAATTAATAATTAATTTTATGAGAAACATAAAAACTTGAAAATACGATAATTCATCAATTACTGCATTCTAACTAATCCTCTTTACAAATTATTTTGTATTTTTAGATTTGATTCGTATCAAATATAATATGTTGTAGTTACCTATAGCTTTAATTTCAATTTGTTTTGTTAATTAAATTTTCCATTGAATTAATTATACAACTTTTAAGAAACGCATCTTTAATCTAACTTGCCAACCGGTTTGGGACCTCTTATATTGTTTTCGTCCTACTGCGTAACTAATGGATTTTAATTTAATGAAACAACGTGTTTTTAATTTCTTATCTTCTGTATTCGCTGGCGATGGCTAAAAGTTCAGTCGAAACGTATGAACTATTTATGTAATTTGATCCTAACAAGCTATTATATAATTATTTCATTATAATTTGCTTGTATTTACTTTGGTTTTTGATTGCGCACGACTTACCGCGCTAACTCCTATAGCCCCTATAATTTAATTAACTTTGTTATTGATTAAAGGGAATTTGAATATATTTTATTTTTTATTATATCAATATATTATATTCAATATAAATCGAATTTAGAAATACAAAATAATTCATAAAGAGGATATCCACTTTATATTTTAACTAATATTAATTAAAATGTAATAATTGATGTATTATCGTAGTTTCAAGTTTTCATGTTTCTCATAATATTAATTATTAATTTTTTTTGTAACAAATGTTATAGTAAAAAATATAATCTAATAAACGTTTTACAATGCAATATTACTCGTATTTGGTCCAATTATGAATTAATTTTTAAATTATTGAAGTTTAACTATAATAGCGATTTCAACGATGCAAATAAGGATTTTATTCATTTTATTTCAATGTACCAATTTTTCTTTAAGTCTGTTATAATGATAATTTTCAGTTTCTACGAAGAAAAATACATAAGATAAATGTAGAAATAAAACGATTCTTGAGCGGTAGTGAAAACGCTTAAAAGTTGTACCCTCTTTTAATTTATTCAGTGCAAAAGAATTCAAAAAAATTTTCTTTCCTGTTTCTAATTTTAAAAGAATTTTAAAAAGAATTTCTAATTTTCGTAATAATAAATAAATTGATACATGTAACACATATTCTTATTAGAGACCCTCTAATCAGAGTCACAAAATAATTAATCCAATTTTGATTGGTGCCGGCATTTTTCAGCAAAGACCGGAAATAGCCATGGTCAAATGCCATTAATTTAATTTCTGTCATTTTGTAACATATACTATTTTACAACACAGCCAACATGGCTAATATAATAATGTGATAATGTTCGCTATTTCCGGTTTTTGCTGAAAAATGGCGTTGCCCGATCTAACTTTCTTGCGTTATTTCGCGACTCTGATTAGAGGGTCTCTAATTCTTATGTTCTCTCAGTCTATAATTTTTAAGATCACAAATATCACCTCGTATATAATTAAGATCATTTAAATGAATTTTTCATTATCATGCATACAGGATAATATTGAGATGTAATGAATTACTATCTGTAAAGATTCTGTAAAAAATTTCAGAATGGTTGTTCTTTCGGAACATTTATCAAAATGATTATCAAATGACTTTATACGATCTATGGATGTGATCGCAAATCAATTTGATGAGACATCGCTAATACTGCGATGTTAATGGAAAAAATTGCATTGTTTAATTGCGAATAAGCGTGAGGCATTCTGTTTCCACATCGATAGCGCCTAATTCGTTTAAGTTAATAATCCCTAGAGACTGAATGCTCTTTTTGTTAACCGCACAATAAAGTAATGAAATCACAATACTTTGCCTGAAAAAATCTCAAATTTTATGTAAAAAAACAGTAGATAAATATTAAAAACATGTCATTTTTGTAAATAATTGTACAATTATTAATGCTGCTATTTAATAAATAACTTAGGACAATTAATGCTGCTATTTAATAAATATACAAAACTATATTTATTAATTTAATATATCTATCAATACAATTATATATATTAATTATCGATCTAATATTTTTTGAGAGAAAAAATAATAATGTATTTTACTTTTCAAATAATATTATTAGATTTAATTTCTTTTAATATATAGAAAGCTCAATAAAATAAAGATATAACGGGGATTAATTTTTATTTTGTCAAACATACAGATACAATTGATATTCTAATCCGTATTCAACATTATTCCATCTTAATAATCATGCCGAATTGAAATGCAAAATAGAGTAAGGACGGTTCAAGATACTCAAGCAATGATCTCATTCACTTCTTAGCAAATACATGTAGTGACTGTTAAATGAGGATTATTCGAGAGATGTGATAATGGAGGATCACGATACACATATGTCTGCCAATTGAGAGGAGTCTTGAGAGACTTAATTATTATGTCACACGTGACATCGAAAAAAATGGATCTAGAATAATACGTCAAATGAAATCGAATCTTGCTAGAGACTGCGATATATGGAAAATTAAAATTTTTTCGCTATATTGCTGGAGATCTAAAATAATTTTTAAACAAATTATTTAATTTTGTGCCAAACTTTAATTCTTTCAAAATATAACTCAAATACTACGAGTAACTGAGGCAATTTTCTTCAATAATAAGTCAAAATTGTGTCTAAATTAGACACAATGATGTTTTTATTTCTTTCAATATTTTATTTTATAAATAAATAATAAAATAGCAAAAGTATTTAAGTACTGAGATCTCTTTTGCTTTTTTGTCGAAAATATAGTATATTTTATATTTCTAAATGATCAAGTAGACGATGATACAAAAGCATAGATCATTTTAAGGAACATCATGACATTGAAATAGAAAATGACGAAGATTAAGATCGAAGATAATGACGAAGATTGAGATTTTGGAAAGAAAACAAACAAATAACACAAAAAAATAAAAAACCCCACAACTTTTGTATGAAACTTTTTTTCAAAAATGTGTATTTTTTTAAATTTATTATATAAAAGAGCGGCAAAATTGGTTTTCTGCAGTTTCAAGTACTTTTTCAAGTCATCAATAAAAATTCCTTTGCTCTGTTATGTTTCTAGATTCTAAGACACAATCTCTTAAAATTTGTTTGAGTAAATCTGTGTTTGGCACTTTTGTCAAAATTTATTCTTTGATCGATTTGACGTCTTTGTATCATCTGAATTCACCGACTATTTGACGTCTGTTTAGAACTAAAAACAATTTATTCCAGTTCAAAACTATTACTAAAATAAATTTTATTGATTATCATCTTATTCCAGAAAAACAAAGATAATATTGATCATGATAAAATTATAATAAAAAAAAGGGAAATTTCACAGTATTCCTAAACGGTTAGCCATCCAAGCAATAAGCTATAATTCCTATCTATGTATCGTTGCTTGACCTTGGTGATTGTCCAGGAATTGATGCTTCGTGATGATCCATGAAATCTGAATGTTAATAGGTACTTAGCAGAGGTACGTCTGTTCAATAGATATTATCGAAATGATGAAATATGTACAGTTAAAATATATTTTATTTATAAACATAAAGTTACAATTTTTTTTACTAATTTTTGCATTTTATGCGAAATAACATTTTATCTGAAATAACTTTTCTTAAAAAACAAGCACTAACAACACTACTTTCAAGCTTTTTCGAGAAAATTGAAATTAAAAAGTTCTGAGCGTCTTATGAATAAATTTTGCATAAAATATGATTCGAACAATACAGAGCTCAAAGTTGGGTTGTAAGATGCCTGAAAGACGTCTAATAGATGTCTTTCAAACGTCTACATGACCCCATTTTGAATTTTATGTTGTCTAGGTAAGAGAAGAAAATAGCGATGTTAATCATTTTTATAAATTATATATTTGCATAAAAATCATTACTACACCTAATAGAAACAAAATTTTCAAAAAATAATTAAAATGCTATTAATATCAACCATCAATGACATTGACGTCTAATAGACGTCTTTTCGACCTATCATTTCTCATTGAATACGCAGGAAGATTCGAATAAGATGGGGTACGTAGGTTGTAATATCTATGAGGAAATCCATAAGGTATAAGACGGAAGGCAGAAAGGCAAAATTAGGAAACCGAGACAAAAAATGCAATTACGAGTACACAGACTAGGGAGCAAGAGAGAGGGCTGGAGAGAGATAGGGAAGTAGATAAATGTCAACTTGATGATGATATACTGTTGCGATCTTGGCGTGACCCCCTTTCTTCTCCTCTGTCACCTTCTGCCCCTTCCTCTCGTTCGCCTTTTCTCTCTCACTCTTTAGTGTATCGGCAGATAACGTCCCGTAACGCGAACAGGGGCGACGGAGAGCGTAAAGGCGCGTGGTACCGTAGATCAGGCGGGGGAAAAGGAAAAAGGGGGAACCTCCGGATTTTCTTCCTGTACGGCGATTTCAGTCACTGCCGGCTGGTGCGGCGTGCACGGAAGGTCTGAGACTGAACCGATCGCAGACCGATTACATAGTACCTGGCGGATGACACACTCGTGCTCGTAACGCAGCGAATCACTCTTCTCTCTCTTCCCGTAGTGGTAGCAGCTTGGTGTCGTGTTCCCCCGAGCCAGTACATCCACGGCAGGCAAACGTAAACGATTGCGACCGGTGCGGATTATCAAGATTATCTCCCGAAATCGGTGGTTCTTCAAGGGGTAGTTGGGATTTCGCAGTTGGCAGATTGATTTCAATTTCGAGATCGAGATCGCGTGGACCACTCGTCGCGGAGAACTGAAAATCGATTGATCTTGATGAAAGTTTCTCATCGATTACCGAAGATTTTCATCGTCGAAATCGCGTCAACGTTACAGTAAGACTACGCCGGCGGTGAATGTAAAACTATACATTTTGCGCGTCCATCAAGAGTGCTCAGGAAGTGCAGTGTGTAAAAACAAATCAGACTTATTGTTCTCATCGACGTCGAGGTGACGCCGAGCTGTTTTGCAGCAATTCTCTCGGCTGTCTCCAAAGTTGGAGATTTCCATATGAGATTTTATTACTGGATTTAGTAAGGTTCGTAGACCGTTTGGAAATCAGAATAACAAAAATTAAGTTGAGTTTAAATTAAAATGACGGCGAATTTATTGCACAATTAATAAACAATTAGTGACATTTGATTTATAAAACATTATTTTTCAGTTCTTATATAAAAATCAGACTTGATAAAAAAAAAATATGTGTGTGCGCGTGTATGAAGAATAATAAAAATAACGATGAGCCGTTGAACGACCTTAGCGTAATTACTGAAGTGGATTAGTTTAACGGAACTGATATATTAAAGTAAATTATCATATTAACTTACATATGAACGTAAGCATAGATATTATGGCTGCGTTCCGCAAACCACATCATGCGCATGATATATCATGGTATCCTTGTTGTTCATCAAATATTAAACAAAGATAAAAAGATAAATCTTGCGCATAATGCGCTTTGCGGAACGCAGTCTATTTAAGTTAATTATGTTTGATTTAGATTTTAAAAGGGTTTTTAAATCTGACATTTTGATGTCACGTGACTTTTATTTAGCAATTTGATTGTCAAGTATTGCATTTCAAAAACGTGTGCTTTATGATACTCGATACTGTCAAATCTTCTGTGCCACGTGCTCACGATTACTTCGCTCTTGCGTTTGTACTTCCTGGAAAAATATTTTACGCAGAAAGAAAATTCGCGGCATTTTAGTTTTCTCGGCATCAGCCGAGACGAGATTCGCGACGGGAGATAACAGTGAAAATCCCGGCACGACACGCGGAACGACACATCCTCGGCTAATTAGAATATAGCTGTTTTTTATGAGCGTGGAAGAGGAAGAGGGAGCCGAGATGAGTGGCGGTAGTGGGAAGGGAGGAGCAAGGAAACACGTACCATCGCGATATTTATTATACGGACCCTCTGCCGGACATTCGTATTTAACGGGCCGCACCAATGGCCACTGTCTACCCTCCTTCTTCTACGTACCTCGAAGAATACCTTATTGCTGCTCTTCTTGCAGCATTCTTTGCAAGTCTCTGTTGATTCAGTGAAATTCATGTTTGATTTAAGTCTGATTGACTGAAATTAAATCGAGTATTGTATTTTATTGTGACTTGCTGTCAGTTAAAGGAAAATGTCCGATAAACATAGATTGCTAGAAATAATTTTGAAGACGCCTTTAACACCGACTTAAGAAACGCTATTAAAAGCAATAATAATAATTGAAAGATAAAATTAAAAATTAATACTAATACTTTCCAATTGTTAATTAATATCGATTTTTTAAATTTAACTTTAAATACATTTTGTTGTAGATACATGTAAAATTTATTAATATAATTGAAAATTTTTTTAATTCTTTAGAATAATTTTAACTGAATTTGCAATAATAATTCTTGCAATTATTTCTTTGAGTTCTTTATTGCAGATAATAATTCGAAGGTATAAATAAAATCATATTGACAGGAAAATTTTTGTAAATAAACATTTTGAATTACTTTAAAGTCAATCTCTTTAAATATTTAAATATTATTTCAATTTCTAATTTCTGCAATATCGCACTTAATGATATAGAAAGTACGTACCTACAATCTTGAAATTAAAAGTCTTTCTCACCTAATAACACGGAACACAATACGTTATATATAATTATTTCAAATTCATCAATTTTTAAATTATATGCACGGCGTCAGAAATGCCTAGTAATCTGAATTTGCAAGGACCTATATACATATATGTATACATATATATATATCCTTGCAAGTTCAGCGATGGCTAGGCATTTTTGACGCCGTGTGTATATCATTCATTATGCACTATATATATATGTACAACTATTAAGTTATTGTTATATTTCTTAAATATTTTTATTTTTCGACTTCACGGCTGAAGTGTTACCAAATGCTTGAAAAGCGATTGAATTTTTAACTCTCGACGAATTTTTTATAGTGACAGTTTTTGTATGTATATGTTTTGATTGCGTATTACAACTTTTTACTTTTTACAATACCATCGGAATTTTATTACAATGTTTAATACTGTTATTCATTCTATAAATTTTTATTAATTTTATCGTACTGAAGGAAACTCGAAATAAGGATCGAAACGTCTATTTATATAATGTTATTTACAGAATATGCTCTTTTATACACACATCTAGCTATTGTCGACTTTATATTGACTTTATTTGAATCTAATAATACATTAATTATAAGTGAAATAAATATCTTAACATGTTAACGGAATTGAATATGTAGAAAGCTGAAGAAAGCCTGAAGGAGTACGTGGAGTTTGCTAAAGATATGTAACAATGTTTTGTATACAATTTGAATAAACTTTATACATCAAGTTCCCAAGTAGAAAAATTTCTAAAAAAAACTGGTCACTGGCCAGTTTTTACTATTTTTAAATTATTGGATAGTAACTAACCAATAAGTGGTCAGAAATTTTGGGTAGAAAAATTAGTCAACAACTAGCCAAAAACTAACCTGGTCAGACGGATCAGTAAATAATAGTTTTTGGTCAGTAAAACTCGGAATATTTTGGTTATCATTTTCTGGTCAATAACTGGCCAAAAACTAGCCAGGTCAGACAGATCAAAAAATAATATTTAGTTTCTGGCTAGTAAAACTCACGAAATTCTGGTTATTGCCATTTTTAATTTATTGGACAGTAACTATATATCCAGTAAATGGTCAGAAATCTTGGTTAAGAAAATTGGTCAAACACTAGCCATGTCAAACGGATCAGTTAATAATAATTAATTTCTGGTCAGTAAAACATGCGGAATATTCTGGTTATTATTTTCTGGTCAATAACAAGCAAGAAAATGGTCAGCACAAGTGAAACAATGTTTGAAATTATGAATTCTAATAATAATATCTTAAAAAATAAATGGAAATTTAAGAAATTAATCATTTTGGAAGGTCAAGAGATAATTCCAAAATTATATTTTACTGCGTCATTTATAATACATGTTACTATTTTTGAATATATGGCGTATGAAAAATTATGTAATAATTTGATGTTATATAAAACAAGTAATCAATATTAAATAAAATTACATAATAAAAGAAACAAAAATAGAAATTAAAAATTAAAATTGTTAAATATTAATTATATTAATGTATTTATTATATTTATACATTATGATAAGAAAAGGTTTAAAAGCCAAGAATAATGAGCAAAATTATAAAAGATTTAAAAATAACTAAATAAATTATTCCTTAATATTAAATAATGAAAGACGTTCGTACTACACAGTGTCTTTATTAGCTTATGAAATTAAATAATTTAAAATATTGAATTAAATAAAAATAAAAAACTTAATCGGAGTTACAAATAAAATAAAGAAAAGACTAGAACATCATATAAATTACAGAATGAAGGGACTATATTACATTAGACACATATATGTATAATGCATTCTTTTGGAAGTCCATAACATAAAATTAAAGTTGGTGATCAAATCAAATACATCACAAATTCATTGTTTGGTGATGAGAAAGAGTTTAGTCCAAAATTAAAAGAAGTGGGAGTTTGAAAGAATATGCAGTGATAAAACCAGTCAAAAACTCAAATATAATCTTGTTGATATTAGAAGAGTATGTTACGTTAAATTATATAGAACAGAATATGTAAAATACACTGCTCAAAAAAATTATGGCATAGAAAAATTTTGAGCAAAAATTGGTCAACTTTGATTAACGGTAACCGCGAAACATCATCGTAAAATAATGAACTTTTTTTCAAATGAAAGCTTGAAATCTCTACTTTAAGATATTGTGAGTTGATTTTAAATTTAATGCACCCCTGTTGCTGTAAACTCTTAAATCTGAGAGCATGTTTGCCACATTAAAAATTGCAAAGTTTGAACGAGTGCACGGACTTGCTAAAATTTTTCCCGGGGATGCGGTTTCCAGCGTCATAAAGTTGGAATCTTTCTCTTTAATTTGAAAAAAAACAAGTTACGATTTTTTTTCACAAAGTTACAGCATTTTGAAGTAACCCTTGTATTTTTCTCATGTATGTTTGGCATTATCCGATGTGCACTATAGGGAGGTTGGCAATCGGATTTTGCACATTGTGTGAGTGCGGGCGTGTGTAAAC
>NW_012026855.1:169810-170783 GCF_000956235.1 Wasmannia auropunctata
AAATCAATTTCTTATAATATAAATATGTAAAAAATACATACAAGTAAGAAAAATTCCATAATTATGCTATTCGTAAATAAATTACCTTTCTTGTAATATATAATTATCTTATAAATAAATAAATAACATTTCTTATATATTTTGTCATGAAGATAGTATTTTTCTACTCTACGTTTACTTTTTAATTTGTTCGATCGTTATTGGGTGCTCATGTACGTGTATAAGTTACAATTATAAAACCCATTTCTACGTAGATTAATTTTAAACTCGGCACAATTTATTTTTTAATTTTATTTTAACTCTTTTGTCTAAAAAAATTAAAAATTCAATTAAACTAATTGTAAGATTAAAATTATTTTATTAATCAAAATGAATATATAAAGTTGAGGGTAGAAAACAAAACAATAACTAAATTTACACTTGATAACCAATATGTTTATGGAGTTATAAAGAGTGAGAATTAACCCACGTTCCGATAATATTTTAAACTCATCTCAATCGACGTCTAGAAATTTTTTACTACAACTAATAACAAACTTTTTATATTAAATTTAACAATCGGCTATGTATGCTTTCAATTCTCACTCAATTGGAATAATGAAAGTTATAGTTTTTTTGTGATATATGTTATACTTGGTCTATATTTATCAGAAGACACGGTAGTGGCTTAGTGTCAAGTGTTTAAAAAATTATAAATATAAATCAAGTATGTATATATATAAAAATGATAATGTCAAGCCATGCCGGGTCTCTTAACGCGAGCCGTCGCGTTGTGACACCCGAGATTTTGAGATCTCAATAACGGTCGAACCGATTAAGTTCTAACTAAACTTAATTGATATATTATATACCTATGATTACGAGTTTACATTTTAACAGTTTAATCAGTTTTCACGCGCCGGTGTACACTATTGTCGGAGATTCGTAGGATATGAGGTAATAGAAAAATAAAAGAGAGAGAAAAATGTACGAA
>NW_012026855.1:179581-179939 GCF_000956235.1 Wasmannia auropunctata
TGATTGTAAAGAGATTTTTCAAAAAGCATTTTACAGCTAAAATCTCTACTTTTTAAATCGACACTTTAAAATACGACTTACTGACGTGTTTACGGAAGTGCATAAATGTAAATGGAGATGCGTCAAATCTAAAAAATTTTTGCAAATTTTGCGAAGTTCCATGGCGTAAATTAAAAATTGCATGCAAATGCAGTTTACAGCTTTCAAAAGAGTGAATCTTTATCTTTAATTTGCTTTTTTATTGAGCGTTGTACGATTTTTTTTTACCGAGTTATTCAACATTGAAGTAAAAAAGACCATTTTTGCTTCAATGTTGAATAACTCGATCACTAAAAATCGTACAACGCTCAACAAAAAA
>NW_012026855.1:179989-180483 GCF_000956235.1 Wasmannia auropunctata
AACTAACGGAGAGGGTGGTTGACGAAGGTGTCGGCACAGGAGACTATGTCCCGGACGAGGTCTTCGCGGAGGGCGCCGAAGCTGCAAGCCTGGAGGAGGGTATCCCCGAGGCTGATAGGGCCTACCTCAGGCTATTGTGGGAGTACTTAGGCGAGGGAATCGAGGACTGAAGTGAGTATCCCTTTTATATACGCTCTAAACATTATGTTTTTAGTATTTTTGTTTAACGATCTTCCTTCTTTCTTGTTTGTTACAGATCGCTCGGAGAATGCCATACGATCACGGGCCTTTATATATTTTTATTATTGTGTACATAGATATTTTTTGAAATTATATAGATTTTTACGATACATAGTGTTAATTTAAACGCGTGACCTATCTTTCCTATACTTCCTATAGTGTAAAACGCGGTCGTTTACTTATTTTAACGCGCTTATATTACGTTGCCGGTTCAACCGTATAGTACTAGCTAAATGTTGACCCGTGCGTTACAT
>NW_012026855.1:180503-181033 GCF_000956235.1 Wasmannia auropunctata
ATGCCTAAGTGACTGGAGTTCAGACGTGTGCTCTTCCGATCTTAGCAAATTACGTGACAGAAAAATCAAAGATAGGAAGAAATCTCCAGCAGCAGCATACTTGGCGCGCCCGTTTTTTATGTATATTATAATATTATAATATAAATACATGTTGAGATTTATGTTTTATCGAGCCACTTAACTATCTATTATTTTATACCTCGCGCCAATACTTCCAGCGTCACATATATTGTAAGTGCGATTGTGATGAGTGCGCCCTCTTTTTACTTCTTGTTCATGCGCGTTTCCGTTCGATTCATTCGCTCTCCATGCACGAAGCCTGCCGCATGGTTAATTCTCAAGTGTATACCGTTTATTTGTGTGCGATATTAGATTACCAAGTATATCTTTTCTTTTCTTTTCTTATGTACAATATATGTACGAGTATTAATATAACTCAAGATTACAAACACTGCGTGTACGTATATTAAAATATACTGAACAGGTTATCGGCCCAGACCACGTGTAAGTAAACGAGAGAAAAATGACGA
>NW_012026855.1:181053-181731 GCF_000956235.1 Wasmannia auropunctata
GTTGTGTGATTGTGTCGTGTGCGTGTTTAATTATTTGTTAATAAATTCGTTGTTAAATATACACGAATCAATCTCGTCATTTTGACGCCCTATCCTCGCGAGTGTTTCGAAAAGATTCCAGCATCGCAGAACGAGGAAATTCCTGAGCCACGAGCACACCAACGAGACATCCCGAACGAGCGATCCAGCCAACGAGCGACAGGGATCCAAGGGAAATTCATTAACATCCTTGTTATTTGGAGGTGAAAATAACTGGCGACCTAAGTAGTAAGTGATTTTAATCATTATACGGCATTGTCCGGTCACAACCTAACCTTTTTTTTTTTTTGTACGTGGAGAAACCCTTCATGGGTACCCCCCCATCCCGGGGAGGATGGGGGGGTTATGCCGGACTCTTACCGGCTAAAACTCCACGGGTGTCCGCCCTCTGCGCGTTTGGACGGGGCCACCCAGGGAACGCTTATCGCATGACTTCCTGGGTGGCCCCCGCGCCCGCTTGAAGGGCTCTATCCCGAGGGGGGGAAAAAGAAGAATTACCCTCCCCCCGCTGGCCTTGACCAGCCTTCCTGATGGACGTGTCGTCCCGGGCGGAGGAGGGGACACCAGCCCCCTCCGCCCCGCCCCTGAACGTGGGGGCAGAGGCGCTTTGCAGGTCGCCCGCCTGCTCCGCGCCCCCCA
>NW_012026855.1:181751-182393 GCF_000956235.1 Wasmannia auropunctata
ATGCCGACATTATTCCAACTTTCAAGCTTTATAACTCAAGATTTATTTCATAAAAAAATATTTCATTTATGTGTTTTGGAAAGTTCTCGAGGCGTGCTATAAGAATATGTAATGAAAAATTGGGGGTTCCATTTAAAAAATTCAAAGTGACCTTGTCCTGACCTTGACGACGCCACTCGCGGTCAAACCAATGTTATCGTCTTATGTCCCCCTCGAAACCAAACAACTTTTGTCTGAAAAATTTTTCTCTCCCGGGCTTGATTTTCGAGATATTCGACTGGATGGATTAAAATGGTCCACCCTGTATATATATGTATGTATCTGTATGTATGTGTAATTTATGTTGGCGTACTTATTCTTCTACGAGCTCCTCTAGCGTGGCGATAGAGGGGGGGGGGGGAAGAAGTTATAAAAGGAAAGCACGGATTGATCGCGAGTCGCGGGGACCGCGGTGGGACATTTAAATTTTGTCCGCGACGGACTGAGGACGAGATCGATTTGAGACAATTAAATCACGGTTAATAGTTAATCCCGGTTAAAATAAAAGCATGATGACTTACTACCTGCTGTAACTCGAGAGGGAGCTGGGGAGGTTGGCAGGGGCTCACGCTGGGGCCTCGCTGGCCGGTTGCGCGGGGCTTC
>NW_012026855.1:182413-182901 GCF_000956235.1 Wasmannia auropunctata
TGTCGGTTCGCTGGTCGGCGGGGCGGCGGGAGTCGCGAAGGCCGTGAGCGATGACAAAGCCGCGCAGCGTCAGCTGGAAGAATTGAAACGTCACAATCGCGTCATGGAAGGTCACGGAGTTTATCTCGCTCCGTATAAGCGCGGCCGAGGCGTCTCGATGCGGAAAAAAAACTCCAAAAAAAAACGTTAAAATTTCCAACAGGCGCAACTACCAACATACAACTGCAACAATTGGCTGAACGTATGCATATTCCATATTTCAGAGGTATTTTCATGCGAACCACTTTACCGATGGGAGGAGTACGTCGAAATGAGAGCGGTATCGTGAATTTGGACAATGCTGAGGGACTCGGTACTCATTGGGTGGCATACGCAAAGAGGAGCAATCGTGCTATATATTTCGACAGTTTTGGTAATCTTCGTCCGCCGAGAGAATTGGTGCGATATCTACGGGGACAACGAGACGCAAATCGAATTCAATCGCACAC
>NW_012026855.1:182921-183796 GCF_000956235.1 Wasmannia auropunctata
TTTATATTATCTTCAGAAATTGCAATTTTCTTCTGGAAATTTTCCATCTTCAACGGGCAATTCTTCTGACAAACTATACAATGGTGTCATGGTGCACCTGGAATATCTTCATTGTTTTGTTTGGCTTATAAGGTCAGATAAATTTTATATAGAATTTTTTAAATTCTTTTTTTTTAAATTAGCGAAAGTTCCAATAAGAAATATTCCTTGTTATTTATATAATTAGATATTTGAAGACAACACATTTCTAGAGACTGCAATACAATGCGGAGAGGTAATATGGGAACGAGGATTATTAAAAAAAGGATATAGTATTTGTCATGGTGTTGCTGGAAATGGTTATGCTTTTATACATTTATTCCAACAAACAAAGGTTTGATTAAATTTCTTGGATATTTATGGAATAGGAGAGACCGGAGCTGGTTGATACATTTCTTTCAATAAATTTTTACATATAACTAATAAATAAAATAAATACCGCAAAGATATTTTTCAATAGCCACATGCTTCAACAACATAGAAATTATTTTTATAATTTAATAATGTAACTAATTTAGTTGTATTAATGGAAAATGTAAGGTGATGCAACTTGTAACAACCTATCCCATATGCGGGATCAATTGTTACAGTTACTGGAATCAGTCGTTACATATTCAGATTTCAAAATATAACGCATTTAATTGAAAGAAATAAAAAAAATTGTGCATAACATAACTTTATTTATAATTTTCAATAAAATATACACATTAATGTAACATTAATGATATAAACATAAACGTTTATCAGTCTTTCTCTTACATAAATCACAGTGGAAAAAAATATAAATATAAGAATTGCACTAAGAAAGACTACAGAAATCTAACATTATTTTAAAT
>NW_012026855.1:183816-184498 GCF_000956235.1 Wasmannia auropunctata
GTAAAAAAGACGAGAAAGTCGGAAGAGAGATGAGGGTTCTGAGAGAGTTCTGAGATAGAGACGAGGAAGTTGTGAGGAAAACGAGAGAGCCGTGAGAAAAATAAAAAAACTGTAGAAGAGACGAGAGATTTGTGAAAGAGATAATAGTACCGAAAAATAGACGATAGAATTGTTAGAGAGTCGAGACAGTCATGAGAGAGACGCGAAAGCCATAAGAGAAACGAAAGAGTCGGGAGAGAGATAAAGGTTCTAAGAGACAAGAAAATTATTAAAGAGACGAGAGACCAGAGAAACAGACGAAAAAGACAAGAGAGTCGTAAGAGAGATAGAAAAGGCGTAGAAGAGACAAGAGAGCTGTAAGAGAGACGAGAAAGCCGTGAGAGAGGCAAGATCTAGAAGACACTCACTTCATCGACGGCGACCATGTAGACATTCACTTCCTCGACGGCAAAGATCTAGACGACTCCTAGACACTTAGTTTCTTGATGACGAACACGTAGACATTCACTTCTTCAACGGCGAAGACCTAGACGACACCTAAACACTTAGTTCCTCGACGGAGACCACGTAGACATTCATTTCCTCGATGGCAACCACGTAGACATTCACTTCCTCGATGGCGAAGACCTAGACGATACCTAGACACTTAATTTCTCGACGGCGACCACGTAGATATTCACTT
>NW_012026855.1:185950-186447 GCF_000956235.1 Wasmannia auropunctata
GTGCTCTTCCGATCTTAAAAAAAGGTTACTATTTTGTTTTTAGTTATTTGTAGTAGTAGTATAATTTCGTTTGTAAATTTATAAAAAGAATTTTGAAAAAATGACTATCACCCGACTTTGAGTTATAGAAAAATTAATAATATAATCTTGATTTAAAATCGTTTCTAGTTATGTAGTGACTTTCCCGTCGTTCGTAGTTGAAAAGTTTCAATATATTAGCAGTAAACAAAAAATGTATTTTGTCAATTTTCAAGATATCTCAAATTCGCTTGCAGCATAATTTTTAGAATCGTATTTTACGCTGACAACGGTGTGTAATAAAGTGTATAAATGTATAATATATTTTTTTTTCACGATTTATATATTTGTGTCATAATGTCTTACCATCTATATACGTATAATATAATCATTGAAATTTTACATCGCGCATGGCTAGACAATGACTGCAATACATTTGAAATCATAAGTGTCAAGAGTTAAATAGCGGAAAATCCATA
>NW_012026855.1:186882-189259 GCF_000956235.1 Wasmannia auropunctata
TTTTTTGTACGAGCAATCGTCGAAGTTTGGATTGACATAGATTCCTATCACGTGATACTAATCCGTCTAAAGTGATTTATATCCGATTTGAATGATTTTAATCCTTTTGATACCGTATTTTCGGTGCAGAAATCCCGATCGATTCGGATATTTTTTTAAATAATCGGTTTTAATCGAACATTTTCGGCAGGGTTTAGTCCTCGACGACAAACACATAGACGCTCACTTCCTCAACGACGACCACAAGAGAGTTGTGAGAGAGACGAGAAAGTCGTAAGAGAAACGAAAAAGCCAGGATAGAGTCAAGATTGAAAAAAGGAACAAGATTGAAATTGTGCGAAGAAAAAGATGACGACGACGACGTATCTAAATGACATAAAATTGGGCAAAAAAATGCATACACGTTATGCGCTTATGCATCAAATGCACTTATGGACATCGTTATTACAGCATTGTGATTGGAAAAATATAGATTTTTTCACAAAATAGGCATTTACCGATAATATCCATATAATTAAAAGATATAATAATTTATTCCTACAGAAAAGTTATCCGTCCGGTAAAGGATACACTGTAGCGTCTCTGTAAGTACAAAAATGTTTCCTAACCGTAATGTAACGAAAAAATATACTTGGCGGGAGCCGCTACCGCGTTTCCTGATATATATAAATAGTGCCACATTAGGATGTAATTTATTCCAATATAAAAAATTGGGTAAATATTGTTACTTAACATTGGCTCAGTGCTACGAGTTTGGACCAATATTACAACTTCGACATTGGCTGAATAAAAGAAAGTGTCCATCTTGCAATGTTGGAAGTCAATTTACATCCCAATATATTTACATTATTTCCCAATATTGTGTCTATATATTATGCTACTAGGGAGCTGATTAATTAAAACAAATTATTGGATATGTTACATCGCGGCAACGTACAAGAGATGTATCATATTTTTTATAATTTTGCAACTAAAATAGTATGTTTCTTTTACATATAGTACAGGCAGGAATAAGATTTAAACGTCAAAAACGAGAAGATGGAAGAAATATTGATAGTTTAAGATAAGACATATGTATATAAATATTTGGGGATTTATTTTTAATCGTTAATGCAGCTTGAAAGTGTAATATGTAAGAGTTTATTAATTACTAATCTAATTGTTATATTTTCAGGTTTTGCCCATCTGTATTTTTATATCTTAGTAGCGTGGTACCTGCAATGGGATTAATACATCTAGATATAATAAACAGAAAACTGAAATTTTACAGATCAAACATTAATATATCCAAAAATTTTGAGTTTTTCAATTTGACAGTTAGTGATCATTTAAAACCTGTGGAAGAAGACAAATTGGTACGTAATATTTTAACATTTCATTTTATTATTTTTATAAAACTTGATAAAAAAATTAATATATTATTTTTATACAATGTATACAAGGTGTTTCCGAAAGGTAGTGACCTTACAAATACTCTTTAAAAAAAAAAGATTACGCTAAGTGTAAAAAAGTATCGTACGTTACATCTTTCCTAAACTAAAAATATCTATTATTTTAACAAATAAAAGTTGTCTAAAAACAAATATGAAATCATACAAGTTGCCAAGTATTTGATTAGACATAGAGACAAAAATATTTATACCATAACAAACATATTTTTTTAATAAATCGTTTAAACCATTCAAAAGTATATGCAGCAAAAGTTTAATGAATTGTTTTTCTAAATAATTTTAAGTTTCATAAAACAGACTTAAGGTGATACAAACGTGATTATTTTCCAAAACATAATTAAAATAAACATATAATAATTAAAAGCAACAGATTTTAAAATCTTTTGCGCGATTAAAGTATAGGCATCAATGTAGTTCCGGTTGGTAGAGGTTATGTCCACTTAACATCAGACATTCTATGTATATGCATTTTTCCTACATTATGTGAAAATAATATCCTGTACATGGAAGTATATATATTTCATATACATAATTTAAATATACACTCGACAGCAAAATTAAAGCATCACCCATTCTGATCACTAAAAATAAGCAAATTTCAAGAGAGTGTAACTTTGTCAAAAATGATCATATCAAAATGATCAAAAAAGCATTTTGAAGCTTAAAGTCTCTACTTTCGAAATCCATAATTCATTAAATGACTTACTGATTCTTTACAAAGCTGCGCGGATGCAAATGGAGATGCATAAAATCTAAAAATTTTTTACTAAGTTTGCGAAGTTTCATGGTGTGAATTAAAAATTGCACGCAAATGAGGTTTACAGCGTTCTAAAGCGTGAATCTTTAATTTTAATTTGAGCACTTGACCAGCATTGTGCGATTTTTTTTTACCGAGTTACTCAACATTGAAGTAAAAATGATCCTTA
>NW_012026855.1:190290-191195 GCF_000956235.1 Wasmannia auropunctata
CATTGAATAACTCGGTGAAAAAAAATCGCAAAATGCTCAACGAGTACGCAAATTAAAGGTAAAGATTCACGCTTTCGAATGCTGTAAACCGCATTTATGTGCGATTTTTAATTCACGTCGAGGAACCTTGCAAAATTCGTAACAAATTTTGTCGCATATCTTCATTTGTATCCGTAATGCTCCGTAAAAAATCAGTAAGATCGATATAAAAAGTAGAGACTTTAAGCTGTAAAATGCTTATTAAAAAATTTTATTACGATTTGTCATCTTTGCAACGTTACACTCTCCTTTAGAGGATAGAATAGGTGATAATTTTGCTGTTTTAATTTTTCTGTTAAATGCTCATTAAATTTTGAAAAAATTGAATAGTAAAGCTGAAAAATCATCGATATTTGAATTATGGTAACTTCGTGAAAAAAATTCGTGAAACAATTTTCCTGGGCTTGTTTTAAAGGGCGAAGTTTTTCGATTTTCCTAAGTCGATATTTCTCAAAGATGCTTTTGCACTAAGAAATGAAGTTGAAATTTAAGAACAATTTAAAGTTTGAAAATTTTGCAAAGTCCATCGAATTTTCGAAGTTGCAAATTTTTTTTCAATTCAAAAATTTAAATGAACCTGAAATTGACAATTAAAGCTAGCTGTTTAGAGTGACTTATTAAAAAATAAGCGGCAATTTCTTTCCGCCATTTTATTGCATTGTTAAAAATTTTCCGTAAAAATGTCGAATGTGCCACCGGCATTAGCATAACCCAAGGTACACCACGAGGAGGTTGCACGGTCGGACTCGTACCTCGTGTGTATGTTTGTTTGTGTGCGTGCGTGCGTGCGTGCGTGCGTGCGTGCGTGCGTGCGTGCGTGCGTGCGTGCGTGCGTGCGTGCGTGCGTGCGTGCGTGCGTGCGTGCG
>NW_012026855.1:192156-196296 GCF_000956235.1 Wasmannia auropunctata
CGTTAAAAACAGTGATGCCAACATAGCAAAAAAATATAGCTGTAGTGCCAACCGCGAATAGTAAAAGAAACTCAATTAATCATAGAAATACAAAACAGTAGAAAAGAGATTCGTTTTGAATATTTACTTCAACACTTCCCTTAAATTTTCAAAAGAAAAGACAAAAACAAAGAATAAACTTTGGGAAGACAATTTAAACCGTTAAATATTAATCATTCCTAACATTCTACGTAATTTCTCGAACTGTACCCGTGGAATAGGTTTTGTCAAAATATCAGCTGCTTGCTCTTCACTTGGTACATATTCAATCTTCAACTGTTGTTCCTGGACTCGTTCGCGTACATAATGGAAACGCACGTCTATGTGCTTGGTACGTTTATGGAAACTTGGATTCTTAGTCAGTTTGATGGCACTAACATTGTCCACACGAAGTATTGGTACAGTCGTCAATGGTGCAATTTCATTGTATAGTTGACTTAACCAAACTGCATCTTTTGCGGCTTCCGATGCAGCAATGTATTCGGCTTCTGTCGTTGAGAGAGAGACACTCTTCTGACGTCTGCTAGCCCAAATGATAGCACCACCACTGTACTTACAGACCAATCCGCTGACTGAACGACGTGTATGCTGGTCGCTTGCGTAGTCTGCATCGCTAAAGACCTCCAAATTACCACCTTTAGCAGTTGCATCATAGTAAATGCCCAATGTTAGTGAGCCTTTAATATATCTCATAATCCGCTTGATCATCGTCCAATGCCTTTCTTTTGGTTTTTCAAGAAACTGCGAGACATAGTTTACGGCGTAGGTGATATCAGGTCGTGTACACACGGCCAGGTACATCAGGGAACCTACGGCTTCACGATAAGGAGCAGCAGTGATCTTTACATTAATTTCTTCCCCTGCTTGATGACTCTTATCCATGGGAGTTGACGTGCAATTTGCTTCTTCCATATTAAATCTTCTTAGTATATCTTCAGCATAGATCTTCTGAGAGTTAAAAATTGAACCATTCTCCAGGCGATTGATTAATATATTCAAGAAACATCCAACCGATTCAACAGTAATTTTGAATTCCCTTTTTAATTCATTTAGGAACTTTTCAATATGAGTCCTTTTTGTGGCAACAACAAGACCGTCGTCAACATATAGTACTACTATTAATTTTTCATTACCGATTATGCGATAAAACAAGCATGGATCTGCTGAACTCTCACACAATCCAAAGTTAGTTGACACATCTTTGAACCGTTTGTTCCAGCACCTTGGAGACTGCTTAAGTCCATACAGACTTTTATGAAGTTTACAGACACGAGTGGTACCATCCTCATAGCCTTCAGGCTGATCCATAAAGATATCTTCCGTAATAACTCCATTTAAAAAGGCAGTCTTGACATCAAACTGTGCCATTTCAAGTCGTTCGTTTGCTGCAATGCTTAATACTGTTCGAATCGTATCGAATCTGGCCACAGGACTAAATGTTTCATTATAATCAATACCTTCACGCTGACTAAAACCTCGAGCCACCAAACGGGCTCTATAACGATCAATCTTACCTTCAGCATTGCGTTTAATGCGATACACCCAGCGATTTGAAATGGGTTTACAACCAGTTGGTAGTTCTACTAGAGACCAAGTCAAATTTTCCTCCAACGATGCTAACTCGTCTTCCATCGCTGCTTTCCAATGATGGTATTCTTCAGATTTAACTGCTTCATTATAACTCCGAGGTTCATTTATTTCAGCCAGCATGATTTCAATTAAACGTTTTGGTTGGTTTAATTTACTCCTGTCCCGTAGCTCGCGTTTTGGAGTCTCTTCCAGCAGAGTATCCTCTGAATCCAACGATGAATCTTTTGAAGAATCACATGATGAGTTATCCGATAAATTTTGTGGTTCTATCACATTCTTCTCAGCAAATTCCTTTGGATCGTTAGTTTCTGATTTGTTATTTGCTTGACTAGGAAACAATGCTAGTAATTTATCCGCTTTCTCTGGTTCAAATATTACATCTCTGCTTCGTATAATTTTATTCTTGGATTTCAAATAGATACGGAAACCATCTATATTGTCTGAGTAACCAACAAAAATTCCATGTTGTCCTTTTGCATCCCATTTCTTCCGTTCAACTTTTGGCACATGTACAAAACATCCAGTACCAAAAATGTGCAATTTACTCAGATGAACGCTCTTTCCGGTAAACAATTCATACGGCGTTTTTCCATCGACACTGCTAGGTCCAGTTCGATTGAGCGTATAGACAGCAGAATTAACAGCTTCCGCCCACAAGAACTTAGGTAAATTCTTAGCCAAGAGCATCGTACGAGCAGTATCCACTACCGTTCTATTTGTACGTTCAGCACAACCATTTTGTTGTGGCGTATGTGGATTCGAAACAGCAAAACTTACACCGTTTGATGACAAAAGATTTTGTACCTTACTGTTCTTGAATTCCGTACCACCGTCACACAGGAAGATCTTCATGGGTCGTCTAAAATTGGTTTTTACAATTTGCAATACCTCTGCAATTTTATCAGCTGTCTCTGACTTTTCCTTAAGAAAGTAAACGATGCGTAATCTTGAGTAATCGCATGTAAAGCACACAAAGTACTTTGCTCCACCTAGCGATGTGCACTCCATTGGGCCGCAGAGATCTGCATGAATGATCTCACCTGGTTCGGTTGCTCTTTGTTGACGTTCCTTAAAACTATTGCGATGTTGCTTCCCCTCAGCACAGGCTCCGCAAAACTGGCTATCGTCCGCGTAATGAATGTCATGCTTTTCCAAAAACTTCTTCACATGACGCACATTTTGATGACTGAGTCGCTCATGCCAAATTTGTAGCGAATCTTTCGATGATAAATTTACTTCCTTGATGCATGATGTTTCCGGTGTCTTTACGCGAATCGCCATTTTAAATAATTGGCCAACTCGAACACCTCGTGCTTTAACAATACCATCCTTTGTAAATTCACATCCATTTTTAGATGAGTTGAATGACATACCTCTATCAAGAGCAGATGTAACTGAAAACAGATTTCTACGAGCAGTTGGTACATACAAAACATTCTCCATACGACAAGATAGCCACTTTCCATTAACCAGGGCTTCAAATTTAATAGTTCCCTTACCGAGTGCGTCCATCGTTGATTTGTTACCGATATGAATTTTGGCAGGCATTTTAAAATGTTCAAATGACGAGAACCACTCACCATGGTGTGTTACATGATCCGTCGCACCAGAATCAACGATCCATGAACTACAGTCAAGTTCGGTATTCAATACTTCACATATAAATGCCTCGTCGTCATCCTTGCGTTTTTCCTTTTTACTCAAGCAGTCCTTACGAAAGTGGCCTATTCCACCACACTTGTAGCATCTATATTTTGTAGATTTTTCTTTGTCCTTTCCTTTTCCGATCGTAGATTCAAGAGGTTTCTTCGGCTGATTATCCTTACCACCATACGTATTGCCACGTCCTTTTCCTTGAAACTTGACTTTACTAGCCACCAGCGCAACCATTTCCTCTTGTTTTTCCGCTCGTTGTTGACGCCGCTTCTCATCAGATGTCAATACTCCTATCAAGTTTGTAAGCGTCTGCTGATTCTCTGGTCTTGCCCACCACGCTTGTCGAAGACTCTCATAATCATCTGGCAGGGAGTCTAATAATTTAACCATTACTGACGATTCATCCGGCCTTACGTTTAACTGCTGCATACGCAAAATCAAACCTTCAAATTTTGCAATATGTGTTACCATATCATCCGTCTGACTCTTACTAAAGCTAAAAAATTCTGCTTGAACTGTATGAGCAGCTTGCTTAGTTTGCTGTTCAAAGACTGCATGCAGCTTGAGCCACATATCTCTTGCACACTCACACATAACCAAGAGTGAGGTTACTTTAGTTTCCAGAGTCTTAACAATAATCTGGCTTGCTGCACGATCCGCTTTATCCCAGATTTTTAGGTTAGCTTGATATGTCGCTTGCTGTTCTGCAGTGGCAGTAGCTTCCAGCGATGTCGGTTTTTCAATTTCACCGATACATACCTCATAGGCACCTTCAGTTCCCCGTAACATATTTTTCACTGTGAATTTCCAGGTGTTCCAATTCTCAGCACCTCGTAGCTTCTCAATTCCGTGAAA
>NW_012026855.1:197001-199400 GCF_000956235.1 Wasmannia auropunctata
TGTAAAATGCTTTTTTGATCACCTCGATACGATCATTTTTGACGAAGTTACACTCTCTTGAATTTTGCCTATTTTTGGAGAGTAGAGTAAGTGATGCTTTAATTTTGTTGAGAAGTGTATTTGACTATTTTACGACCCAGCGGGCGCGTTAAAATTATTGTTTCTTTCCGTTTCGTGAGTGTAATCACATATGAATTAACCAACTTAATATTTTATAATAATAATCGTGTTCAAGTGTATATATACCCTTCCCTTCTTTCTCTCCTCTCTTCTTTTCTTTTTCTATTTTTCTCTTTCTTGCTTTCTTTCTTTCTTGTTCTTATCCTTCTTCTCTTTTCTTCTTACCTTTTTACATTCTTTCTTTTTCTTTTCCTAATTCTTATTAACACTTTTATCTCTTGCTTACGTCCCGTTATTCCTGGGCTGAACCGAATTATCGGTGCTGGTTCCGAAGTACGAAGGATTGTTAATTGTAAAGATACGTTTATTGAATATTTGAGATCATCCATTGATCTGAACATAATAAGCCTCGTGCCTCGTACGGATTCCTGGGCTGAAGCCGATTTATCGGTGCTGGCTCCGAAGCACGACAGATCTTTTGGAAACCTCGTATCTCGTTCGGAATACTTCGATTAAGGCTTCTTCTTGTAAAAGAGTCGTCTTATCGAAGAGATGACCTTTTCTGCTTTTATCTGTCTACCCTTCTATCTCTTGCTTACGTCCCGTTATTCCTGGGCTGAGCCGAATTATCGGCGCTGGCTCCGAAGTACGAAGGATTGTGAATTGTAAAGATATGTTTAATAATTCCTACATGAATTTATTGAATATTTGAGATCATCCATTGATCTGAACATAATAACCTCGTGCCTCGTACGGATTCCTGGGCTGAAGCCGATTTATCGGTGTTGGCTCCGAAGCACGGTGGATTTTTGGAAGCCTCGTACCTCCTTTGAAACACTTCGATTAACTTCTTCTTGTAAAAGAGTCGTCTTATCGAAGAGGTGACTCTTTCTGCTTTTCTATCTTTACTAACACTCCTTGCCCATTCTTTTCTATAACCCTGCCTATTTATTTGATCCTTTTTTAAATTAATTTAATTACAGGAAATTGACAGGTAAGTCTAACTTCAGTGCGTGTAACATCTTATATTTTAAAGAATTAATAACGCTTATTTGATGGGTAAATTTTCCAAGTTTCGACCGCGACATAATCTTAGAAGCGGAATCACTCGGAGATCTCGACTACTCGCTCCACGTATACGTCGATTCTCCGCTACCGAATCATCTGCTTTTAGATCGCTCATTCTGGGATTCTTTAACAGATCGCCAGTAGAATCTGTGACTCCTTTTAGTGAAATACTGATCGATATTAACAATATTAACAACGACATTAACGACGAAGTCGTAATTCAATTCGGTGCCAATTAATCTCTTAATCTCGTTTATTGGTAAGTCCTTGATTTCTACAGCGAAAGAAAGCTCTCAGCTCTCGGACATCCCAGAGTACCTAACCCTAAAAGAAACGAGGGCAATCGCCCTTTTTGCGATCGAGGTACGTAAAAAAAGAGGTTGATCATCTTCCGGGACGTGACACAGGAAATTGTGTATTCACCCGTGTGTAGCAAGTCAATATCATATTGTCCCAATGGATAAAACTTTAACAATTCTTATATCGCATTTAGTGTTCGTTCTTTGGCTGTCGGACACATACTGATATTCTGAGTCGACTTACACGTTGTCGAAACCGCAAGGGCAAAAAACATTTCGGGGTAAAACCAGTAAATGTGGCATACACAGTGGAGACGGCGCAGAACTCAGTTACCTCAGTTAACGCATTAAATTGTATTCTTGACACCAATAATCGTTATTATAATTGATTTTGAAATTTTTCCAGAATTGCGGTATACGAGTGGTGCAGGTATTCGGTATCTGTTTGCAAATTTAGACCTGCTCTTTGCAATTTAATATGTAGCATTTCTGCTATTAGTCGTTTATTCAAACTTCTTTTTGTGTCAAGAATTTGTACGTTATTCCAGTTGAAATCGTGACCGCATTGTAACCTATGGTCCGTAATTACTGATTGTGTGTTTGTGTTACGATTGATGTGATTTTTATGTTCGGCAATTCTCTTTTTTAATTGCCTCTTCGTTTGGCCCACATAGGATGCATTGCAGTCATTACAATTGATTTTGTAAACTGTATTCCGTTTCTTTTCCACTTTTCCTAAGGAAGTACAATGATTCCTAAGGAAGTACAATGCTTACTTCAACCCAGTGAGAAACAATTTGTCGACCCGACGTCGATTCGACGTCGAAAAGTGGGTTCGAAATGAGATCGAAATTGACATCGACATCGATGTCTTTTTGACTCTCACGTCAACCTCCTGTCGATTCAAACTGC
>NW_012026855.1:199420-200679 GCF_000956235.1 Wasmannia auropunctata
CACGCACGCACGCACGCACGCACGCACGCCGCACGCAATATCTTACCTTTTGAAAGATTTGCGATTTCTCGAAGAAGATGGATTAATTCCCATGTGATTTCCACGTAATGAGTGTTTATTTTAATAAATTTTCAATAGTTTTAATGCAAACGTCACAAGTTATCACTGACACAGATAAATTAATAATTATATAATTCTTTTTTTTTTTACAAACCGTGTCACTTCAATATTTCACACTCAATTCACATACAAATTATGCATTCGGGGGTCATTGTGTCTCTGACTTTCAAACTAGGCAGGCAATGACGTTATACAGACCATCTGTTCACAACGACAGTACAGAATCTCGCTCTCTTCTACATGACTTATTTGGACGACATTGACAAATACAAAATGTTAATACACCGCACAATCCCGGGAATTCCGCAAGAAATTATCACGTTGCTATAAGACAGACATCGGATATTCAACTCAAATATGTCAAATAAATAGACATCCAAAAATGGATTTTTTATAATAGCGAAACATGTATAATAGTTTTAAGTCTCTACTGTTGCGTATTTAATATAATTTTAAATCTCTATGGTTTATTAATTGACTATAATTTATATTGATCCAATGAATATGGCCTAATTGAAGCCGAAACGTCTGGATCCGATTTAAATATAATTGCTTTTTGGCTACCAATAACTTGCCTTTGGCTCATTTGCCCTTGTTTGTCCTTTGTTTTAATTTAATTTATTGAGCCTAAATCTTGTATTTAATTTATTTTATTAAATATTTATTACTTTTATTAAAAAGTAAAAGTTTATTACTTTCATTAAAAGTAATAAATACTTAATAAAATATTTATAAAACATAAAATAATCTAAAGAACTTCATAAAAACAGGAAAAGATTCTCTGGATTATATGTCACACAGTGATGTAGTATATAAGATCTCGTGCATGGACTGTGACGCCTCATATGTAGGGCAGACGAAAAGACAGTTAAAAACGAGAGTCCATGAACACATGTCAGACATTAAAGAAAACTAGCGGCTCTCCCTCTGTGATTTCGATCCACAGAGAAAAGGAGAATCATAAGTTTGACTGGGACAACGTCCAAATATTGGATAACGAGAAACAGTATCAAAAAAGATTAACATCAGAGATGATCCATATCATTAAACAAAAGGATGGACTAAATAAGCAAAGTGACACAGAGTTCCTTTCAGATACGTATCTTCCGATTCTTAACAGATTAAACCTTCTCTGAAGA
>NW_012026855.1:200699-201404 GCF_000956235.1 Wasmannia auropunctata
TACAATTAAAAAATCTGCGCAGTCGCCCCCCAATGCTAAATGCATCGCTCGGGTAAACGAAGCGCCTGCCGTCTTAATTCCGAACGGCATTCGACAAAAGACATAACTTTGTCCGTCAAATAAGAATCCTGTGTATTTTTGAGAATCATCCTCCAACGGGATTTGCCAAAAGGCATTCGCTACGTCGAGCGTCGTAAAATATTTTTTCCTTCCTATTCTTCTGAAAATGTCTTCGATGGTTGGTGGTTGGGCATGATCATTTGCCATTCGCTTATTTACTTCTCGGGCATCTAGGCATAGACGGATCGAACCGTTCTTTTTTATCACCACGACCAGTGGATTTACGAACTGTGTTGCCGCCTTCTTTATTATACCTTGCGCCTCAAGGTCATCCAAGTACGCTGTCACCGCTTCACGGTGTTTCTCCGCAACGGGATAACTCTTCTTCTTAAAAGGTTTATCGCTTGTAATCTCAATTTTATGTTTATAGTGTCTCACACAACCAATCGTTTCATCGAATAAATCGATATTCCTTTCTATTATCTCCTCAAGATTTCCCTGCGCTTCCTCAAGCGTAATCGTTGATATTGTAGGTTCGTCATCGTGACTTCCTTTTTCGAAATTTACGTCGAGTCCATTCGTTAAATTCATAATCAATCCATATTTGGATAAGAAATCAATTCCCAAAATTACTGAATAGGCCAT
>NW_012026855.1:201454-202089 GCF_000956235.1 Wasmannia auropunctata
TGGTTTTACCGTGCATAGTATCTGAGATGGCTAATATCCTAAACATTGGAGGGGAACCAGTTTTTGACGACAGCATCGTCAAGATTGATACTCACACGTACAATCCATATGCTAATACTGCGTTTGGACACAGCGATGAAATACGAATACCCATACAGCAGAATTTATACACATTACCATGCGAAAGTTTTCTCTACGTTGAAGGAAAAATGTCGATAAAGGAAAAGAAGGAAGGATCGGTGACAACGCTTGCAAAGAATTGCGTAACGTTCATGTTTGATGAAATTCGATACGAACTCAACGGTGTGGAGATTAACCGCAACAGAAACGTTGGAATTACCACTACTATCAAGAACTATTTATCGCTAACGTATGGGAAAGCTGCAATTTTGCATAATGTTGGATGGGCCCTAACACCACACATATCCGAAGGATACTTTAACTTTCCTGTGCCGCTCAACATGTTGCTGGGCTTTTGTGAGGATTACAAACATGTAATTGTTAACGCTCGACACGAATTGATTTTGATACGAGCGCGCAACGATAACAATTGTCTCGTGGGAGATGCCGCGACTGAGCCTAAAGTCGAAATACACAAGGTGCAATAGCGAATGCCTCATGTCATGCTAAACGAG
>NW_012026855.1:204034-205041 GCF_000956235.1 Wasmannia auropunctata
GTAAACTTTATGAGATCTAGGATTGATTTACACAACGTTTAAAAAATATTTATAAATATGAATATCTAATAGAGGTCGAATGGAAGTACAAAATGCGGAACTATGGATGTTTAGTAGATATCTATAGGAAGTTACATGGATGTCTAATGGAGGTTTCGAATATCTATGAAGAACGTCTAATAGATGTCTAATAGAGATTTTTGTTGTGTGGGCAATAAAATGAATATATGTGAATCGTTAGAATTAAGTATAGAAACCTAAATAAAAATATATTGGTAACCGACAAATTTGTGTATATGTACGCGTGAGATATATTGATGTGATAATAAATATGACACATCACTACATACTACTACATCAATATCGCACGCATACATATTCACAAATTGTCGGTAAAACAGCGGATTTTTGGAGATTGATCTAGGGTTTAGGATCCTCTTAAGGGGATGCTGGAATACCGACATTTGCATTCTAATGGATAACTCCAAAACGACTGAACGGATTTAAAAACGCTTTTACAGGATTGAAATAGACATAAAATGTCATTGCGCTATATATGAGTAGTAAAAACGAAAAAATATTAAAAAATTATCTTTTTGGGGGTATCATAACCTGTCACCTGACATAAACATTTTATTGGTACAAAAGTTCTGCAGCTCATATGTACAAAAAAGTACCTAGCGCGCATCGGATTACTTGCACGAATAATGTAAGACGGTTTGAGTTACGATTGGAAGCATAGAAAAAAAGTTGTTCATTAGAATGCAATTTGTGGTAATTCGTACGCTCGGCTAAATTGAAGACAGCAAAAGTTGCGTCTGGCAGTAAGTGCCGAATTTTCCAAGAGATGGCACTTCAATTAGTTAAATGAGGACATTCCACGTGTTTGAGTGAGACCAGAAGATATTGTAAGAAGTTTATTTAGAGATACCACTAACACTGAAGAGTCTACTTTATCGACCTCGTGCAAATTCTGTCTCTTATACACATCTCTGAGCGGGCTGGCA
>NW_012026855.1:205091-207273 GCF_000956235.1 Wasmannia auropunctata
CTCTTCCGATCTAATTAATTCTTTTTTCTTTCGTTATATCTCGAAAACTATTCAAGATATAAAAAAATGTTGTATACAAAAGTTTTATAGTAAAATTGTCTTTATTCATTTACGTTAATAATATTTTTTAGGTACCTCAAAGTGTACCAGGTTTCATTAAAATCAGAATTTGACACTTCGCGAGGTTCCCTTGTTAGTCAGCCACGAACTCCGTTGACGGTGGCGACGCTATATCGCGGTAAAAGCTTCTTGTCATATTAGGGCCGTTCTATAATACGTCATATATCGTTTTAAGTTATAAACTGTGATAATTCTACAGAATATATTGTATGCGGATATCGTAAGCAGTGTAAAATTGATCAATCATAGTCGAATATGAAGAGAATACTCGACTTGAAGAAAATAACGGACCTATTGTGAAAAGTGTTTACAACTTTGAATTTTGTATTGCGTGCTATTTCGTTTTATGTGCTTAATTGTGAAAATGTGACTTGTCTTGTATTTATCAAAGTCGTAAAATTGGATGGAAACTACACTTATTGTCGAATTTTATACGTAAAAGTATCTTTTCCATTCCTTTGAACAGCTGTCAAATCGTGAATTTTCTTGTCTGAAGCTTCACTTTATGTACCTTTTAACACTATTTACTGACTTTCAGGGGGAAAAAGGATAGTTTTCATTCATTTTTACAAGTTTTCTAAAGCGATCCTATTTATTAATTTTATCCAAATCCTCTTTATTTAAAAATGGCACGCAACCAACTTTTACGTGCCATTTCTCGCTGTTTCTCGCTTATAACGTTATCACGAGTCCAATATGGTGACTAGGCAGGGTCCTTAAATAGTTTTCGTGATATAACAAAAAAAATTAAATATTGTTTAATTTTAAAGGGTGATTTCAAAATCGTTTTTCCATCAATCGCAACTAATATTTTGTAAATTCATTTGTTTACGTAACCTATGTTGACAAAATTTCATTAAAATCAGAACTTAACATTTTTATTATATAATTAGTTGTATATATACACACATCGGTCAAAAATTGTTTTATTTTTTTCATGACGAAACATTCATTTTCACACCAGCTTGCTGTAGATAGCACGGTGCGTTTTGTTTATAGTGGTTTTCCTAATAGGCCTAATTCACTCTCATTTTTTAATACATAATGTTAAGAAGAGACGAGAATACAACGACGCCATCTAAGGACAAACAAACTCACCTTGATCTCATAAACGTATATTCTATGACTATGGACTTGTCTTTACACAGATACTCACGCACGTGTTACTTCTGAAAAAGAATTCTGAGGTTCTAAGACCTTATATCAGAATAAAGTGTATCACATTATTATATATACATCCATTGTGTCTTTCATCCACTGCCCAATATAGTAAACCTTTAACACATAAGTTATTCGAAATGCTGTCCTTCCTCTTGAATAGCTTTTAAAATATAATAATTTAAAATTACATTTTTTTCTTGAATAATTTTTGAGACATAATACTTTAATACTAAAATATTTTTATTTTAAATATAGTTTTTGAAATATAATATCTACTAAATATTTTAATATCTAAAAGTATTTTAAAAAATTATTTTCAAAAATTCAACTTTTTGTAGCTTTTACATGAAAAAATATATATGTTGCATTAGAATTGCCATAAAATAATGGGAAATTTTATTTTTATTCCAAATGTATTTATAACTTTTTATATAACAGCTTATGATAAATTATAATTGCTATGAATAAATGACAGATATTTCATGTGACAGCATTTGCATTTGCATCAATTTTGATACTTTCATGTTATCAAGATGAGTTATCATGCCATATATTTCGACGTCAGTATTAACCCTAGATAACTTAAAGTAAAAAGGACTCTTTAATTTAAATAACGTGTTTAAAAATGGGCTGTTAGGAGTCGGCGCGGTAAATGGTGCGCAAATACATATGTCAACGGCTTGTTTTAGACCTAAATATAATTCACTTAACTAATACAGAAATTCTTATAAACTTTTCGGCTCCGTTCGAGCCATCTTCAATGTAACACCACTCAAATACTTCAGCGTGCATTCACCGTCATTCAAAATTGAGGATGTCCGTCGTGGATGCCAGTTCTCACGATAAAAAGCTCCAAAAAGTTGATTAGCCAGATGGGAGACTATGTGTGTAATATATTAAA
>NW_012026855.1:209111-211606 GCF_000956235.1 Wasmannia auropunctata
ATCCGGCACTTACTGCCAGACGCAATTTTTGCTGTCTTTATTTTAGCCGAACGTACGAATTACCACAAATTGCATTCTAAGTAATAATTGTTTTTCTACGCTTTCAATCGTTGCTCCAAAGGTCTTTTATTATTCGTAAGTATTCCGATTCGCGCGAATTACTTTTTTTGTATATATGAGCTACAGAACTTTTGTATCAATGAAATGTTTACATCAGGCGACAGGTTATGATTGCTCTACGATACGGAAAAACAGTAATTTTTTAATATTTTTTTGTTTTTACTACAAATTTATAATTCGCGCGTTTACACTTTATCTCAATTTCAATCCTGTAAAAGCGTTTTCAAATCCGTTCAGTCGTTTCGGAATTATTACTTAGAATGCAAATGACGGTAATTTTCGACCTTTCAGCATCCTCTTAACCAATACATAAATTCTTACAAACGTTTCGGCTCCATTCGAGCCATCTTCAGTGTAACACCACTCAAATACTTCAGCGTGCATTCACCGTCATTCAAAATTGAGGATGTCGGTCGTGGATGCCAGTTCTCACGATAAAAAGCTCCAAAAGGTTGATTAGCCAGATGGGAGAATATGTATGTAATATATTAAACTAACATGTAATGTCTTGGTTATAAAGATGCATAATCGAGAACGGCTAAGGGAACTCGATCACCTCAGGATTGCACACCGGATAAAACATTACCGCATATGACATAATGTCAATGTCAAGAGTACACAATAAGTCACGCGAATAAAGTTTAAAACAATAAATTAAATTAAAAGAATTAAAAAATTGTAAAATTAGATTCAAATATATTCTGGCCGGAGCACGTCTATTCTTTACGAGGTCAAAAGTAAAAGTGACATTTTAATGACAAACATTTTAATAACAAATGTCAAACTAACTTGTATAGAGAGGCACAAGCAATGTTTATGTGTTATTAATCAGAGAAATGTAAAATTGATGTAATCCCTCTGTATCCTATGGTCGATGATTACAGATTGATTGGTTGTGTTCTGTCGAATATGATTTTTATGTTCTTTTATTCTCGTTTTTACTTGTCTACGTGTCTGACCGGCATAGGAAGCATCACAATTGTTACAATTAATTTTGTATACAACGTAAATAAAATTAATTGTAATTCTTATTTGATAATTTCGGGAGAGGATCTTTATGGACCTTGATAAAGCTTTGTAATTTATTCATGCTGAAGAACGACAATTTAGTATCAATATTATTAAAAACGTTTCTAAATTTATCTGAAATTGTTTTAATATATGGTAATGTGAACCAATTCCGTTTTAATCCCACACTAGTATTTTTTGGCATTGGATAATTGTTAATTAAGTGTTTTAATCTATAATTTATAGTTTTAAAAATAAAATTAAGTGGATAATCGTTCTTCAGTAGAACATTCACCATGAATTCAAAATTTTTTTAAGAAATTCTGGATGTGGAAGAAGAAAGATCCTGTTGACCATTCCTATGATTGTGCCTCTCTTTTGAAAAACCAAGTGTTGAAACAAATAGCTCAAATGCCTCCCTGAAAAAGTGGGTTTTTTATATCAGTCAAATTTAATATTATTATCTTCAACAATTAATGTTGTATCTAAAAAATTAATTTTGTCTCCTCCTATTTCTAAGGTAAACTGTAGTCGTGAGTGAACTGCATTGAATTTATTTAGTACTAGATCAACATTTGTCAGGGGGACAGCCATCAAAATGTAGTCGACATATCTATAATAGAAGGGTATCTGAAACTAGAATGTCCCAAGCACTTCAGTCTCAAGGTCTTGCATGACCAAATCTGCTAATGCCGGTGAGAGCGGACAGCTCATGGGTGTCCCGAAATTTTGTTTGTAAATTTGATTGTCAAATGTAAAGTATGTAGAGTCAAGAATTAGTTTGACCGCCTCCAGAAATTCTTCACAAGGGATGTCACATCCCTTGGATATATAATCCCATCTCTTTTTTATACTTTTTAATGCTAGTGTACTCGGGATGTTTGTGAATAAAGAAACAACGTCTAAGGAAATCAGTAGTGTAATCTTTCTGTATATTTATACTTGTGTTCGATAATTTTTTGATCAATTCATAACTGTTCGGGATCATAACCTTTTTTTTTTTTTGACGTGGAGAAACCTTTTATGGGTACCCCCCATCCCGGGGAGGATGGAGGGGTTATACCGGACTCTTACCGGCTAAAACTCCACGGGTGTCCGTCCTCTGCGCGTTTGAACGGGGCCACCCGGGGAACGCTTATCGCATGACTTCCCGGGTGGCCCCCGCGCCCGCCTGAAGGGCTCTGTCCCGGGGGGGGGGAAAGAGAGAGTTATTCTCCCCCCCCGCGCTGGCCTTGGCCAGCCTTCCTAATAGACTAGTTGTCTCGGGCGGAGGAAGGGACACCAGCCCCCTCCGCCCCGCCCCCCTAAACGTTGGGGGGGCAGAGGCGCTTCGCAGGTCACCCGCCTGCTCCGCGCCCCCCACGTCC
>NW_012026855.1:211656-212424 GCF_000956235.1 Wasmannia auropunctata
CGTGTGCTCTTCCGATCTATGGGAGAAACGTTGGACCAAATGTATCGAGTTGCAGGGAGACTACGTCGAGAAATAAATTTTGTTTTGCTTCGAAATATGTGTTTTTCTTAAAAAGGCCGGAAACTTTTCAAATGATCCTCGTGTCTTGGAAAAAATGGAGAGAGATCCGAGAAACACCGAGCTACAAATATCAACATCATCGAGTATTTAGCATAAGTTATTACGTACACTGCTCGAATAATGACGCGTTATCAACGTATCAGTTTCGCCGCGATACAGATTGCGTTGCATGATTCGCCGATGAACTCAGATGTTTAGCACACAAAGTAAAATCTATTATATCCACTAATGTACCCATGGCAGATTTCACGCGAAACGATTGGGAAAGATTTCACAACGCCACACACTGTCATGTTTGTGAGAAATCGTTCGCGCCTGACGACTCGCGGATACGCGATCACTGTCATTTGACTGGGCGATATAGAGGTCCGGCACATTCAAATTGCAACTTAAAGTACCAAGATTCGCGTTGCATTCCAGTAGTTTTTCACAATTTGTCCGACTACGATGCGCATTTTGTTATTAAGGAAATAGCTGAAGCATACAAGGACCATGTAGAACTACAATAACGAAAGAAAAATATATATCATTTACAAAAATGTCCAAAGCACCGAAGATAAAAAGAATCGAAATATTTGTATAAAATTGCGATTTATCGATTCATATAAATTTTTTAGTTCCAGTCTCGACAAATTGGCGTTAAATCTT
>NW_012026855.1:212902-213776 GCF_000956235.1 Wasmannia auropunctata
TCAGGATTTCAAGTCAGGATTGCACATCCATGTAATAAAACTTGTACAGGAACTTATTTGACATCCATATATATATAAACCTAAAAATAGAAATTGTAGTACAACATTATTACACTGTGATTAACCCCTCACAATCTGAGACGACTGGAATAGATAATCTTGGCGATGGCAAGCGCTTGTCAGAGAAATCAGCGACTAATCAGTGTCGCAAAAAAGAGTCACCAGACACAAAGCGCTGATGTGATTACCACAGCACTAAATAAATAATGACACAACATTAAATAAATAACCTCAGTACATACAATAATCTCAGTACAAAATTTCCGCGATGACAACCGCTCACGAAGTTAGCGCAGCGAGAAAACCAATAACCGTCGCGGAAAAGAGTCAACAAATAACTTCGAGACTGTCGAGAACAACGATACATTTTGAGTTCGACTTAACATGCCTTTTTTTAGATAGGATTTTACAAACTTTTTTCTTATTAATTTTGCAAATTTATGTAAATTCTTTAAAATTTATTTGAAAAATATAAAATATTTTGTAAATTTATTAAAAGGATGCATTTTATAGTCCGTGTCAAATAGCTAACATTTGTTTTCTTATTTAATTTTCAATATTTATATAAAATAAAAAATATAAATATTTGTATAACAATATTATTTTAGTAATATTTTTTACCTTAAAATCTTCTCAAGAGATTTCAAGAAAAAATAAAAATTGAATAAGAGATTATCGTAAAAAGGTGTTAAAAACATTATTTTAAATTACTTACCCAGGAAAAAAAGTTCCATATATAATTATATGCAAAATATGTCTATATATGTTTCTTTCCTTTGTAAAATTATTCTTTAATACAAAATTGATAATAATA
>NW_012026855.1:215807-216629 GCF_000956235.1 Wasmannia auropunctata
AATTCTTTCTTATCAATCTCGTCAATTTCAATCAAAACATGCCTGCACATCGCAATCTCAATACTCGACTAAGCCCGATACTTTCCGATTCTCCGAAGAAATAAAAGAAAGAAGGAACCTGATATAACCGTCCTTTATCCTCGCCGATCGTTTTTCCTTTGTGGTATTGCGTCACTCTTTCCACCTGGATATTTCTCGATCCGTATTCTTCCTTGTCCTTTCGTCACTTGAGAGCTTAATTGGCGCGGTGGTAGCGTGCCTGGGCCCATAACCTTTTGACGTTTTCTTATATTGATGAGAATAGCAGGTAGCAAAGTAACACTGGATTTGGGTCAACCGAGTTACATAGCGAACGGAAGTGCTCCTGTCCCTTATACTCAAATGTAAATTATATCATAAATTGGTTTAATTTAATAAAATAGTAAAGTACATAAGTACTTTATAAATGTTTTATGTTATTTATTATATGAGTCCAGTAATACCGCAAGATTTTAAGGCTTGTCCCTATTAGTGTGCTCTCCTGTTTTCACTGTCAGCCGGCTGACTCGGCTAACCCATAACTTGTGTAATGGTCGTGATGTGACAGTGATGCGTGTGATGCGCATATTGAAATTGTAAACCGCGATGTGAATCTCTTTTGATGTGATAGTGCTATGGATGGATAAAACTATAGAAGCAGTAAAATTAGGAACACCGATAAATATTGCTAGCAAATTATATAAGGTTCCACGATCATCTCTTCATAGCAAGATTGTAAAAAAATATATTTATGAAAAGACTGGATCAGGTATCGTATTAACTTCGGAAGAAGAAAATAATTTT
>NW_012026855.1:216679-223559 GCF_000956235.1 Wasmannia auropunctata
GCTATGGCCCCGGTCGCCCCCTCCCGCCGTCACGATCCCCGGTCGGCCGGACCAGCGGGGGGCCCGCGGGCACGCGCGCCCCTCTTCCGCTCGACACGACCCCTTCCCCTAAGAGGGAGTCTCCCCCTTTCCCTCTCTCTCTCCGCCTCTTCCTTCTGCCGCATTACTGCTTCGCAGAAGGAAGAGACGGCCCTCCACGATTCCTCGCTCCCGACCATCTTGCGTGCAAGTGCCGGGAGCGAGAGATCGTCCCCCACCACTGCGGTCAGGACCCCGCGCTCGGCATCCCACGCCGGACACATTTTCAGCGTGTGCCGCGCGGAGTCCAGACCGGCCGCGCAGTGGTGGCACTCTGGCGTGCGCTCCCTCCCGATCCTATGCAGGTACTCACCGAAGCAACCATGCCCGGTGAATACCTGCGTAAGGCGGTAGGTTAGTCCCCCCCATCCTCGGTCCGCCCACTCCCTGAGGATGGGCTGGATGGCCTCGGTGGTCCGAGTCCCCGCGACGTTTTGTTCGCGGAGGCGCGCTTCCCACGCCGTGAAGGCACGGTCACGCGCCTGCCGACGGAACATCTCGACGGCCCTCCTGGTCGGTTGCCGGCCGCTCAGGCGGACCACCCGGACCCGCCGATATACATCGGCTTGGGCCGCGGCTAGCAGGTCCGCCGGAGGTATGCCGGCCAAGGCCGTCGCCGCCGCGTGGGACACCGTCCTGTACCCCCGGGTCAGGCGCAGGGCCATCCTCCGCTGGACTCCGTTGAGAGCCCCACGGATTTTAGGATTGGCCCGCGCCTCGCCCGCCCAAATGGGGGCGCCGTACATTATCCCGGAGAGGACGGTGGCCGTGTACATCTTGCGCACACCGGCCCTCGGACCCCGCAGGTTTGGCAGTAGGCGGGCCAGAGCGTCTGCCCTTTTGCCCATTTTGGGGGTCAGCAGTTCAAAGTGTCTGCCGAACCCCCATCGCCCATCCAGGGTGAGGCCCAGATATTTAATCGTGGGCCCCACCGGGACTCTCACCCCACCTACCGTGACGCTGGCCCGCGGCGGCGCCCCCCGAGACCCGTCGTGGAAGAACATGGCCTCGGTTTTTTGGGGCGCCACCCGCAAGTCCAGTGCGCCAATCGCCCTGAGCACGCACGCCAGAGCGTGATTGGCCCTGGCGACCGCGATCCCCCAGTCCTCCCCCCCGGCCAGCACGAGCGTGTCGTCGGCGTAGCAGACGACTCGTGCGCCCGGGGGGATGGCCGCCCGCAGAACTGCGTCGTACGCGAGGTTCCACAATCTTGGGCCCTGTACCGACCCCTGCGGAACTCCGCACGACAATGCCCTCCCGCGTCGGAGTCCGTCGCTATCGACGAACTCCAGCCGCCTGTCCTGAAGGTAGTCCTCCACGGCGGCGACCAGATACGGAGGCAGCCGAAAGTGAATCAGCGCCTCGCGTATCCGGCCCCAGGGGAGAGAGTTGAAGGCGTTGGTGATGTCTAACGACACCGCCACCACAACCTCCTCCCCCGCCACCATGGACTCCGAGAGGCCCCGGACGTGCCGAATGGCATCGATCGTGGAGCGGGCCTCCCGGAAACCAAACTGGTCCGGCGATAGGTCCGGACCACCCTCCTGGGACAGGTGCCGGACGAGGCGACTCGAAACAATCCTCTCGAAGGTCTTCCCGACCTCGTCCAGCAAACAGATCGGCCTATACGCGGAAGGGCTATCCGCGGGCTTGCCCTCCTTCCGCAGGAGGACAAGTTTGGCCACCTTCCAGGACCGGGGGAATCTTCCTTCCTTGAGGCACCTCGTGTAGAGGTGCCTCAGGCGGTCGCCAAGGTCCGGCATGGCCAGGACCCAGGACCCTCCCCGGAACGCCGTCCGGGCCCGGGGCCTTGGGCTTGCCCCGCAGACTCCGGACCGCGCGCTCCAGCTCCAACCCGGACACCCCCAGCTCCTCAGACCACCCCTCCACTTCGGGGCGGCCCGTGTGCGGGGGGATCTCCCGTCCCCTTTCGGGAAACAGGGTCTCCACCACCGCGTCCAGGAGCCGGGGTTCCAGGGACTCCGCTACCGGGGGCGTCCATGGTCTCAACTTATTGAGAACCATTTTGTACGGGCGCCCCCACGGGTCCCTGTCCAGGTCGGCCAGCAACTCGGCCCAGGCCTCGGCCTTCCTCTTCCTGATCGCCAGGCGTAGGGAGCCCCGCGCGGCACGGAGCTCGCCATACAGCCCGGCGATTGTCCGGTCGTTCGCGCGACGCCGGGCACGTGTGTATTCCCTTCTGGCGCGGACGGACAAGCGCCGGAGTTCGGCAATCTCGTCCGTCCACCAGTACACGGCCCGGCGCGCGGCGGGGCGGATCCGGGGCATGGAGACGTCGCACGCGTCCCGCACAACGTCCCGGATCCGCCCCTCCTCCTCCTCCAGGGAGGCCCCGGACAGGTCGCGACCATCGTCGGCCCAGCAGCCGGCGACTACCGCCGCCACGTACCTGTCCGGATCCATCCTTTTTACGGCCCATCGACGTGCCTCGGGCGCGGGGCTGTCCCCCGCGGTAGTTCGCAGGGGGCGAGTGGCGACCTCCATCGCGATCACCCTGTGATCCGACAGATCCTCCAGGTCGGTCGCCACTCTCCAGCCCCTCACGTGACGCGCGGCGAGCGGGCTGGCTCATGTCAGGTCGACAATGGATGTACCCGCCCACCGGACGCACGTGGGTTCCCTCCCCCGGTTAAGGAGGCACAGCTCCAAGCCGGCCGCCCAATCCTCCAGGGCGTCGCCCCGTACATTGCCGCGGGCAGAGCCCCATCGCGCGGAATGCGCGTTGAAGTCTCCCGCGACAATGACCGGCCTGGGGAGCCGTCGTGCCACGACTCTCCCCAGTTCCTCCAAGGCCTGCTCGTACCGGGGCAACGCCCAGCTCGGGGGAAGGTAGCACCCGAACACGTCGATGGGTCCCCACTCGACCGCCACGAATCCCGCCCCGCTCGCGAGCGGTCGGCAGGACGGGCGGCCGCCGGCGGGCCTCCACACGACCGCCACGGAGCCCCGCTCGTTGGCAAACCAGCGGGGGTCACCAACAGGCGGTCTGTATGGCTCCGCGACGATGCCCAACCCGGCGTCACACTCCGCTAGGCTCTGGACAAACATGTCCTGAGCCCCGCGGGAGTGATTGCAGTTGGCCTGGAGAACGGTGATGGCGCGGGGCATTTTAGTCTCCCGCATGCCCGTCCTCCAGGGCCACCTCCATTGATTCCACCGGGGGTGGATCCGCAACCGCGGCCGCTTCTCCTCCAGCGGGAGGAGCAGCCCCTGTAGTCGGCTTAACCGGCGCAAGGCCACGTCCGGCCTTGGGACGCCCGCCAGCCGGACAGGCCTTGCTGCCAGCCCGGTGGGCAGCGGGCTTTCCCGCGGCCCGACAGACCGGACAATCCGGCTTCTCCTCCCCGCAGCTTCTCGCCAGGTGGCCGGGCCTGCCGAACTTATAGCAGCAGCCACTTCGGTCGACCTGGCTGCTGCATGCGGCCCTCACGTGTCCAGTTTGGTGGCACCTGAAACATTGCAGGGGGCGCACCGGGAGGACCTCCACCCGGCACCTGGCCCAGCCCACCGTCACTCTGCCGACCTTGGCCACGGCCCGGGCTGTCCTAAGGGGACAGCGTATCCAGGCCGTGCCCAAACCGTTGGGAGCCAGCCTAATGGCCCCCACAGCCAGTTCGCTGGGGGAGCAACCGCCCAGCGCAGCCACCGCCTCGGCCACCTCGTTACAGGTGACTGAGTCGTCGAGGTCCCGTACCCTAAGCTCGGCCGTACGGCCAGGCACGGAGACCTTGACCTCTTCCCTGCCCGCCAAGACGGTGGCCAGCGAAGCCGCCAACTTCTTGGCCTGCTCCTCCCTGCCGGGGCCCGGTATTTCCAGTACCAGGGCCCCGGTTAAGGCTCGCCTGTTGCGGAGACCCTCAATGCCCAGCTCTTGGAGATTGACTCCCTGCCGGGCGGCCCTGAGGGTCTCCGCGTAATCATCCGGGGGGCACAGTATCGTGACCGCCGCGGTCCTCAGGGGCTTGGCCACCACCGTGGACCCGCCGGCCCTCCGCGGCCGCGGGGGGGGGGCGTCTTTCCGCCACCCGCCGCCGCCTTCGGGCCGGCGTCCGCCCCACCGGCGGCCGCAGCCGCGTCTCTCTTCTGTGCCCTCTTGGCCTTCCTCCCGACCACCGTGGCCCAGGAGGTCTCGGGCCGGCTGGCAGCCGAAGGGCCGGCCACCGGCTCGGGAGGGGGCTGGGGCAGGGCCGTCGAGGCCCTGCCCCCCCCTTAGTCGCTTTGGAGGCCGCAGATTTGCGGCTCCTCTCCATTGTCGCGTCTCCGCCGGAGACAGGGGGAGGGGCCCCCCTCTTCTTCCTCTTTTTCCCCGTCTCCCCGCCTGCAGCGGGCGCCCCCCTGTCCGCCCCCGTACCCCCCGGATGTTTGGGGGGTGTTGGGAGGACGAACCCGAGCGCTCTCAGCGCTCCTGGCAGGGCCGCCGCCAGTGCCCCGGCTAAGCCACCGTCCCCCACATCGGCCTCAGCCCTCCCCCCGCCTTTCCTAATGCGGAGGGCGGGCGGGACCTTCGCCGGTGGGTCCCCCAAGACTTTGGGGGCACCCCTAGTCGGTGGCCCGGCCGCCGGACTGCGGGCCCCGTCCTCCGCCGCTGTTTGCGGAGGGCTCCCGGATCCCCCCCGAGGGGGTGACAGGGACAGTGCTGCCCTCCTTCTCGCCTCCCCCCTGCTCTTCTCCGACCTAGCAGGGGGGGCAGCGCTCAGCGCCTGCACGCGCTCGTTTGCGGTTGCTAGTTCCCTTTTCAGGGAACCAGCTTCCGCCTCTAGTTTGTCAACGCGGGCCCTCAGTTGGCGGATCGTCTCCGCCTCCGAGGGGCCCGCGTCGTCTCCCTGTGCTCGGCCGTTGAGCACCGCGACTGCAGCGGTAACGGTGGTCGCAGCGCTCCAAAGGGCCTTTACGGCCCGACCTTGGAGGTTGGACGAATTCGCCGCAATCCTCTTCACGTCGGCCACCCTCTCTGTGACCAGGGCCGCGATGTCCCCGGACGAATTGGTACGGAGCCGCTCCTCCAGCTCCTTCGCCCGGATGTCCTCCGTTTTGGCCCTTCTTGACTCGACCCTGGTGTCCGGGTCGAGCATTCGCTCCTCCTCTCGGGCCAACCTCCTGGCCTTCCTCGCGTCAGCGGTCTTCTGACGCTCCGCCAGAGTGAATTTCCCCTCGTGTGAGGGGTCGAGGGCTGGCCGGCCCGGGCCCCTCCTGGGGGTTTCCAAGTCGTCGAGGAGGGCGGACGTGTCCTCCTCCTCGCTATCATCCTGGTCGACGTCCATCGGCTTGTCCGCTTTTCTCTTACCCAAGTAAGAGCTACTGGACAAGGACGTCGACGATGCTATGGACGAGACGGAATCCGACCGAGGTCGGGCTCCGCTCGTCGCCCGGGCTTTAGATGACGCCGGGCCGGGTCTAGCAAAAACGGTGACAGGTAGGCTAGACCCAATCTCCGGTTCCGGCAATCCGGAACCACCAGCGATGGAAAGCTGGCTTTCCTCCTCACTCTTTCGGTCCAGAGGAGCCTCCTTCCTCGTCGTGGATTTATTAACAGTACTCATTTGGATCCCACGAGTAAGGACGAAGCATACTCTCCCCCGGGTGACGCCTTTCCGGGAGAGAGGGCTACATACGACGGGGTGCGCCAGGTGCCCCGAAGTTGGTCGCTAGACAGGCCTTCCCCCCTGCCACCGAATCCTTCGCCGCGTACCACAGCTCGGGATTAGGGGTGGTTTTTTATATTATAGAGGTCCACATCCTCGCGGCCCGGGCGATGAAGCCAAGGCCCCCGATCCCCAGAGACATGACCGTAGGGACCGGTATGAGCGGCCCGGGAGAACACCTCCCGGGACAGGGATGCCGTTAGCCCCCGAGGCCTCCTGCGGCCTCGGGGGAGCCCCTCTGAAACGGCAAGGCTGCGTTCATGAGAGGGGTTGGGATCATAACCTTCGGGAGATCGTAGGATCTCGGCAGAATGCCATCACTACAATTAATCCGTTTATAATGCGTCTCAGTGATAAATTCAGATTTTTTCCATCTTGTGAGCAAAGTTTTTAAATTATTGGTCATCTTGTTGATCGGATCTTTTTTGACAGTTTTATATGTTTGTTTATCAAAAAACATTTTATACATTTTTTTTAAATAAACGTTTTTATCAAATTTTTCACGGCAGATAAGGGTAATATAACAGTAGCATTTGATAAAAACGTTTATTTAAAAAAAATTAATGAAATGTTTCTTGATAAACAAACATATGAAACTGTCAAAAAAGATCCGATCAACAAGATGACCAATAATTTAAAAACTTTGCTCACAAGATGGAAAAAATCTGAATTTATCACTGAGACGCATTATAAACGGATTAATTGTAGTGATGGCATTCTGCCGAGGTCCTACGATCTCCCGAAGGTTATGATCCCGAACAGTTATAAATTGGTCAAAAAATTATCGAACACAAGTAAAAGTTATAACACAAGTATAAGTATAATACAGAAAGATTACGCTACTGATTTCTTTAGACGTTGTTTCTTTATTCACAAACATCCCGAGTACACTAGCATTAAAAAGTATAAAAAAGAGATGGGATTATATATCCAAGGGATGTGACATCCCTTGTGAAGAATTTCTGGAGGCGGTCAAACTAATTCTTGACTCTACATACTTTACATTTGACAATCAAATTTACAAACAAAATTTCGGGACACCCATGAGCTGTCCGCTCTCACCGGCATTAGCAGATTTGGTCATGCAAGACCTTGAGACTGAAGTGCTTGGGACATTCTAGTTTCAGATACCCTTCTAT